>NW_021604613.1:5488650-5506177 GCF_004785775.1 Grammomys surdaster
CTTTCTTCCTTTCTTCCTTTCTTCCTTTCTTCCTTTCTTCCTTTCTTTCTTTCTCTCTCTCTTATTGTACACTTTCTCTGCTTCCTTAACTAAATCTTCCAGTAACCTCTCAAGAAACACAGACAGTGGCTCGTTTGGTCCCTGAAGGACTTCTCTTACCTTGGCCAAATTGGTGGGCCATCTCGCTGCCCTTGGAGACCCGCTAGAGCCCGATGGTAGACCACCAGCCACCCCCTACCTGCAGTTAAGGGGGAATCCGGCATCAATCTCATTGGGAAGCTGCGTAGGCTGCTCGTTGTAACCAGGAACGTTCCTACAGGCTTCTAATAGAATTCTTTCCTTCTCTTCAGTAGTAAAGAGAACCTGTAAACTCTATTGACAATCATCCCAGGTGGGCTGGAGGGAAAACATCAAAGACTCTACCAGTCCTGTTAGACTGGCTGGGTTGTCTGGAAAGGAGGGGTGATGAGTCTTCTAAGACCCCCACAGATATCTCCTCTCTCTCTTAAGGTGGGGGGTCAAATTTGTCTCTACCACTGTATCTAATTGACAGCAGGCTGCTACTGTGTCACAGCTGTTCTTATTTTTTTTTACTCTAGCAATCATTTCCACCTGCTCTATCTTCTTTTCAACCATAAACATGAGTGAGTCAAAATTTCTGGAGCTCACGATTGAACTGCCAAATGCAGCCACTGTTTCACTATACTTTTTTAAGTTTCTTTTTGCAATACTAGAGTGTAACCATAATTTTGAGAAACAAAACCAATTTTTAACAATGTAAACAACCCATTTTCTCTAAAGTCAACACTAAATGCATTACTTTCAGGTTACAAAGTTGGCTGTCAGTTCCTATATATGAATGCATGATAGTGTAGCTTTTAATAACTCATAAGAGACATTGTTTTAAATCCTATCTCTATACATCTGGTTTCTGAATGACTCTAAACCTGAGTTACCAGTTTTAAGCCAACTTTCTTTTACCAAGGTTGCAAATTTTTCACCATACCCAATACCTTATAGGCCAAATAATCTATAACCAAGACATGCAGAACATTCTTATACTTTTAAATGCAGAACTTATATTTTTTTTTTCAAACAAAATTTTCTTACTTTTTCTGGCTGTAATTTCAGAAGAAGCACCTTGTCACCTGCTAAACTCAATAATCAATGAGACCATGGCAGGGCTCTAAAAGTCAATTGAAACTGTTTTTTGTTTTTACTTTTCTTACTCTTAACTTCTTGTAAGGCTATTAGCCATTCCTTGAAGCAAAACTTTCTGGTGATATCGCTTCATGGACTCTCAAAAAATTATAAGCATATTCACTGCATGTAAACCTCTCATCTTAAAGGAACAGTAAAAAAACACTCTTCTAAATCTATAATAATTCCATATGCATTTCTTGGAATGCAAGCTGGAGTAGGCAAGTCAGGCTGTAATTCTCCAGTATAATCATTATATAGCTCCTGGACCATAAACTGTCTCTTGTAAATGTCCTTGGGTCTGAGGCTGACCTGTCTTCCCCAAGGAACAAGCAAGACAATAATACAAATTCCAGAAAACACCTTTCCAGGGACTAGTCAGAGTGACCATGACAACAGGAATGTCACACCAGCTTCTGCTGAGCCCACTCTGAGCTTTGTCTTAACTCAAATGTGAAAGTTCTTAATTTGGGCCTATTTCCTGAGGCCTGGCCCAACGATTATCTTTCCTACACTGAGAACAGATTCCAGGGGAGTGATTCTTCTGTCTCTCTATGTCTCTATTTTTTGGAGTCTTCCCTAAAATGACCTATGTCCCCATACCTAGAACATTCCTTATCACCTCAGCACTGTGAAAGCACGGCTTGGACTGTAGTTAGCATTCTCATAAGCTAATTGTGTAACCGATACTCCTGCCTGAGGGTCTCTAAAAATCCTACCTGTCCTTTTAGCGGCCTATCAAGGCCTTATCTGATCCCAGATAAAACTTACACTGAAATCTCCTTTTCAATCTTGGGGGAAGAAAAAAAAAATCAGTTTCTTTACCAGGAAAGCCAAAAAGTTCTTAGCCTCCCCAAGAGCAGCCTGTGCAAAGAATCATTTTTGCCAGGGGCTCCTCCTGCTGTGCCTCACTTTTATCCACAGAGCAGGGGGACTTGCCTATAAGTTTTAACCTATTTTATCTTTCTGAACATGAAACATAGAACAGACATTTATTCTAACAAAACAAAGACAGACAATGACACACGAGGACAAATTTGGCGCCAAGGACTCACAATAGACAAAGAAAGTATAACCAAGAATCTCTCCTGTAGGGGCCAGAGAGTTCTTTTTCTTTTGCTAACACACCGCGGAGATCAGACAATTGTTTTAGCTATTTCTCTGCCAGTGGCCATGTTAACTCATGTTAACTCTTGTTAACTCAGGATATTCAACACAGTAGATTCAGTCTAAAATAACGTCAGTCCCAGTCCAAAAACACGCAAACAGTTCATCAAGAAAACAGAAAAAACACAGTCAGTTCACCCCCATCACGGGCGATGGATATACCACATACAGACAGTTCTCGCTCCTGTCACAGGTGCAGAGACAGGTTACACAATCAAGGCATGAAAGACTGCCGGTGAGAGAACCTAATAACCAGATGACATGGCCAGTCCATGCTGGACCTAATTTAACAGATTTCTTACATCACCAGCAATGAACAACACAGCATTAGACCCATACACACAGCCACAAGAGCTTCAACAGATGCTGCCCCAGGCAGCGGTGGCCAAAGACCACCTTCAGACAGAGAAGGAGTCATTTCTGACCCTATCTCCCATACAAACGAACTCCAGAGAATCCTCTAGAGAACTGTGGCCTGCAGTGTGCCGACACATCTGTCCCACTGCTTCCACTTTCCATGAATTCTCTCCCGGAATTCATAACCTGACCCTCTCCCAGGGTCGCAAACTGACCTCCGTGGCTTGCCTGGTTCCTGCTCCTGCCACGAGCACAGAAACCAGACTACATAGACGGTCACCCCTGCCAAGGGTGCACAGAAACTTCACAAACACAGTACACAGACAGTTGGCCCACGTCATGGGCACAGACACCTCATAAGCACAAGCACACAGTCCATTGTCCCTATCACATCACGAGTAACACAAAACACAGACAAAACAACTACACAAAGAGACTAACCGTCTCAACCGAGAAAGCCAACACCAATACAGAAAAACAGATGGCCAGGAGGTCTCTCACACCTCCTTCAGCAAGAGGACCACCATGTCCTCCCTGGCCTCCAGATGGGCACCCACCAGGCGTCCCTGGAGTCCCTTCCTCTCCCAGGATGTCTCCCTGGTTGTGGCAGTGGTAACCATCCTAGCACGTCTGCTGGTCACCCATTCACCTCCTGCCGAGACAAAAGGTTTGCTGTCTCTTACGGGACAGAAACAGCTGCCAAGCCAAACCACAGAAGTGCACTTTGCAGAATTCCAAACGAGACGGATAGACACACAAAACGCACAAACAAAACCGCGGTGCCCTTACCTCCCAGTGGGGGTATCAGATATCAGGGTGGTTGCAAATCCCGGACGAGCCCCCAATGAAGACCTCCGCAGAGGGGAGACCCTCTCTCAAGTCTCAGAAAGTCGCGACCACCCAGTAATCTGCTCGAGACACCATGTACTGGAGCAATTGCGAGGTTGTTTATTAGGGTGTGACAACTAGCTGCCGGTCAATTCGTATGCCCACGCAGGAGCTGAATTGACCCCGACAGCCAGTTTGAGAGGTGTTTTTAAAGGAAAAAACCACAAACCAAAGAATGAGGAGGGGGTGAGTTGGTTGCTAGAGTGGTATAACATAAAAATAGTGGAACATTCCAAAGGAACCCAACCTACGTGAGTCAGGATCAGGTGAAAACTCTCTGTACGCTTATCTTTCCCAAGAATGTGGCCCTGCCCTGTTACTTCGGCCCTGCCCCATCACCATGATTCTCAGCTTGGTTCCACCTGGCCAAATTGCATTCCAGCCAGTTCCTGCAACTAGTCCGTCCACATTTCCAACCTGTTTCATGCCTCCATGTCTTTGTAAAGAAAGCCTAAAGAATATTTTATGTCTAAAAAGGATTCTATATACCCAGTATCTATAATTTTTCATTCTAAAGTTGTACCAGTTTACAATCCCACCAACAGTGGAGGAGTGTTCCTCTTTCTCCACATCCTCACCAACATGTGCTGTCATCTGTGTTTTTGATCTTAGTCATTCTGACTGGTGTGAGGTGGAATCTCAGTGTTGTTTTCATTTGCATTTCCCTGATGACTAGGGATGCTGAACACTTCTTTAGGTGCTTATCAACCATTCGAGCTTCCTCAGTTGAGATTTCTTTGTTCAGCTCTGTGCTCCATTTTTTAATAGGGTTCTTTGATTGTCTAGAGTCTAATTTCTTCAGTTCTTTGTATACCTTGGATATTAGCCCTTTATCAGATGTAGGGTTGGTGAAGATCTTTTCCCAATCTGTTGGTTGCCTCTTTGTCCTATTGACTATGTCCTTTGGTTTACAGAAGCTTTGCAGTTTTATGAGGTCCCATTTGTCAATTCTTGGTCTTAGAGCACAGGCCATTGGTGTTCTGTTCAGGAACTTTTGTCCTGTGCCTATGTGTTCCAGGCATTTCCCCAGTTTTTTTTTTTTTTTTTTTTTTTTTTTTGTTTTTTTTTTTAGTTTCAGTGTGGCTGGTTTTAGGTGGAAGTCCTTGATCTACTTGGAATTGAGCTATGTACAAGGAGATAAGTATGGATCAATTTGCATTTTTCTACATGTTGACCTCCAGTTGGACCAGCACCATTTGTTGAAAATTCCACTCGATGTTTTAGCTCCTTTGTCAAAGATCAGGTGACCACAGATATGGGGGGTTCGTTTCTGGGTCTTCTATTCTATTCTGTTGATCCTCACACTTGTCTCTGTTCCAATTCCACACAGTTTTTACCACTATTGCTTTGTAGTACAGCTTTAAGTCAGGGATGGTGATTCACCCAGATGTTCTTTTATTGCTGAGAATAGTTTTTGCTATCCTGGGTTTTTTGTTATTCCAAATGAATTTTAAGATTGCTCTTTCTATCTCTGTGAAGAATTGAGTGGGAATTGTGATGGGCATTGCATTAAATCTGTAGATGGCTTTTGGCAAAATAGCCATTTTGACTATATTAATCCTTCCAATCCATGAGCATGGGAGATCTTTCCATCTTCTGAGATCTGCTTTGATTTCTTTCTTCAGGGGCATGAAGTTCTTGTCACACAGATTTTTTACTTGCTTGGTTAGGTTCACACCAAGGTATTTTATATTATCTGTAACTATTGTGAAGGGTGTCATTTCCATATTTTGTTTCTCAGCCAGTTTATCTTTTGAGTAGAGGAAGGCTACTGATTTGCTTGAGTTAATTTTATATCCAGCCACTTTGCTAAAGTTGTTTATCAGGTTTAGAAGTTCTCCGGTGGAAGTTTTGGTGTCACTTAAGTATACTATCATATCATCTGGAAATAGTGAGATTTTGACTTCTTCCTTTCCTATTTGTATCCCTTTGACATCCTTGTGTTGCCTAATTGCTCTGGCTAGGACTTCCAATACTATATTAAATAAGTAGGGGGAGAGTGGGCAGCCTTGCCTAGTCCCTGATTTTAGTAGGATTGCTTCAAGTTTCTCTCCATTTAGTTTGATGCTGGCTACTGGTTTGCTGTATATTGCTTTTACTATGTTTAGGTATGGACCTTTAATTCCTGATCTTTCCAAGACTTTTATCCTGAAGGAGTATGGAATTTTGTCAAGTGCTTTCTCAGCATCTAGTGATATGACTATGTGGTTTTTTTTTTTTTTTGAGTTTGATAATATAGTGGATTACATTGATGGATTTCCGTATATTGAACCAAACCTGCATTCCTGGGATAAAGCCTACTTGATCGTGATGGATAATTGTTTTGATGTGTTCTTGGATTTGGTTCACTAGAATTTTATTGAGTAATTTTACATCAATGTTCATAAGGGAGATTGGCCTGAAGTTCTCTTTATTTTTGTTATTAGAGGTAAAGTTATGTTTGTATAGTTATCTTCTTTTGGGGTTGTTGAAAGATTACTTCCTTGCTTTTTCTAGGTTGTAGTTTCCCTCCTTGTGTTGGTGTTTTCCATCAATTATCCTTTGAAGTGCTGGGTTTGTGAGAAGATACTGTGCAAATTTGGTTTTGTCATGGAATATCTTGGTTTCACCATCTATAGTGATTGAGATTTTTGCTGGATATAGTAACCTGGGCTGGCAATTGTGTTCTCTTAGGGTTAGTATGATGTCAGTTCAGGCTCTTCTGGCTTTTATAGTCTCTGGTGAGAAGTCTGGTGTAATTCTTATAGGTCTGCCTTTATATGTTACTTGACCTTTTTCCCTTACTGCTTTTAGTATTTTTTCTTTGTTTTGTGCATCTGATGTTTTGATTATTATGTGACGGGAGGTATTTCTTTTCTGGTCTAGTCTATTTGGTGTTCTGTAGGCTTCTTGTATGTTTATGTGCATCTTGTTCTTTAGGTTAGGGAAGTTTTCCTCAATAATTTTGTTGAAGATATTTACTGACCCTTTAAGTTGGGAATCTTCATTCTCATCTATACCTATAATCCTTAGGTTTGGTGTTCTCATTGTGTACTGGATTTCCTGGATGTTTTGAGTTAGGAGTTTTTTTGCATTTTTCATTTTCTTTGAAAACTGTGTCAATGTTTTCCATCGTATCTTCTGCATTTGAGATTCTCTCTTCTATCTCTTGTATTTAGTTGGTGATGCTTGCGTCTATGACTCCTGATCTCTTTCTTAGGTTTTCTATCTCCATGGTTGTCTCCCTTTGAGCTTTCTTTATTGTTTCTATTTCCATTTTCAGATCCTGAATGTTTTTGTTTAATTCCTTCTTTGTGTTTTCTTGCATTTCATTACGGGATTTCTGTGATTCCTCTTTAAGAGCTTCTATCTGTTTACTTGTATTCTCCTGTATTTTTTTAAGGGAGTTACTTATGTCCTTCTTATAATCCTCTATCATCATCATGAGAAGTGATTTTAATTCTGAATCCTGCTTTTCCGGTGTGATGGGGCATCCAGGGCTTGCTATATTGGGAGAACTGGGTACTGATGATGCCAAGAAACTTTGGTTTCTGTTGCTTATGTTCTTGCGCTTGCCTTTCGCCATCTGGTTAACTCTAGTGTTACCTGCCCTCACTGTGTGAGACTGGAGTCTGTATTTCCAGTTATCTTGCTTTTGGCAGAGCGCCTCAGATTCCAGATGTCTCTGTGGTCTTATGTTCCTAATCTCCTGGGTGGAAGAACTCCTGGGACTCAGGTCACCTCTTGGATCTGGAAATCCTTCTGCTCTGGGTGCAGTGGTTCCTCTAGGATGGCTCAGGATACATTGTCTCCCAAGTACAAACCACCTTGGTGTCTGCTGCTCTGAATGCAGTGGCTCCTCGGCTGCTCTGAGTGCAATGGCTCCTCTAGGATGTCTCAGGATTCAGTATCTCCACAGGAGCAGACCAACTCTGTGTCTGCCCTAGCTCAAAGGACCAGGCAGAGGTGGAAGGGAAGTGGAATTCCTGAGGGGTGGAATTTGGGTAGCTGGTGTGTCCTGAATGTCCCTGGCTCCCAGATGTATCTCTGGGGCTTAGGGAGTGAGATGGAGTTCTTACCGGCTGCTCTGAGTGCAGTGGTTCCTCTATGATAGCTCAGCATTCAGTATCTCCACAGTAGCAGAACAAATCTGTGTCTGCCCCAGCCCAAAGGCATATATTTTCTTTGACTTATGTCAATGTCTTCTGAAGTAATATGATAGTTTGCATATGCTTGGCCCAGGGAGTGACACTATTATGAGGTGTGGTCTTGTTGGATGAGGTGTTTCACTGTGGGTGTGGACTATAACACCCTTATCCTAGCTGCCTGGAAGTCAGTATTCTGTTAACATTCTTCAAATAAAAATGGAGAACCCTCTCTCTTCATTCACCATGCCTCCTTGCATGTTACCATGTTCCTGCCTTGATGATAATGAACCTCTGAAACAATAAACCAGCCCCAACTCAATGTTGTCCTTAGAATAGTTGCCTTGGTCATTGTGTCTCTTTACAGCAGTAAAACCCTAACTAAGGCAATAGTTTGTACCAGGGACTTAGGTAGTGCTGTGATAAGCCTGAGCATACTTTTTACTGGAAGAATGTGAATTTGGGGACATTGGATTTGGAAAGCAGTGGAATGCTTTAAGTGTTGCTTAATAGACTTTCCTATTTGTTACTGTCAGTGACTTGAACTGTGTGGAGCTGACAAGAGGTTACAGTGGATAATGACAATATGTGCCCTAGAGACCTATTTTGTGGGATTTTGGTGAAGAATGTGGCTCCTATTTGGCCTTGTCTCAAGAGTCTAGCGGAGACTAAGGTAAAGAAGAGATTTATATTAATTACATTAACATGGAAATCTCAAAAAAAGCCCATCCAATTGTCCATTGTCTGGTTAAGTCTCATGAAGAACATTTTAAACAAGCATAGCAAGATTAGAAAGGAAAAATATAAAACATGGCATTAAAGGGGCACCAGGAAGTGAAATCCTGGAGCTGAATCCTTTGTTCGAGGATACTAAATTGAATTTAAGGGAGTAACGAACTTTGGACAAGTTTCCACCCAGGTATGTTTAGGTCCCTACTTGATAGTATAAGCTTTTAATCCCAGGAGGCAAAGACATGCAGATCTCTGAGTTCAAGGCCAGCCTAGAACACAGCAAGTTCAGGAAAAGAAAATTAAGTCCAGCCTTATAAACCACACCTTTAATCCCAGTGCTTAGGAGACAGGCATGCAAATCTCTGAATTCAAAGCATCACATCAGTGGTACCTTTGGCTACATGTCTCTGTCTTTAGAGTCCAGAATAGAAAGGACTACTGGGACATTAGTAGTTAGCTGCAGCTAAGAAATTAGTAGTGATTAAAAGGCCAGCATCACTGGGGTGAAATTCTGGGAAGTATTTTCTGATAGCACAAAGAAATTGTGTTCCAGAGATAGTCAGGTTGTACCTCCTGATGCAGCAGGACTTGGTAGTGTGTAAGTGTCACCCAGGTGGTACTACTAGTTTTGAAGTGATAAAGGAGTCATGAAGAACAGCTGAGGCTTGGCACTGTGAGAGGTCATGGAAAGCCATTGATGAAGGTACAACTTCAACTGCAATTGATGGCACAGGATTTGAGGCGTCATGAAAATGATTTAAGTCTTGGCACCATGAAAAGTGCCTATGAGAGGCTATTGGTTAAACCTTTCAGCAGTGGAAGACCCCATTAGTGGAGATACTAGTACCATGGAATGATCACCAAGAACAGCAGCAACAGTCAAGTCGATCAACCTGAGCTAAGAGTGCTACAGAGGGCAGCACTGGAGAAGTGACAAGAGCCCTTTGGAAGAACCCAGAAGATCAATGTGTGAATCTCTGACATGGAAACAAGAAGCTACAACATTAAACTTGCTTTGGAGACTCCAAGATATTCAAGATGCCAGATCCATGGGCTATCTCCATGCTGAGGAGACCTACTAATAGGGAGTGAAACTAGTCCAGGAGAAAGAAGTTTGTTGTAGTCAACAATGATGAAAAAGGAGTTGGAGATCCAAAGGCTGCCTTGAAATCAAACATGGAGATGCAGAATTTGGTGTTAACTCAGCTGGTTTCCTGTCTTGCTTTGGGGGTTAAAATGAAATGATTGGATGAATCTCAGACGATTCTTTGAACTTTGGACTTTTAACATTGTTGAGACTGCTATAGACTATGGGGACTTTTAAAGTTGGAGTAAATGTAATTTTTTTTTATTATGCATTAGGTAATTATGGTCCCATAGAATGTTTGAACAAGCCTATGGAGGCTAGGAAGTGGAATGTTATGGTTTGTATATGCTTGACCCAGAGACCTATTAGGAGGTATGCCTCCTTTGGAGTAGGTGTGTCTCTGTGAGTGTGGACTATATGACCTTCCTCATAGCTGCCTGGAGTCAGTATTTTGCTAGCAGCCTTCAGATGAAGATGTAGAACTCTCAGCCCCTTCTGCACAATGCCTGCCTGCATGTTGCCGTGTTCCTACCTTGATAATAATGATCTGAAACTCTGAACATGTAAGCCAGCCCCCATTAAATGTTCATATAAGAGTTGTCTTGGGCATAGTATTTGTTGACAGCAGTAAAACCCTAACTAAAACAGGTATCTTCTCTGCCTGAGATTCTTTCTTCTATCTCTAGTGTACTGTTGATAATGTTTGCATCTCTGACTTTCTCTTTCCTCAGTTTTCCACCTCCAGGGTTGTCTTCCTTTGTGTTTTCTTTAATGTTTCTATTTCAAATTTTAGATCCTGGATGGTTTTGTTGAATTCCTTCACTTGTTTGATAGTGTTTTCCTATATTTCTTTCAGAGATTTATGTGTTTCTTCTTTAAGGGCTTGTTTACCTGTGTTCTCCTGCATTTCTTTATGGGAGTTATATATGTCTGTCTTAAAGTCCTCTATCCTCTTCATGAGATAGAATTTTAGATTGAATGTTGCTTTTCAGGTGTGTTGGTGTATCTTGAGGTTGTTGTGGTGGAAGAAATGGGTTTTGATTTTGCAAAGTAACATTCGTTTCTGCTGCTTATGTTCCTGTAGTTGTCTCTGAGCATGTGGTTATCTCTGATAACTGCCCTTGCTTGCTCTGACTGCAGCATATCCCTCCTGGGAGCTTGAGATTCTGGGTGTGTCTGAATTACTGGGGTTCAAACTATCTCTGGGTGTGGGTTGGTTGGGGGAAGCTGGAACAAAGAATTTGCCCCCAAGTGCAGGAGCAAACTGGGAGGAACCCTCTGCTTGACCAAGGCTTCCTGTTTCCCCTAGCTCCTTGGGGTTCCCAGGAAGGCTAGAATTTGGCGTGAAGGCTGAGGCCTCATCTGTGATCCTGGATGTGTCAGAACTCCTGGGGATCAAGCTGTCTGTGAGTGTGGGCTGAGTGGATAGAGATCCAGAACACAGGCTCTGCTTCCAGTCACAGGTGCATCCTGGAAGTATCAGTTTGGTTTTTTTTTTAATGGGACTCCTGAGAATATAAATAAGGGAGTGGTATATGAATTTTTGGGCCTGGTCTTTGGCCTCTTTCCTTTATGTTTGTTTGTCTTCTCCAAATTTATTATGATAGTTTGTGCTTTACCTTACTGTGTTTTATTTAGTTTTGTTGTCCTATTCTTTTAGAAGGATGGTCTTTTCTATGGAGAAACACAACAGGAGTGAATTTGGAATGGAAGAGATGAAGAGAAACTGATATGAGTAGAAGAATAAATCTCAGAAAAGTATATATTGTTAATAAAAGCAGATAAAAGAAATATATAGGAAGTATTTTGCCTTACATTTCATTTTAAAGGCATTATTCTAAACTGTCTCTGTATGTAGAAATTAATATTTAGATTGTGGCTTTATTCCTGGTAATGTATATATATTTACATATATTCCTTTAGTAAAGTTATAGGCATTCATTTTAGAAACCCAATAAATGTCTAGTGGAGTCATTTTTTTAGCATTGTTGAGTGATTTTAGACCACAGAATAAATTTCAAATTTTCTTTTTGTTTGAGCTTAAAAAAACTAATTTTACTTAGGTAAAAACATTTATTTTCTTACTTTTAAGAATGTTGTTTTAACAATATTTAATTTTTATATTTATTACATTTTGCTTATTTATCATGAGTATATGTGGTGCACATATAGAAAGGAGCTAGTTTTAGGGGTCATTTATTTGTTTCATATATGTGAGTCATAGGAAACAGGTGACTTCTCCTAAAGAGCTATCTTGACACCATACCAATATTTTAATCAAAAAATTGAATCTAAAATTTAAACTAAATCCTGGAGTCATATGTTGCTGTTAGATAGTTTCCCAATTCATCTTAGAAAGTAAAATCAGCACGAAAATTCCTAAGAAAATTTAAACTTAACATAACAAATTTTCTTAAAAGAATGAATTTTTCTTAGAAATTAATAGTAAATTTGAAAAAAATTCCAAGGTAAATTACATCTATTAATCCACATGATAACATCATTCATATAATGCTATATAATAACATCCAGATAGACAGAAATATAATATGTGTCACTTTCAGGTTATAATCAGATAGAGCCTCATAATTGTTTAAACTATTGGCTGTTAGGAGTCATTAATTCTTCCACTCTTCTGAGCCTTCTCATCAAGCATGAAGCTCTCCTCATTCAACAAACACTATCTGAAAGAGAGGTCTTTCTGCATATAAGCAAATCACAGATATAAAGTATAGGCAGAAGAATAAAAAAAAGAAACCTCCATTTATCCATTCGCCTATGTTGTCTAGAGATACTTGCTTATATCTCTACAATATGAAATTTTTCTTTCAAAGGTTACATACCAGTTATGTATATATAGGAACATATGTTGAAATAAAAAGGGACAGAGGCCTTTGTTAGCATTTTAGAAATATATTCTAGTTTATATCTGTTTTCAGAATTTTTTCATTTTGTTAAAAACATTAGAACCTACATATAGAAAATTCAGAAGAAAAAGCACAAATGTAGGATATCTGACTAAAAAATCAACTAAAACCATTTTTAGCAAAAACTACATTTCTTAAAGAATCACCATAGGCACAGCAAACCAAGGAACTCAGACCCTGAGAAACAATGTTTCCACAGTAACAATTCCCAAATACATTGATAATCCCTTTCTGTTTTTATGTCCTGCTGTTGATAGGACCATAAAAACCCTCCTATATTTTCTGTAAAAGTTAACATAAATATTAGAGGCAGATTACATTATTCTCTTCTTACTGGAAATGAAAACTATGCTTCCTCTCCAGCATGCTATAGCATGCTGCTTTATAATGTACATTCTCTTTAGAAAAGAAAACAAATCATATTTATTGAAGTTATCCTCATGTTTATTTCAGATGACCAAATGATGTGAAGAACCTCATGTGCTGTAATACAGCATGTCTTTGTAACTAAGATGGAGGAAGTTATCTCTGTGCTTGACAGCAAATCATTATAATATGCATTACGGAATACTTCTCCCCAAAGGGTTTCAGAAACATATTTATGTAGTCAGTGTGATGGATTAATGAACTAAACTCCCATATTAAGATACCAAAGTTCAAACTATATGTGCACATTATGATTAAAACAAGTAGTTAATTGTTCTGTGATGCTTAGTTGTCTTTCTCAGCCAGCTTTATATCACGGTGATTTTTTTTTTTTTACATTTAGGTTTAACTGAATCTTATTAATTTAAAATTTTCAGCCACTGTTAAGGATTCTCAAATTTAAGACTTAATAAATTTCCAGAGATACAGAATTTGAGAATCACAAAGATTATCCTTTGAATGAAACCCTTGGGGCCATAACACAGCTCTAACAATAATGACATTTAGATAAGCACAACCCACAGTGGAGATATGAGTAAGTTCTGTCTAAGTTGATTTTAATTTAAATTTAGAGAAAAACAGTGATAAAAATGTTTGAGAATTCAGTTAAGACAATGACTCATAATTTACAACATTTACTGATAATAAGGATTAGGTATATTTTTGCCAGTATTGTGTAAAATTACATATCCACAAATATCATTGACTTTAGCAAATATTCCTCCAGTTTGATTTCCTTAGTAAAGTTTCCAAGACTAACTGAATGTCTAGATACTTTTTAGATAAGGAATATTGATATACTGCATGCTTGAAATTGAGACAAAAATATCACAGGTGATTTTCCTTAATATAATATTCAGGTCTTAATATTAATGAAAGTAAAATAAAAGAAACTCATAATGTCTTAAATAGTCTTAAATAGCTCTTGTAAAATCAATTCACTAGTCCCTGTCTACTGTCAATGATTATTCCCACATTTTAGTAATTATAATTTATGATATCTTACTGGTAAAGAAAAGAAATGATAAGTACAATGTGACAAGAAAGCTCTGTTTTATAAAATGGATAGTAGTTTTTTTATTACTTAAAAATATGTACACTTGATAATAACTCACAAATATTTAGTACACAATTCTATAGTCTATAATATCTGTGAAGTCACAAGCTTAATGGTATTATGAAAGCTTTTTAAACATTACATAAATAATTTCAATGGGGGAGTGAAATTTTTTAGATCATTTTCAAAAGAGTATTGGGAGACTATCTCCTGAATGTTTGAGAGGAGCCTTGTTAGAGGAGCTGATGGAAACATGGCTTTGAAGATGTTATAGCATTTGTATGAAAAGAATGATAAAGATTGAAAGAGCTAAAGGGAATAACAACTTTATAGGAAGATCAGTATTATCAACTAACTGGGATATCTGGGAGCTCCCAGAGACTAAGCCACCAAGCAAAGAGCATACATGGGCTTGTTTATGGTCTCTGGCACATATGTAGCAAAGGACTTCTTTGTCTGTTCTCATTGGGAGATGATGTATATCTACAGAATTCTGTAGAAACTTGATGCCCCAGGAAGGAGAATGGGAGAAGGGGTGGGGTGTAAGATAAAGGGGGAGAATGAAGGAGGTGGGTAGGTAGGCCAGAATGCACCCTCTCAGAAGCAGAGGGGAGGGGAATAGGATGAAGAATTCTGAAAGGAGGGACTCGAAAAGAGTACACATATGGAATGTAAATAAATAAAATAATTTAATTTTTTTGAGGTTTTTGATTTATGGCTACACAGTAAAAAAAAATTTCTGGGATGCTTCTCTGTAGAGTATTGATATGATTATGTTATGCCAAACAATTCAACCTAAGTCCACTATAACTACTCACATGTATTGAAAATTGAGGTCCTAAATCCCAGCATCTGGGAACTAGAGGCAGATGGATCTCTGTGAGTTGGAGGCCAACCTGGTCTACAGAGTGAGTTTCCCTATAACTACAGCTACAAAGAGAAGCCCTGTTTTCAAAACCAAAGGAAAAGAAAAGGGAAAGAAAATAAATATATAAAGGAAAGAAGGAAAGAAAGGAAGAGAGGGAGAGAGGGAGGGAGGGAGGGTGGGAGGGAGGGAGGGAGGGAGGGAAGGGAGGGAGGGAGGGAGGAAGGAAGGAAGGAAGGAAGGAAGGAAGGAAGGAAGGGAGGAAGGAAACGGAAGTAGATAGGAGACAACAGTAGGAGTGGATTCTCAAAATTGAAAATGGCAAGAAAATAATTTGGGACTATTGTTTTGGTTGTATTTTTTAAGATCCTCAGAAGTTTCTACTTCCAATGGCATTTTGATTTTACTTGTGTAATACAAACTTTGGATATCTCCTTCCATTATTATAAGCTTTTTATTGGGTGCTAGAAAAAAATCACAGTGTTGAAGGGAACTAGCTCTTCTTCTAAAGATTGTAGATTCAATCCCCAGCACCCACAATCAGTTCATAACCATTTGTTACTTCAGAGGATCCAACATTTTTGACTTCAAGGGAACAAGGCACTCACATAGTAGAGGGTCAGATTCATAGATAACCAGCCAATCAACACACACACACACACACACACACACACACACACACACACACACATTTAATAAATTGAAACTAAAATTGTTCATATTTTTATTACCTTCCATGTTTACTAATTTAATACAACAGTCATAAAGAGCTAATATATCATCTTTCACTCCTAAGCTGCCATAAGATCTGCATAATCTGGTGAGTAAAACAGACTGAAAAGTATAGGGAGAAAATTGATAATAAAATGCAGCTCATAAATCTTACAGCTTTCACTCTATGCATAAATTATATAAATATATATTCCACATACATGTATAGAGAATCTCTCTAATATCCAAAATTTGCCTCCTTAACATACCTTATATCTACTATCGTTTTGCAAACATACACACAGAAACATACACAATATGCAGGGAAGGGGGAACGAGCTTGTTTTACTTTCATTTGTTGTTCCTTTTTGAGACAGGCTGATTTCAAATATGCAATGCAGCTGAAGATAACCCTGTACTAACCCTCCTATCTCTAATGGCCAGGTGCCTCATGCCCTGCTGTGTGCCACCTTGCTGTCTTCCTGTGCATGATTTGCCATCGATTGTACTCATAGTTTATGTGCACCTTCTCTATTAACTGTCCTATACAATGTTGGTGGGCTTTTGTTCCTTTTATGACCAATGATGAGAAGATAGCAAAGATTTCACATTTAAGTCAAAGACTGCACAGCTAAGGTTTGGGTGCTCATTCAATAAATGTAGAAATAATATTAATGGACTAAAATTAATCTTTTCAGATTGTTACAGCTCTACAACGAGGAAAAAATTAACCAGATGTTCACATAGAAAATGCAAAATGACTCTGATAGTTTCTGAATTAGAAGCCAAAAAAGTGTCTTTGGTTCACAAGACCACTGTGAATGCACTCTGAATTTATTTTATGTTTTCTGTTTGATGCAAAGCATCACATTGAAGGCTAACCTTACTTGGAGCTATGCACACCTAGCTGCCCTCGATACTTGTGGCAATCAATTTGTTTCACTTTCAGGAGATCTGATGTTGTAACTGTAAGCCATCATTAAATCAAAGAGATCCTAATGCTTATTTGGTAAAACACAGAAATTATCCTTTCACTCATTCATTGGTGTACATGTGTACGTGTACATAATTGGTGTGATGTAAAATACAGAGAAGTATGCTTCCATCAGTAGTAAAAATAATAGAAATTGTTTCTTTACCAGTTATTCACTGTTACAAAATATAGGACACATTCTTAAACAAGTTTATCATATATATTTATAAGTATCTTTCTAGCTGGAACAGAATGTTTCAATATTCTTTTTCATCTATCTTGATTCATTCTGGTTAGCACATGTGTGTGTGTGTGTGTGTGTGTGTGTGTGTATGTGTGTGTCTGTGTGTGTGTGTATTCATATCTTTCCTTTCATGTGTATATTTCTTAGCTTTGAACATCCTAAGGATTAATATTAAATTTTAAAGAAAATAGTCCTGGAAAACACATTTTACAAAAGGAATACATTTCATAAAAGAGGAGTGTTTCAACTTTAATTTCAAATATTAAGAAATACATTTTCTCAATTTTTACCCTACAATAGACATACCTATTCCCCAAATACTCACCTATTTTGAACATCACATGGCAATTGCCTTCTGTTTTTCTTATTTTCAATTTGTCTTATGTGCACACCATCATGGATTTTATAACTATATATTTCACAGACTTCTAGGAACATCAGAAACCCAAGCCAGGTAATCCTGGATAAAGATCCTTTCCCCAAAAACCTGAAAATATAGGCTGAATCACCAGAATCAACAGAGAAAGCAATCAACCATCCATCCACCACCACTGCACACCTGTACTACCATTAATTAAATTAATTTTAACATGATTTTTAAATTTTTTGTAATTAAAATATACATACATCATTTCCCATATTTCCTTTTCTCCCTGTAAATCTTCAAATGCATACCTCCCCATTCTCTCTCAAGTTTATGAATTCTACTTCCTTGCACAGAGAGAGAGAGAGAGAGAGAGAGAGAGAGAGAGAGAGAGAGAGAGAGAGA
>NW_021604613.1:5506187-5525361 GCF_004785775.1 Grammomys surdaster
AGAGAGAGAGAGAGAGAGAGAGAGAGAGAGAGAGAGAGAGAGAGAGAAGAGCTCTTCCATGGGGAAGACTAAATCTCCCATCTGACGTATTTCTTAGTTGCCAGTAGTTGTCTGAGTTCCTATGAGATCTTTCTCTGTTGGTGAGTCTTCTGGTGTTTTCTTGTTCATACCTTGTTTACAGAGCTCTCTTGATGAGACTTCATAAGCCTATTTATTTTTCTGACAATTTTAGGAGACAAATATCTCATAGCAGATTTCCTTTTTGTTGTGAAATCGCAGCCTTTGACCTCTTCAAATATGAAATATATGTGAGTGTGTGTGCATGCGCATGCATGTGTGAGTGTGTATGCTCGCATGTGTGCATGTGTGTTTGTATGTATGTATGTATGTATATACATACACACACATATGTTTGTGTGTGTTTGTGTGTGTGTATAAAGACCTCTGTCTATTACAAGGAAGTGATTTCTTTCATACATGGTCATATCCATACCACTTTGTGATCATAAGATGAAAGAGAATGAGAAAGATGTCAGAAAATCTGCTGCTTTGGAAGGTGGTGGTAGGAAGTTTTCCAAATTTTTCTGAACTCAGTAGACCATTGTAGTTGGCTCTACTTTCTGTAGCAGTCGTGATTTCACTATTGTTGCCTGGGACTGGCATCTAAATAGAGTATTGTTGTGTACTGGCATGGTATGTGAGCCACTATTACATCATGAGGGATATTAACCATGCTAGTCATTATTTAAGTTATTTTCCAGAAATCAATGATCAATGTGACTAGTAGTTGCTTCTGTACCTTAAAAGATTACATGATATCATCAGGTACTTTGTAATCTAGTCTGCAGTGGTAGAATGCTTCTACAAGCTTTGACAATCTACGTGCTTAGAAATTTTGCCAAACCAATACAGTTAGTCATTTTTACAACATAATAGTCAACAAATACACTGAATAAAGAATATGTTCATTTTTAACTTTTATTTTTCTATTGGATTTTTTCTCTGTTTTCTTGTTTTCATGAAGACAACATGTCAGCATGTTAATGTGTATATGCTATAAACATATAATAATAAACAAAGTAGAGTAGGGAATATTATGCTGCAATTAAAATACACTTGATAGTAGTAATTAGACACCTCAAAATAAATAATGTTGAATAAAGCTAGTCATATGCCTAAAATATAGCAAGTGTTTATATTTATAAAAATTATGATATATTGTTATTAATAGTATTAAAACTGACATCAATAGTTAATATATAATAATGCATTTTGGTAAATGAATGGATGATATATTATTAGAAATTATTTACATGTTAGCTATATTAATGTTTGGTAATAATTCATTAGTTTTAATAGACTAACCTGAGTATAAATTTTAATTGTAGAGTATCCTACTATAGATATTACATTTGAACACAGCTTTTATTTAAAAAGTAAACTGTAAGAAAAATCAAAATTAAGAAAACTAAAATTACAAACTTTGCCTTAGAAATGAAGGCTGATCTATGATATGATCTATGATCTATGATCAGAAAAACAGATTATATAAATAAATCTTTCTTCAAGCAAATAAATAAATTTTAGCATGACCAAATACTCCAATGTACATTTCACTAAGAAAAGTACTGAGAATGATTAATGAAAAAGTTTTCATTACTGATTATTAGAAAAATCCAATATAATTTTAACTTGTTACCACTAAAATTTGTGTAGTTTCTAATATTTAAATTTTTATTTGATATTTAAATATTTTGTAAACCCAAAATATTTGCATTAAACATATCTAACAGAATTTAGTAGAGACAAGACAAGTCAAAAAACAACAAAAACAAAAACATAAACAAAGATGAAAACTAAAATGAACAAAAAAGAAAGAAGACAAAAGACAATTGCTTAGCAATTTTAAAAGCTATGGAACTAGCGAAGTTATCAGAGTTACCATTCTGATATCCATGAGGGAATGATCTGTTCAGGATTTTGTCTTAATATACTCACACCATATTTCCCTGAAGAACTATCCCTGTGGAAGCTACCTACTTCCTTCTCTAAGGACAATAACTAGTTTGTTTAGATGTTATCATAGTAATTTTATCTTGGTCATCTCTGTAAAGGCTTTATTCTTTTAAATGGTAACATTCTAAATTATTGCTTGTGAGGATTATAATGGGTTCTTTCTGGGAGAAGGGCTCATAAATTCATATTTTTGTCAATAATAAAAATGCGGTGTGGGAAAAGAGGTAAAATGAATTTTTAAGCAGGTTTTGAATGACATTGGCGCTTAGAAATATTTTGTAAATATATACAGTGGTTCAGCAACATTTTACTTATCCAGAAACTTAAGTATTATTTATCAATCTACCCCAAACAAGTGGAAACTTACATTAGCGTGAACAAACTGTATGTAAGTAATTTATAATGACATTGTTTAAATAGTAACCACATTCTCATAACAGATAAAAATATATACTAATCATGTCCACTACAAGATAATATTGAAATAAAGGAGACTATTTTTCATTGGATATTTTATTTATATTTCAGATATGATCGCCTTTACAATTTCCCCCCTACTCAGGAACCACCTGTCTCATTCACCCTCCTGCTTCTATGAGGATATGCCCCCACTCACTCTCCCACTCCCACTTCCCCACCCTGGAATTCTCCAATACTGGGGGATCCAACCTTCACTGGACCATGGACCGCCTCTCCAACCTATGAGTGACAAAGCCATCCTCCTCTACATATACAGCTGGAGCCATGGGTCCCTCCCTATGTGCTCCCAGGCTGGTGTTTGAGACCCTGGAAGCTCTGGTTGGCTGGTATTGTGGCTCTCCCCTTGGGACCACAAACCC
Organism: Grammomys surdaster; assembly: GCF_004785775.1. Taxonomy (NCBI): domain Eukaryota; kingdom Metazoa; phylum Chordata; class Mammalia; order Rodentia; family Muridae; genus Grammomys; species Grammomys surdaster. The sequence continues at coordinate 5,509,043 of NW_021604613.1, forward strand.
TTTCAATTCCTTCTGTCTTTACACTCACTCATGACAGCTATATCAGGCTCCTGTCAGCTTGCACTTCCTGGCATCCACATCAGTGTCTACCTTTGGTGACTACACACGGAATGGATACTCAGGTGGAACAATCTCCAGACAACCCCTCCTTCAGTTTGTGTCCCATGCTTTGTCTCCATATTTGCTCCCATGAGTATTTTGTTATTCCTTCTAAGAAGGACTGAAGCACCCACATTTTGGTCTTCCTTCTTCATGAGCTTCATGTGGCCTGTGAGTTGTATCTTGGGTATTGCGAGCTTTTCGGCTAATATCCAATTATCAGTGAGTGCATACCATGTGTGTTCTTTTGTGATTGGGTTCCCTCACTCAGGATATTTTCTAGTTCCTCCATTTGCCCAAGAATTTCTCGAATTCGTTGTTTTTAATAGCTGAGTAATACTCCATTGTGTAAATGAACCACATATTCTGTATCCATTCCTTTGTCATCTGGGTTCTTTCCAGGTTCTGGCTATTATAAATAAGGCTGCTATGAACATAGTGGAGCATATGTCCTTGTTATATGTTGGGGCATCTTCTGGATATATGCCCAGGAGGGAGACTATTACTCAACAATTTAAGAGCCATCAAAATAATATGCTGGAACATTAAAAAGTTTCATAAAATATCAGATAAATAACAATCCCACATTAATTTCCAATCCAGATAATTTTGTAGAGAATGAAATCACGTCAGTTGAGGCCTCAAGTGGAATAAAATTGAGAGATTCCAAATGAGTGCAAGAAATGCAACATAATGGTAAATTTTAACTTAGATTACAACAATATTTTATGTCTATCACATAATAATAAACTGTACAAGTTATATTAATAACAGTAAATGCTATTGTATGTGAATACATTAATATTCTACTAAGAAGTCTCTCATAGACATCCAAATAATGAAAATAAAGTTGCTTGGACAACGATAATGACAGAGGGAAGTAGAAGTGTAGGTGTGTTGAAAATGGAGCACACAGGCTATTCTTATAAAAAAGTAACATGTAGGATTGTATATAAGCGAATACATAAAATACAATCCACACACTCCGTTCTCCAGAATGAAGCATAAAGAAATTATTTAGAAGCAAAAAAAAACCCCAAAAAATTGTCTTGTATCTTCCTTCTCTGTTGTATAACTTTGTGTAAGCAAAGTTGTGAGATAACTAGAGAATGATCAATATCAAATTATAAGTATCCAGGATCTGAAACTATCTTGTAGTGTTTAGGGAGGACTACCTTTTATACTAACATTAGTATCTAATCTCATAATTTTATTTTGAATATAAATATATCTATTTTCTCTCTGAGACAGAAAACATTTCCCAGCTATATTAATTTAAAAATATGTCTTTATCCTATGTCTAGTTGTGCAATTGTATATTATAATTGTGAACATATTCTTTGTTTCAATTTTCTAATCTATATATTCATCCATATATGCTTACACCAATTCTAAAACAGTAGTTGCATTTATTGTATCTGTTTTGATATTCAAAGAAGAAAGAAGTGAAAAGTTTCATTTCTTAATTATATCATTAGCCAATGAACCAAGTACTCAATAAAATGTCCATATTTGTCATTAACCAATTGTGAGAACCTTAAAAACTGCAAAGTGAAATAATGAAAGGAAGAAAGAATAGAAGGAAGTGGAAAGGATCACAGAAATTTGTTTTTCTCTCATTTCACAATTTTTGAGTAAGTAAATATAATTTTAGAAATTTGACTATGGAGTCACAGAAAAATAAAAACCTAAGATAAATTTTGAAACTATATTAAGATTGTAATTGGTTTATAAACAAAGAGAAGTTGTGATACAAAATTTGGCTTCTGAGTATAGTTTAAGATTAGATAAATAAGCCACTTTGATTTGAAAATTGAAAAACACATTCTCAGCTTTTATGTATAAAAAAATAACAAAAAAAACAAATAACATACCTTACTTCAGTACTATATAATTTCATCTTCTTTTGAAGGAATTTATATCTATTTTTGTTGACTAAAAATGAAGAATATAATATAATTAATGCAATGTAATATAAAATCAATTCAGTCTAATATACACTCCAGTTTCTAGGCATTATCAGATTTTCATACAAATATTTAGACAATAATTTTAAAATATCACTTTAAAATGTATATAATAATGCATAAATATTCTTTTTTTAAGTACACATAATGTGATTATAATTTTCAATATGTACATCGATATAAATTTGTAAATATACAAATACAAGTTAATTTTCTATCCCAAGATTAATCAATTTGAATAATGTGTATCAATCTATTCACAGAGGCCTCATTTCAGACAAGGATCAACAAGGGAAGTAGAACAAAATAATTTCATTTCAAAATAATTTATGGATATGTGTTTGCATAAGAGGACCTTCTGCATATGACATGGGAAAAATCTGAGAATTAAATTCTTTTTTTTTCTCTTTATTTTTTTTTTATTTTTCTCAAATCATAATTAATTCACACAGGGGTTATAAACACAGAAAGGCAGGATGTGGAGAAGGGAATGACACTGGAGTGTGGGTGTTCAGGGGGAATACAGATACCTTCAGAACCGGGTATCGGCTGGGTGAAGGTTCAGGGGACAAGTCACTATGACTCTGCCTATGACTCGCTTGTCCTTATCTAAGTTGGTATTGTCTGCCAAGGCTACCTATTTACAAGGTCTATAACTACTCAGGCTTGTAAATTTTCACAAAAGCTGCCTGCTTACATTAGCTTATAGCCATCTGTTTCGATGTTTTTCCACTGAGACCCAAGACTTGGTGTTAGTATACATGTATGACAGGCCTGTTGCTGATTTTAGGCCTATGGCTGATTTTAGACAATAATTTTAGCCAAAAATTTAATTTTAGACAAAATTTAATTTTAGATAAAAATTTAGACAATAATTTTAAAATATCAATTTAAAATGTATATAATAATGCATAAAATATTCTTATTTTATATAGAGCGAATATCATGAATAGAATCACTTTTGTGAAATATGTGGGTATTACTATGGTGTGATATAGATGGTTTAAAATTTCTAAATGATTTCTTCTGTAATTGCATGTGTATAAGAAAGTCTAGATTGCCTGACATTTTGCTGGATGTGATACTATAACAGTGTTACTTAATGGTAAAAAGATAACATGTTTCCTTCAAACGTCACAGAACAGCCTCAGAACTTCTGCATGAAGCATCCTCAAAAGTATTCCACATAAATCCCCACTGGCTTTCAAAATAGTAACATATTGATGCATAACTGATTGTCCAGAAAAAAATTTTCTTCAGGACTTTGGAAATATTTTTCATTCTGTGCCACAGGACTCTTCTTACAAATAGGGTGGATATAAGGGAAATTAATTTTTAATGTAGTATTTTTATTGCCTATGGTAGACTTCAGGGTCAAATTGTTTTTGTTTCTCTCCTTTCATTTACTATAATATGGTTCTGTAAATTTATCATTGATGTGTATTTGAACATTAATATTTTTTCTATATTACCACTTTTCAATATTCTGTTATTAAATTAAATTATATAAAATTCCATTTTCATGTTTGGCACCAAAATGAGAATTTCCTAATTGTTTTTTTTTTTTTTAGAGTAAAAGATATCTTCAAAGAGAAATATTGAAATGTTTGCTACTGATATATTTTACTGCCATTCTTTTTTTCTGTCAAACAGTTCAGCAATTTTATTCTTAATTTCTTAAGTATGTTGATTTCAAAAATTATCTCAAAGTAAAAATTGGTATGTTTATATATATATATATATATATATATATATATATATATATATATATGCTGTTATTTTATTTATAGATGTCAAGGACTGGTGTCAACAAGAGGCCTTTGAATTTGTAAATGGATAGAGACATCGACACACAGCATATTCATTGATAAAACGAGAATTAAATACTTATTTCTGTATTAACAAAGATGAAGGATGCTTATGTGCATGATAGTAGAGTAAAACAAAACAGGATAAGTCTCTACATAAGTGAATGAATTGGTTCAAAAATCAATCTAGAAAAGGATAATCAGAGAGACAAAGCAAAACCATTGAATACTACAAACTTAAAAGGAAGAAGCAGGTTGAATATGTAAAGTTTTTGTGTGTTTACATATGCTGGAGTGTGTTTGTGTGAGTGTGTGTGTGCATCTCTACAGAAGAAGATACAATGTGATAATGTGGTGAAGGATACATAGCACTGTGCATTTATCAATGTTTGAATAAGCTTATGACATACATATTGAATGATAATTGATCTAAATGTAAGAATAGATAAATCATGGCATCACAACAAACAAGACATGCTTTGACAAAATAATTTAACAGAATTACACAGTATGAGAAATTGTTTGGAAATTAATGAGATGAGAGTTTAAGAATAAAGACTTAGAAAAACTCATAAGCATTCTACTCTAATGAGAAAAATCTGTGAAGGTTTATGAGGAGAATGAAAAAATAAAGGTATGAAAGATTATAGGAATCAAGTTTCCACAGTTGGAACTAAAAGACTATAAATGTAATGCTGTTCAGCATAGGTTCTTACAGAAAAGAATTTTTTAAAGATTTATTTCTTTTTTTATTTCTATGAGTGCACAGGAGCTGTCTTCAAACACACCAGAAGTGGTATCAGATCCCATTAGAGATGGTTGTGAACCACCATGTGGTTGCTGGGAATTGAACTCAGGACCTCTGGAAGAGCAGTCAGTGCTCTTAACTGCTGAGCCATCTCTCCAGCCCCAGAAAAGAATTGAAATTGTAACATTATGATGGAAACAACCTTTAAGCTAACTTCAGACATTTGTTAAAGTGAAGCAGCAATAATAAAAATCACAGACATACTACATATCTCAATATGATTTTCTGAGAAGAAGTGCTTTATCTTCAAATCTATAAACACAGTCCATTCACAAATAAATTGCAAGGTAAAATCTTACCTGGAAGGCAGTCTGCAAAACAGTAAAAGGGAAATCCCGAATGTTTGGGTCATAAAAAGGGGAAAGGGTGGGAGAAGTTTGATGAAACGGCACAGTGCATGAAAAAGATAAACATACTCTTACCTGTAAAATGAGATTCTGGAATAAAATATTCAATGATTATCTGGTAAAATCTCCTAATATGAGTTGTTAGTAGCAGAGTGCCATCTGTGGGAGAAAAACACTCTCCAAACACAAAAGTACAATCCTAGTAGTGTGTTTGCAAATCCAAAATTTCTAAATAAAAATTACCGAAACAATAACAAAATCTCTGGGATCATAACATAGCTTAGCGGGTAAAAATACTGGGCAGTGAGCCTGAATTCCTGATCTTGGTCTCTAGAATTTACATGGTAAACAGAGAACTCTTTCCTGCATGTTGCCCTCTGATCTCTGCACATGTGGTTACACTAGGCAAATATATACAAACATACACATGTGCATACTTACATACATACATACTTTATACTTACTCATATACATACATACATATTTTAAATTGAGAAGTATGTGATACCATTACATTGCTGATAGAAGCAGCAAGAGGGCAAGTTTAAACCCAGGCTGGGTTCCAAGATCAGGCTCTGTTTCAAACAAGCAGGGAAGGAAAGAGGAAAATTTAGTTTATCCCAAATTTAGTCTCTTTTTTACTAACAGTTCTGAAAAATGAATTGTAATCTTCTATTATACCAAAATGATTTTCAGATTCAGCAATTGGAAATCCCTCCATGATAACCATACAGAGCATTTCTTTTTAAAAATGAAATATCAAAAATCAATTACAAAATTTGCAGTCCTAATTTTTTAAAACTATATTTTGAAATTATATTTTTCTTTAGCATAAAATATAAAGGGAATATTAGATTTTTATTTTTCAAGTACTAAATATATTTATAACCAAAATTCTCAGAGTAGAGACATCTATTGCAGAGGATTTTTTGTTTACTATATGAGAATTTTTAAATTAAGAAGAATGAAAAAGATCAATTCAAAACATTTTATGTGGTATAACATTTACTGGAAGACTTAGTATTTCTCTACATGATAATGATTTCTGTACAATTTAAAATATGTTTAAAGTAACGGTAAAACTGACATGGATAGCAAAGTGAGATTAATTGATATTGAGTGGAAAACGATTACTGAAGCCATCAGAGTGCATAGATCCAAAAGTCCTTCCTATTATAACCTCTGCCTTTCTAATAAGCCACAAATGTATCAAGCAGAATAAGCAAAAATCAATTTAATAATTCAAAAATACTTCAACCACAGTTTTCATGGTTACATTAATTGATTTTTTTTTTTAAAAAAGTTGCAAAACTACAAGCTTGAAGCATTAGCACAAACGGATATGAGGTCATTTCCAAGTCAATGTGATTAATGATTTCAGGTTCATCAGCACTTAGTTCTGCCAATTGGTTGTCGTATACTGAAAACAAGGAGTCCTAATAGTGATCTTTCTGATCTGCATTATTCATTATTTAGTGTGTACCAGTTGCACAGTCTTGTACTTAATAGTTCAGCATTTACTCACAGTGAACTATTCTTACCTAATATTCAGACAATTTTGTTCACACATGGTTCTATTATTAGAAGGCAACTATCAATATATTTCCACGATTAAAAATAAACTGTCAAACCCAAATGTACACTATGTATTTTAGTAGTGACAAGTAGTTTCTTTTTTAAATTACTCACTTCATATTCAATTCTAAAATTCTATTGACACAGAGTATATTTCATTTTATTGGAATGAAATTTGAGAAATAAAAAATATAAATTTTAATTTAGGATAGTCAAAATAATGCACTGTGTCAGTCTTCTGCTTCTATAACCATCATACATCACACAAGGTCATCAATTTATTAATTGTGAAAGTTTATGTCAGCCACTTATAAATGTTTCAGTCCATGGTCACATGACACTCATTTTGGACCTACAATAATGGAGTAGTAGTGTAGTACAATATTGTTCAGTTCATGGTTGCCTGGAAGAAAGCAAAGAATGAACTCCATAACTCTCAAGTTTTCTGCCACTTTGCTGTAGTCCCAGTTTTCATAACCCTTGGAAAGCATTCTAGGCAGAAATTAAACCTCTAGGTATATCACTATGCTAAATAAAGTCTGCTTTGTCTGATATGAATGAGGAAAAGTGATATAAGAACTAGGCTATCACTTCTAAATGTAGAAACACAGACATTCGAAAGACATATTATCAGTATTTCATTTATACACTCCTATTTAACAGACCATCACATATAGAGTTTTTAGACACTTATGGAGTACACAATATGACTTGGCATTTGTCAGTTGTATCTGTGTAGAATTTGCTAGCACTATGAATGAACTTTACTTAGTCTTTTGTGGCTGTCTCATATGGGCTTAAATAGCCCTTCTTGTGTTGAAAAGATATGCACAAAGCTACAAGATAACCACAAGATTCAAGGGCATCAGAAGTGCCCCCATCGCTAAAAGATAATATAACGATTAAATAATCTCTGGGGAGACACTACAGTGATATATTTTGCTTTTAGTAAGTACGCTCCATCTATTTCAGTCAACTTGTTCTGTTATATAATAAAGCCTTAACTGTGTATTTAAAGGCTTTCGTTTGTTGAATTTTGTAACAGACAACTACCTGCTTCAAAATCTACAGTGAAAGAATACCACTTTGATATTTGCTAAGAACATTCCACTGTGATTACATTTCATTATCAAAATATTCTGAAAAGAAAAACAAAAACAAACAAACAAACAATTTAGGGATGAATGTGTTCATGCTGGCTCACATTTCCAGGAAAAAGTGCAAAACGACAGAAAATCAAGGCAGCAGGTGTTTGAACAACACTGGTTCAACAGTTAGGAAGCAGAGAATGACAAATGCTTATGTTCTCTAGCTTTCTCCTTTTTCGCAGTGTCTCAAATTTAATGAGACTGTTACTGTGGATATTTCCCCTTCATTTAACCTAATCAACATAATTCCTCACAGGCATTCCCAGAAGCTAAATAACACCTCCCATGTGTGCTAGTGTGTTGCTTCATAGGTGATTCCAAAACTAGTCAAGTTGACAAACAGACCAAAGGTTCTATCCCACATAAACTGGATATTCAAACATATCACTTTGAAACTATAACCATAACTTTTCTATTCCTTAAAGTTTTTAACAACTATAATAATTTAAAGGTCAGCAGTCCATGTCTAATATGACTCAGGGCAATCTGTAAACTCATTTAAAATAAGTAAGTAAATAAATATATTAATGAATAAACTTAAAAAAATAATTATTATTGCCAATATATAAAGGCACAAAGTATATATTCTTACTCCAGAAGGCGATGATCATAGGACAGCAAGGAATGATGGAAGCAAAGCAAAAATAAATCTAGCAAAGAAAATATTGAATCCTTTAGCTTCTTAAAATATCATTTGGGACTTCAAATGCAGTCAACGGTTTTCAAAAGGAAATAGTAGCCACACTCCTCCAGCTCCATCCTCTGAATCACAAATTTTTATCATGAGCCAGTTCTATATCATGCTTCAAATCTGTCCTCAGCAATGGTCTCCTGATCCTGGCATCTCCAATATCCTGGGACCTCCCTGAACTCTACTTTTTCTACTTTTCAATATTCATACCGTGGGGTCCTGTATCCTCAAGCATGCTCTTATTCTGTCACACATTGCCTTACCTCTGCCTCTCTCTACAAACTTCATGGTTTCAGACCAGGAATCCAGGACATCTTCAATCATGTACTTCTCAAGCTTTTCAAAAGCCAGCACCACTGGACATCACATCACTGTTGTCAAAAAGAATTGCGTTTGTTCCAATCATCCCTGTCCAAGCACAGCTGTGTCTATTTCTGCTTGCTGGTCATTAGGAATATTTCCTAAGAAGCTGCTTTGATTAACAGGGACTTTTGCTTAGGTTTTCTTCCTTTCAATTAATATGGAACTTACAGGATAGAGCTCCTGACAGATGATACTTTGTATTCAGGAAGTGTTTCTTTTTGTACCAGAGGGCAACTGTTGTTCTTAATTCAGGCACAGGAGTAGGCATCCTTCCTCTCCTAGCAGTTGCCTTCTGCTTTCAGGTTATATGTGTTCTAGCATCATCAGATCTCCCACTCCAACTAGGTTTTCTCCTGGGCTTCTAATTTAAATTTACATGACTTACACTCCCAAACATAAATATATTCAAACATATATAAAAATTAAAACTCAGAATCTAAATATAACAGTATTTTACTTTTGACTTTAAAAATCTTTCTTATTTTTTAATGTGATATTTTCCATGTATTATACTTTCTTTCAAATTAATTAAATATCATATACTCATGAATATGTATATATGTGTGTGTATGATATTTAAATAAAAAATTTATTAATTTCTTTTTGACACATGTTCAAGGTATATGACAGAGTCTACCATGATAGTAATAACTAGTGGGAACTTAACAAAATGTTCACAGTTCATCTACATTAAAGAAACAGACAAGGGAAAAAATATTTGTGAAGCTTAAGCCTATCTATACACACACACATGTATGCATGCTCACATTCACATACACACAATCACACACACATGCAAACACACACACACACACACATCTCTCAAGAAAGAAAAATGTTTCACTGATATTCAGTCTAATTAGCAGATGTTTACTTTAGGTTAATTAGAGGCTACAAATAGTTTATCTTTATGGTATGATGTTATCAATTCTTCATAGATGGTACAACAATAACTTCAATACAGAGAATAAACACATCTTCCTTGTCACATAGTTACTTTAGGTGAGATAATAAACTAAACCCTTAAAATTATTCTGACAGAATACAATTTTATCAACTCTTGCCCATATGTGTTATGTTAGATTCCAAGATTCTATTTTTACTCTTACTATTCTCAGATCTTTGGTCATTTATTTCCTGTTCTTCTCTTTCTGAATAACAAATAGTAGTTGAACCTGCTATGTTCTGTAACTCTATGTTTTTTTCTTTTAAGATATAACATAAAATGAAACTATGTGACAAATTTCCTTCTGTGTTACAATTTGTTAGCAAAATTGTTCCAAGTCTAACAAGGGTGTGAGAAGACACAGACACTCTTTTTGTAAGGCCAAAGATTATCCCATTGTGTACATGTGTACATGTATATAGGAAACTATGGGAATGAACATACGTATGCATATTTATGTGATTTATCTTAATATATTCATGATCTTATTTTTCAGGTACTGTACATCTTAATATTTGTATTTTTCTAGGGCCAAGGCAATGTTAAAACTTATCATTTCTATCTTGCTTTTGAATATAATTTAATATGATATTTTCATTTGCATTTCAATTTTTATCATAATTTAGTATGATACAGTTTTAGGAAAACTCATTATTATGGCTTGAAGTTCTCTCTGTATAAAAATGAATGTAAATATACAGATGATATTATAGTAACTTCGTTTCTTTCATATTTTTAAACATTTCTACATATTGAATAAAGTATGTTTCTTCAATGACAGGTTGTCTAAATGGTTACAATTGTACATATATTTTTATTTGCATAAAACAGACTTTAGTCTGTGAATTTCATTTCAATAATAGACAAAATATATCTGTTCTCCTATTCTCTTTCCCAATCATTGGCTAAAAAAACATTTCCCAGAATAAATTTGTTCAAACAGTGTAACTCAAAACTTCAGACTTTCTGTGACTAATCTTGTCACTGTTATCTGTTCTCCATCCAACTGGCAACAGGATTTTAGGTCCTTCAAAAATCAAGAAAGATGAAAAGGGTGAGGTATTAAGCCTTACTGAGGGAAGGTACTTTTTTCAGTTGATTATTAAATTTATTTATATTTCAAGTGTTATTCCCTTTCCCAGTTTCCCCTCTACAAACACCCTATCCCCTCCCTTCTTCCTGCCTTTACGAAGGTGCTCCCTCACCTGATCATCCATCTGCTACATATCCAGCTGGAGTCGTGGGTCCCCCCATGTGAACTCTTTGATTGATAGTTTAGTCCCTGGGAGTTCTGGGGTGTCAGATTGGTTGATATTGTTGTTTGAATTGATTGATATTGTTGTTTTTCCTAGAAAGATGCAAACCTCTTCAGCTCCTTCAGTCCTTGCCCTAACGTTTCCATTGGGGTCCCCGTGCTCAGTCCGATAGTATTTTGTGTGTATCAACTTCAGTATTGGTCAGGCTCAGGAAAAGACTCCCAGGAGTATATCAGGATCCTGCCTGTAAGCACTTCTTGGCATCAACAATTGTGTCTGAGTTTGGTGTGTGCAGTCGTGATGGATCTCTAGGTGGGGCAGTCTCTAGATGACCTTCCCTTCAGTCTCTGTTCACTCTTTGTCCCTGCATTTCCTTTTGACAGGAGCGATTCTGGATTAATATTTTTAAGATGAGTGGATGGTCCCATCCCTAAAACTGCGGTGTGCCTATCCACTGGATATGGTCTCTACAGCTTCTCTCTTCCATTTGTTTAGTATTTCTGCTAACTACCTCCCTGTTGGGTGCTAGGAACCTCTTGAGACCCTGGCATCTAGGATTTTCTACTAGCTACACCCAGTACACCAACCCCGTCTGCTACACACCTCTGTTCAATTTCCTGACCCTCTGTACTTCTCGCCTGTCACCTCCCACATCTGATCCTGTCCCCTTTTGTTCCTCCACCTCCTGTCTCCCTCCAAGATCCCTTCCTTTCTCTACCTCCCGTAATTATTTTCTTCCCCATTCTGAGTAGGACTGAAGCGTCCATACTTGGGTCTTCCTTCTTCACTTTCATATGGCCTGTGGATTGTATCGTGTGTATTCCAAGCTTTTTGCCTAATATCCGCTTATCAGTGAGTACGTACCATGTGTGTTCTTTGGTGGCTGGTTACCTCACTCAGGATGATATTTTCTAGTTTCATCCATTTGCCTTCAAATTTCATGAAGTCATTGTTTTTAATATCTGAGCAATACTCCATTGTATAAATGTACCACATTTTCTGTATCAATTCCTCTGTTGAAGTTTATCTGTTTTTTTTTTTCAAGCTTCTGGCTATTATAAATAATGCTGCTATGAACATAGTGGAGCATGTGTCCTTGTTGTATGTTGGAGCATTTTTTGGTATCCTCCCTAACATCTGCTCTCACCTTGGTTTTTCATCTTTGCCATTCTGACTGGTGTATGGTAGAATTTTAGGGTCATTTTGATTTGCATTACCTTGATGACTAAGGATGTTGAACATATCTTTAAGTGCTTCTCAGCCATTGGAGATTCCTCAGTTGAGGATTCTGTTTAGCTGTGTACCCCATTTTAATGGGGTTATTTGGTTTGCTGGAGTCTAACTTCTTGAGTTCTTTGTGAATTTTGAATGTTAGTCCTCTATTGGTTGTACGGTTAGTAATAATTTTTTCCCAATCTGTGGTGTGCTGTTTTGTCTTATGGACAGTGTCCTTAGCCATACATAAGCTTTTCAATTTTTTGAGTCTCCATTTGTCAATTGTTGATCATAGAGAATAAGCCATTGGTGTCCTATTCAGGAAATTTTTCTCTCTGCCAATGTGTTTGAGGTTCTTTCTCACTTTTTATTCTATTAAATTTATCATGTCTGGTTTTATGTGGCAGTCCTTGAGAAGGTACTTCTTGATTTAAGAAGAAAAAGTTACAAGGGTCTCTTTTATTGTTATATTAAATATACACATTTACCATTGTTATATTAGATATACACATTGAGCAATAATGGTATTAAATTCTCTTTTCCTTATACATTACTTTTCTTGTGCCAATTTATCCATCTATACAGAATAATTTTTGTAAGATGTATAAAAAGACTGCATTCAGTTTCTAAAGGTAAGATAAATAAAGCTACTTTTACTTTTTGTTTTTATTTTAAAGTCAATTTATTTCTTTGTTTTTTGAGATTATTCAATGTATTTTGATAATTTTACACTCACAAGTCTTCCTGCATCCACTTGTCCTCCCTTTATGACCCAATAAAATGTGTGTCATATTTTGAGATTTTTTTTAAAAATCCCATCAATTTGGTGCATGCTAATTAAATATTTGTGATTGTGTGTTCTTCATTGATGAGCGTTGAACTTAACCAAGGTACATATTCTTAAAGAAAACAGATTCTCCCTTTCCCAGCCGCTACAACTGACAATAGCTTCACTTTCTATGTTGGGATATAGTCTAGTTTATGTTTCTACTTAACCTCTTTGATTCCAAATGTGCAGCTGCATTGATGTGTCTAGAAAACACTATATCCTTGTAGTCATCCAGTACTCCTGGATCTAAAACTCATTTACAACTGAACTATAAAATTAGGCAAATAACAAACAATACCATCAAAAGTTGTGTTGGCAGTATCTATATCCATAATTTCAAATTGTACTACAGAGTTATAGTAATAAAAGCAGCATAGTACTGGCAAAAATGACTCATTTTTGATGAAATATAACTGAGAACTGATATGAGGACATGTACTTATAATAACTTCATTTTTGTCAAAAGTTCAACATTGATCATTGGAGAAAATACTGGATATTTGATTATTGATACTGGTTAAACAGGATAGTTACATTTAGAAAAGTGAATTTGATTCCTCCTCTCAAATTCCACACTGAGCAAAAGTCCAAATGGACCAAGAATGTTAGCATAATATCTGAAACTCTAATATATAGAGTAATATAATTAAACTGATTGGCACAAGAAGTGATTTTCTGAACAACAACCCAATGGAACATGTTTTAGGGCCAAAAAAATACTGAATGGGCCCTCATGAAATGAAAACAGTTCTTTATAGCAAGGAACACCATTAGTAGAGTAAAAAGACACCCTGGAGAATGGAAAAAAGTCTTTTAGAGGTACATGTCTCATAAAAATATGATATCTAGATTATACAAAACTTCATAAAAATAAACGTAATGAAAATTAACAGTACAATTAAAAACTACAGAATGAGACAAAACAGAGTTCTCAAGGGAGACAACACAAATATTAAAATAAAAAACGTTAAATTCTCAATATTTCCAGTTTTAGAGCAAAATAAAACCACCTAAAATTTCATCTTATCCCAGAAAAAAATGGGTAAGGAAACAAAATAAAACAAAATCAGATATCAAATATTGATGTGTGTGCTAGATTGCCTAGATTTCTTCATATTGAGTGTTGGTAGAATTAACATTCAAAGTCATTGTGTTGAATGTATAAAATGAGGACCACATGGATAGAAGCTGGAGAAAAAACTGTTCTCTAAACATACTGATGGGGATATTATAAAACATTTACTATTAGATCTAATGTACAATGGTAAGGAATAAACTGGGCTATTTAAACAAGATCACTAAGGAGAGAGGTGGAAAGAAACCATGGCTACCTTCAGTCAGAAAATGTGAGGCAAAAAAATATTTGAGTATTTGTAGGAAAACAAAATTTAACTAGCATTTGATTATTTGTGAAACCTTCAGCCTTTCTAAATTGGAAAAAGAAATTACGTCAATATTTGTGATCTTAATTTTTGATACTATTATCTATGGAGCACAAAAGTATAGCTCAACAACTTTGCTAAAGCATTAGGCCAGTGACTTATGTTTCAAATCACATTTTTCCAGTGTGGACAGGAGTAGAAGTGAGAGATCCAGGAACAAACTCTGAATGACTTTCTTGACCGATGCTGAGAAATTTCAAGAATTCATGGGTGATTTACAAGGGTTTGAGCATGGTACATAATAAAATCAATGAGTTAAAAGCAGAAAGACTAAAAGTGACATGATATTTCTCAGTCAACACATACAGTAAATCAACTCTCTAATATCTTTTGATATAAACATGAGCTGTTTTTGAAAGAGAATTTTTTTAAAAATGAGGAAAAGTGGGAAGAGAGAGAAGAAAGAGAACATGTAAGGAGGAAACAGCATTGGAAAAGGAATGGAAAGATAAATATGTATTTATGACAGAGTTAAGAATTATAATGTATTATATTATGACCTTAAAACTTACTTGAATTTCCTGTGACATATTTTTAAACTATTTGAAATATCTTTAATCTGTTATTATTCCTCCTTGTGAATGTGAATATCTGTTAAAAGGTCAAGCTCTTAACACCGTTGTTTTATTCAAAGGTTGAAATTTTCTGTCAAGCTTCCAAGCAGTGGAGAATATGAAATATATTATCTGACCATGTACCCCCAAAACTTGCTTTAAACAATAGTTTTTGGGAAGGTTGATATGATGAATTTTTGATGAAGCTTCTACATATACAATAATAGATTCAGACTTTGATGAATTTAGGTTGTACATACAATGACCATACAATTCAACAAAACTGAGGTTACAATTTGTTAAAATGGACTACTTACTACATATAAAACATAAATTTATATATATGCAAGTAGGCTCTTTTATTCTCAGAAAAATTATTTCATTTGGTGTAAATAAAGTTTAGCATGCGTAACATAGATATAATTAAATCAAATTATTTATGTGCAGTAACATTTTCTAAATTATCTAAATATTTCAAAAATATATCTTACCAAAGTGAGATGACACAAAATTTTATACACAGGAAGGAAAGCAATGGGAAGACAGAGGCATGTCGCAGAATAATGAAACCATATCAGAGGATGACCATCAATTCTAAACAACTACTTGTTTATAAAGTGATGTAAAACTGAATGTACATGCCCTAGAGAGAGTGTGGTCCCACTGCTGCACTAACTTCAAAGTTCTGTATAATAACTAACATAAAATAAAATTTTGTGATTTAAATCCACAGAGCCTGGAGTTACGTGTTATCTCAGTCATAATAAACCAACACACAGAACTTCTAGAGATGAAAATTAAACTATGCAAAATAAAATTTCCACTTGATAATATAAAAGCATGTTTATCTCAACAGAATTTGACATCTATAACCTTGAGAGTAAAATCATAGAAACTGTATGTTCCAAAGTATTAGGAAGAAAAAGTATGAATACACGGAAAGAATGCCAGGAAACTATGCAATGAGACATAGAGGTAAAAGGTATGTGTAATAAGACACTCAAAAACACGGGAGGTAGCTCTTGAAGAAGCAGTTGGTAAGTAATTTGTACATTCATAAAAGCTATGGCTCCAGAGCATCTACTATTGTAACAAATGGAAAGTTCATATGACAAGCATAAATCAACACCTGAAAAATCTGTTATGTAATCTGTTAAGAGGTAGCAGTAAAGAGTAAATTTTAAAACAGATGGTGAACACATGGCCAGTCAGCCTGTGTAATATAAATAGTGACCATAAAGTTTTTGTTCACTACAGTAAAGATTTTTTTT
>NW_021604613.1:5525371-5603866 GCF_004785775.1 Grammomys surdaster
ATATGACAAGCATAAATCAACACCTGAAAAATCTGTTATGTAATCTGATATATATATATATTTCCTATAAAACCTTTGACGTGAAGTTAATATTTTGATATCTGCTAAAGAAAGAAACAAAGTAAATTATTTATTCACCATAGATTTATAACAAAGATAAAATTAAAACATATGATTCAAATTTGTATTAAAATATTATTAAACTTCTACTTTTGTTTCTAAACAAACTACCTATCTGTATTAGCTTCTACAGTTTTTTCTCATTTAAAAGATCAAATTTAAAATTCTCTAAACTAATGAAAGATGAAATGATATATTTAATAATGTAGAAAATATTTTGATTCTGTGATTAGAATCAGTAGTCTAGACATACAATGATGGATGTCTGAATCTTTTTTTACAACTCTGATAAGTTCATTATCAGTTATCTCTAAATATGAACTCTAGTACAATAGAGCTGGTTGTTAACATGAAGGCATGTGTATCTACCTCATGTAAGTTGGATCAGAATTTCTGAGGATCAGTTCTCAGACACAGTATGTGTCAGCAGCTACTCAAGGTGTACTTATTCAAATTCCTTTCATAATTTATAATAAAACCTATGTATACATTTATTTTATAAACTAAATAACTCGATAAATTACTTAATGGCTTTTTATTACCCTTTTTCTCTTTGTATTCTAAGTTTCCTCACTGGTGTAGCATTGGTAAATCTAGATCATTCTCCCAGTTAATTAGTACTTAAGCATGACAATGATATGTTCTGCAAGCATATCAGAGCATGAGCAACACTGTCAGACCTTGGAACCTCCTTTACCTCAGTCTCTCCTACATTTTTGTCCAGGCAGTTCTTTTACACAATAACAATACTGGACCAGAATTTTTGACTGTGGAATGGTAACCCCATCCCTGTACTTGATGGTCTGTCTTTTTACTGGAAATAGACTCTACAAATTCCCTCTGCCCTCTGTTGGGCATTCTATCTAAGATCTCTGCTTTTGAATCATGAGCATCTCTCACCTACCAGGTCTGTGTTACATTCTACAGGCACCCCCACCTCCTACCTCCCAAGGTTGCCTGTTTCCATTTTTTTCTCCTGTCCCTCAAGGCTGCACTACTGTTCCCCCTCCAAATATCTGATCATAGTCCCATTTTCCCCTCCTTGTCCCTTCTTCCACCCAGGTCCCTTCCTCCCTCTGTCCCCTGAGATTGCTTTCTTCTCTACCTCAATTGGAATTGATGCATCCTTGCTTGGGCCCTGCAGCTTATTAACTTCTTGAGTTCTGTTGATTGTATTCTGGGTATTCTGTACTGGTTGTTTTGGCTAATATCTGCTTATTGGTGAGTACATACCATGCATGTCCTTTTGGATCTGAGTTACCTCACTCAGAAGAATATTTTCTAGTTCCACACATTTGCCTACAAAACTCATGATGTCCTTGTTCTTAATAACTGAGTAGTATTCCATTGTGTAAATGAACCACATTTTCTGTATCCAGTCTTCTGTTGTTGGACTGTTCTGGATTGTTCCCAGCTTCTGGCTCTCACAAAGAAGGATGCTATGAACATTGTGAAATGCATGCCCCTATGGCATGATGGGGCATTGTTCTGGCATATGACCGAGAGTGGTAAAACTGGGTCTTCAGGTAGATCTATTTCCCAATTTCTGAGAAAACACCAGATTGATTTCCAGAATGGTTGTACCAGTTTTCAATTCCATCAGGAATGAAGGAGTGTTCCTCTTCCTCTACAGTCACACTAGCATGTGTTGTCACCTGAGTTTTTGATCTTAGCCACCCTGATTCTACCTTAGTAGAATCTCAGCATCAATTGATTTGCATTTCCCTGATGACTAAGGACTTTGAATATTGCTTTAAGTGCTTCTCAGCCATTGGAGATTCCTTTGTTGTAAACTCTTTTTAGTTCTATACCTCAGTTTTTGATTGGGTTGTTTGGAGTTTTGGGTGTTAAAATCTTTTTTTTTTTTTAATTTCTTATCTTGAGATATTTTTTTCTTTATTTTTTATTCGATATTTTATTTCTTTACATTTTAGATGTTATCCCCATTCCCCCCCACCATTAATCCCCTATCCCATCCCTCCTCCTCCTTTTTTGCTTTTATACCATTTAAATTATGTGCAAGTTAGTTTATTAAGTTCTTTAAATATTTTGGATATTAGCCCTCTATTGGATGTGGTATTAGTGAAGATTTTTTTTTCCAATCCATTCGTTGAGGACTTCTGGAGGAATAGTCATCCCTGAGCTCAAGTTACACTACAGAGCAATTGTGATAAAAACGGCATGGTATTGGTACAGAGACAGACAGGTTGATCTATGGAATAGAACTGAAGACAGAGAAATAAAACCATACATTTATTAACACTTTGCCTTTTAAACAGAAGCCAAAAGTATACAATGGAAAAAGAAAGCACCTTCAATAAATGGTGGTGGTCTAACTAGCAGTCTATATATGTAGAAAAATTAAAATAGATCCTTATGTGTCACCTTGCACAAATATCAAATCCAAGTGGATCAAGGACTCAACATAAAACCAGATGCATTGAATCTAATAGAAGAGAAAGTGGATAAGATCCTCAAACTCATTGGCATGGGAGGAAATTTCCTCAACAGAACTCCAATGGCTCATACTCTAAGATCAAGAATTGATAAATGGGACCTCATGAAACAGAAAAGCTTCTGAAAGGCAAAGGACATAGTCGATAGGGAAAATTCAGCAACCTAGTAATATTACTGTTCCAGTGATAAAATACTATGACCTAAATCATCTTAAAGAAGAAAGGATTATTTTGACTTATAGTTCCAGAATCATAGAGCTCACAATGGAGGGGAAGGCATGGAAAGAAAAGAACAAAGAAAAGAAATCACATTCCATTCACATATCATAATCAGAGAGATAGAGAATAGGAAGTAATCCCATTAAAAACTTGAATGCCCACTAAGAGCCACATACTCCCCCCAAGCACTGCTCTACCTCCTGTTTTACAACCTTTCCTCACAGTATCACAACAAAAAAATGTTGGTGTTCAGATAAAGAAATATGAAGGGCATTTACTATTCAAATGACAGTACTTACCTATAACTTTATAGTCAATCTGTATATGAAATTTACCTACAATTTAATTGAATGTAGATTTTCATTAGTATAGAATCAATTTACAGTGAAATTAAAGAAAAACTACACTAGAATATATAATTGAATATTAGAATAAATTGAAACTGGATCTAATATAGCTTGTCATTTTTGTTGCATCCTCTGGCATGTACCAAATATCTGCTACCAGATGGAGTGCTAATCCCACAAGTTAACCAGTCTCCATTACTTCCTGAATAAACCATTAGTTTTATACTCTAGACTTCTTCGAAACACATTTTAGATGCTGTTGTGTAGAAGTTTGCTCTGAGATTGAAACACTTCATCCTGCAGGGAAGAGTCTTAATGAGGAAGGTAAATAATTCTAAATAGCTTCAGTAAGTCCCTGAGGTTGACCAGATTCAGTAGGCTCCACCATTACAGACTGAAAAATAAAAGCTAAGAGTCCCTCTCAAAATTAGTGAAGCTGAGCAAGGAAGGCTCTCAGGGAAGAAAAGCTACAAAGAAGACAGACTAAAACTGCTACTTGTAAGAAGCAGAAATCAGCTGAAGTGCCTGAAAAAGAATTAGACCAACTAAAGTACCCAGGAAATACCCTCTCCAAGCTCTTGAGCTGCCCGCAGGCTGTTCAGTGTACTCTAGCTTCCCGGATTTGTGAGATGTCACTTTCACAAAAAATAAGCTTTCATAATCAAGCTGACTTTAAGTTACTTTAACTTCTGTCGATAACCCCTCACTCATATTCCTGTAAGTAAATAAATCTTACTGCTTCAACAAATTGGACTTTGGTGATATCTGTTCTTTGGTCTGTCATGGGTTCCTATCTAGGGAAGGAAGATGAGTGTGTGTGTGTATTTCCAGGAAATACATTGTCACACATTGGATGCCAAGGTGTGATATTGGATCCAGGCAAAGTCCTTCTACTTCTTAAGAATCTTTAAATCTCTTTACTGTTGAAAATTTTGTATGTAGGTCGGTGTCCTTATCCCTCCACTTGGGGGTCTTTCCTAGCTACAAGAGGTTGCCTCTTTAGATTCAGTATCCCCATTGCTATGCATCTTGGCAACAGTCACTGGCATTGACTCCTGGGAGCCTCCCTCATACACGAAATTTTTTCTGTGTAAAAGAAATGCAGAGACAAAGATGGAGCAGAGACTGAGGGAATAGTCAACCAATAATAGACCCAACTTGAGATCTATCCCATGGCAAACAACAATCCCTGACACTATTAATGGTACTCTGTTATGGTTGTAGACCAGAGTCTAGTTTAACTGTCCTCTAAAAAGCTTCACCCAGCTGATGACTGAAACAGATGCAAACACCCACAGCCAAACAGTGAATGGAGCGCAGGGACTCTTATGTAAAAATTAGAGGAAGAATTGAAGTCCCTGAAGGGGATAGGAACTACACAGGAAAAAACAAAAACAAAAAAAAACAAAATAAAGTAACCTGGACCCTTAGGAACTGTCAAAGACTAAGCCATCAACCAAAAAGCATACTGGAGCTGTACAGAGACCATTAGCACATATACAGTAGATGTGCAGCTCAGTCTCCGTGTGGGTCTCCCAACAATTAGAGAAGGGTAGTCCCTAGATCTGTTGCCTCTCTGGAGAATCCGTTCCCCAACATGGCTGGCTGCCTTGTCTACCTCAGTGGAAAAGGATGTACCTAACTTGCAGAGACATGATGTGTCAGGAAAGGGGTATACCAGGGGAGGCCCACCCTCTCAAAGGAGAAGGGAAGAGAAAATGGGGCAAGTGGTTCTGTGAAGGGAGACTTGGAGTGAGGGCAGGAATTAGAGTGCAAATAAGAAAGAAAGAAAGAGAGAGAGAGAGAGAGAGAGAGAGAGAGAAAGAAAGAGAGAAAGAAAGAAAGAAAGAAAATGTCTATATTGTCACGCCTTCCTACCAGCATATATATCAACAATTTCTGGTATATAGGAATACTAAGAAATGGAGAGAAACTGAGTGGTGATGGTGCATGCCTTTAATCCCAGATCTTTGGAGACAGAGACAGGAGGGTCAACAAGGTTCAAGATCAGGCCAGGAATATATACTGAGAGAGTTCCAGGACAGCAAGGGCTCCACAGAGAATCCGGTTTCAAAAACATGGATCCCCTTCCTCCCTCCCTCCTTCCCTCCATCCCTCCCTCCCTCCCTCCCTCTCTTTCTCACACTCTCTTTCTCCCTCTTTCCCTCTCCCCCCCACCCTCTCTCACACACATACACATAGAGAAGCATATGTGCACATATGTAGACACACTGTAGTAATGAACTTTCGAAGAAGAGGTGGTAGATGAATACCGACAACAACATTTTAGATTAATAGAGACAAATAATTTTCCCAAGAGTTAGCTGACCATATGAAAAGTTACTATAGTTGAGACCTCTACTTGCCATCAACTATGGTGCTGTTAGTAGCAAAAACTTCAGAGAGACAGCGAAGGGGTACTGCTGAATAAAGGAACCAGGAATGGTGCTCTGTTTCTCAAACTAAATATAGCACAATGAAAATGCTTTTAAAAATCTGTACAAGGCACCATATAGAGCTGACTTTTGATGATGCTAATTATAATTATTAAGGCAAATCTACAAATTAAGTCATCAACCATCAGCAATAATCACCAAATAAAATACTAAAGGACCATTTAAATGGGAAGGATCTGCACCTATCCTAAGACACAGTAACTGAAGAGTGAGAGGAAACTAAAGAGATCTCCTGATCTTGATAAAGACGGGGGAGGGGGCTGGCAAGGGTTGACATAGGCTAAACTCCTACCTAATCTATTACATTTCAGACTACCAATATGCATAAATGGAAATGAGTATAAAAGATTATGTGCAAAATTTCCTTAAGTATACTAAATTTTAGTGTTAAATGTTCAAAATCATACGTGACAATTTTGTTTTTGTTTTTATTCTTAGAATATATTGTGTATATTTTATTGACTACTCCACACATGGTATTTATTTTTCCACATTCCTCTACAAATGTCTAAATAGTACTAAATTCATTCATTTGCTTGACGCAACAAATAAATGGTATGGGAAATCTTAAAGGTAAAAATTATTTGACTGTAATATAAAATAGATATTTACACTCAATCATTTGTGGAAAGAGCATTTAGATGAGCTGTAAAGACAGAATTCTAGCAATTTGATTTTTAAAGCTTTATTTTTATTTGTATCTCTGAAGTCTGTTTTCTTTGAAGGTTAATTTGTTCAAATAAATCCATAGAGGGTGAGTTCCTGGTTCATTTGACTACAGCCCTGGAGGCCACTGGTCAATCTCTACTGGCATATGTCATTTTCCAAATCTGCTGTTGCTTCAGGAGCTGATTTCAAAGCCATTTCCATTTAACCCTGACTCTTTTTCAGAGGTTTGTGAGTTGAAATATGCCAGACACTTTATAATGCCCTGAGTTACTAAATTGTTATGCACTGGAAAAAATTTTAATTATCAGTTTTCAAATGTTTACTGTTCACTTAGAAAATCTATTTGTTTCCAGTAGATAGGCATGGCTCCCAGTTGAGGGATAGGGCTACCCACCCATCTCAAAAATTTTAACCCAGAATGGTTCTTGTCTAAAAGAAATGCAGGAACAAAAACCAGAGCAGAGACTGAAGGAAAAGCCATTCAGAGACTATGCCACCTAGGGGATCCATTCCATCTGCAGACACCAAATACTAGTGCTGATGCCAAGAAGCACTTGCTGATAGGAGCCTTGTATGGCTGTCCTCTGAGAGGGTCTCCCAGAACCTTATTAATACAGATGCAGATACCCAAAGCCAACCATAAGACTGAGCCCAATGACCCCAATGGAAGAGCTAAGGGAAGGACTAAAGGAGCAGAAGGGTATTGCAACCCAATAGGAAGAAAAATATCAACTAATGACATCACCCAGATCTTCCACGGACTAGACCAACAAAAGAGTACACAGAGCGGGATCCATGGCTACAACTACATATGTAGCAGAGGATGGTCTTATCTGGCATTAGTAGTACAGGAGGCTCTTGGTCCTGTGGAGGCTCCATGCCACAGCATAGGTGAGTGTGTGGAGGAGAACCCTCATAGGGGTAAAGGGGAAGGGGCTTTACCCCTATGAGATGTGGGTTTGCAGAGGGGAAACCAGGATGGGGGATATCATTTGAAATGTAAATGATTAAAGTGATTATTAAAAGAAATTGAATATCTATTTGCCACTTTAAAGCCAAATTTTCTCACATGTAGAAAGGGAAGAGTTTTTGTTACTTACTAAAAATATTCTTATAATAATGCTAACAGTGCACTAAAAATATTAAACATAATGATACAATAATAAATGTAAGTACTAAATGATGCCTGTTGCTATCACATGATGATTTAGTTAATCACTGAGAATATCTAATAACTTCTCTACTATGCTGGTCTCTTCTAATATGATATCTCTAGAAAACAGATATATTAAATTTGTGTTAGTTAAAACAAAACTAAAATGAATATAATTAGACATTGAAATGATGACTAAAAGATTTAACTGTTAGTGAAGTTCATAAGAAATAGCATAAACTCAACTTAAGCTGTATTGATAGAAAATCCCTCATATTTTATGAAAATAATGTATCTCAAAGAATCTCTGAAAGTCTACAAAATAATATAAAGATAATTCTGAAGTATAATTGTATACTTTTAGCTGAATTTTCTGAAGTATTAGAGCTGTTTATAAGAACATGAATTATTTCCAGTGTAACACAGGAGATTGCTTACTCCCATGTTCTTGACAATTATGGAAAGGAAATCAGCTTAACTTCATTTAGTTTTTTTTTTCCATGCAGAATCCATAACCCCTGGTTATAGCAGAGCAAGAATACTGTATGTAAGAGCTGTTGATTTGAGATAGTAGGAAGCTCAAACATCAACAAAAGGTGACTTTTCAGAACATAGGAATAATTTACAGTTCACAAAGTGAAATGATCTGAAAGATTATTAGGAACTCTGCTCAGCTGATGGCAATGTTTGATAAGTTTAAGCCCATAATGGAAATAGTATTTTACAGGACTTATTTACAGAGTTGAAGAGAAAGAAGAAATAGTCCTAAGTATATCTAAGGACTTATAGTGTGGGCTATATGAACTTAAGTGGAGTTCACCAAATGTTAGATAATAAAAGATATAACTGTTAAGAAATCCAACTAAGTGACAAAAGAACATCCTCTTGTAAGGAGGTGTACAAATATTCCATGAAAACAACATCAGGGGAAATCAATCAATTAATTCTTGAATATAGGCAGACAGAGTACTTTTAGATTGTGTTAAGGTATGTACCATAATAGGGTTGCAGCATTGTATTTTCTATTTATTTATTTATTTATTTATTTATTTATTTTTAAATCAAATCGCAATTTTTACTTATTCACACAGGGATCATAAACACAAAAAGGTGGGACATGGAGAAGGGGATTATGCCAGAGTGTGGGTGATCGGAGTGGGGTACAGATATCTTTCAGAACAGGGTACCAGCTGGGTGTAGTTTCAGGGGACAGGTCACTATGACTCTGTCTACGATTAACTTGTCCTTATCTAAGTTGGTACTATTCGCCAAGGTTACCTATTTACAAGGTCTATGACTACTCAGACTGGTAAATTTCCACAAGACCTACCGTTTTACAATAGCTTATAGCCATCCGTTTCAATGTTTTTCCACAGAGACCCAAGGCTTGGTGTTAGTATACATGTATGACAGGCTTACTGCTGATTTTAGGCCTATGGCTGATTTTAGACCTTCAGTGTATAAGCAGAACTGCCCCTGACATCTCTTCCCTTCTCTAAGTATAGAAGGGCTATAGCTATTCTAATCTTGCGAAGGAGGGGATCGAGGCCTTGTGGGACTGCAGAAGGGTATCCTGGGTCATGGTGGAGCAGGTACCTAGAACCTCGAGACTCTGTAGACTCTGTGTGTGATTCTGCGTGAGAACCAGCAAGAGTTTGGTGCCCCCCAGAACCCAGGATCCTGAAAAGCAGTCATGGTCTCTATAGAATTACATAGGGCAGGCTATAGCCCTCAGGCCCTAGGGATTTACATACTAATGAAAGCCAGAGGGAAGAGCAAATTAAACATGCCTCCCCCAGACCCTCCCCCAATCCTCCCCCATTCTCCCTCCCTATATAACTCTGGACTGCCCTGAGTTCTGGGGGATACGCCTAGATCCATCTATCATCCGCCATGACAATAAACCTTTTTGGAACCAAGAACTTCCTCATGTTATTGGGACCTGTCGCCGCCAAGGCCTCCAGGCCACTAGAACCATAGAGTTCCCCCCGAATGTGGGCCCCGCCACAGCGGTGGAAGCCCCTCTGGGGCCCCACTGCTGAGGCGGCTTTAAAAATTTTCCCACATTTTGGCGCATCCAACATGGGGCACAGAGACCCAGAGACTTCAAGGACCGGGCCACCCCAGTCTGCTACAGAATGCAGCCGAGCTTCCCGCCCTGCTTGTTCGGTTCTGTGATGAATCGACTCAGTGAAGATCCCGCACTTCTCCCATGCTGACTAAAGCTACAGCTGCTTAATCTCTCACTTAGAGGATCTCTGCATTCCAGCCACGAGGACCCACATCTTCAACAAGCTGGCCAGGCCACCGAGTCTGCTAAGCAAGTACAGTCTCTCCCACTGGTGCTTCTAGGGCCTCTTTCTTCTTCCCCTATCCCTCTCCTTTTCTCGGCTGTGGGTTGCCTGATGTGAGCCCACATGCCCCCGTCTCAGTCCTACGAGCCAAGGGCTTGAGACCATTCGGTCCCTGGCTGCCTCAGAGTACAGGGATCCCCAATCCCTTTCATTTTCTCGGCAGTGGGTTGTCCGATGCAAGCCCACATGCCCCTGTCTCGGTCCTGAGAACCAAGGACTTGAGACCAGTCCGTCTCTGGCCAATTTCTGGCCCAGAGATCCCCAGTCCAAGAGCTTTACACCCCCCCATGGAACCTGAGTGAAAATTCTCCATGCTGGGCGGGGCCCCGCCGCGCTCACCTGGTAAAGGGGAGGAGATGTGGGACTGCATAAGGGTGTCCTGGGTCATGGTGGAGCAGGTGCCTAGAACCCTGAGACTCTGCAGACTCTGTGTGTGATTCTTTGTGAGAACCTGCAGGAGTTTGGTGCCCCCCAGAATCCAGGATCCTGAAAAGCAGTCATGGTCTCCATAGAATTACATAGGCCAGGCTATAGGCCTCAGGCCCTAGGGATTTACATACTAATGAAAGCCAGAGAGCAGAGCAAATTAAGCATGCCTCCCCTAGATCCTCCCCCAATCCTCTCCCTTTCTCCCTCCCTATATAACTCAGGGCTGCCCTGAGTTCTGGGGGGGTATGCCTAGATCCATCTATCATCCGCTATGACAATAAACCTTTTTGGAACCAAGGACTTCCTCATGTTATTGGGGTCTGTCGCCACCAAGGCCTCCAGGCCACTAGAACCATAGAGTTCCCCCCAAATATGGGCCCCGCCACAGTGGTGGAAGCCCCTCTGGGGCCCCACCGCTGTGGTGGCCTTTTAAAATTTTCCCCACAAGACCTGACCTCCAGTGATTGAAGGGAACCTTGTAATGGCTCCAGACCCCTGTGTTGTCCAGTGAGGCATGAGGGCCATACCACTCCCAATGTCTTTTCCCTGGAGAGGGGATACTTTTTACATCAACCCCTATGCAGCCAGGCTTGTCCCTCACGGAACTCAGAGAGATATTTTTAACTTTTATTTATATTCCCTTGTAGTACTTAGCCTTGCAGCCTAAGCAAGAATTCAGATCGCCAGTCAGAGGGAGTTCTGGGTGGCCCCTCTCTGCTTGGTCTAGGGGTGGAAGTCCCCCCTTTTAGGTTGGGTGAGAGATGTGTTTTGAGAATACCCTAGATAGAGTAACAGCCTCATCTTGAGTCTCGTGGTCCTCCATAGCTAACTTATGATGATGTATTTGAGTAGGTTTTGCTACAAAATTATGTATCTGTTGTTTCACAAAGTTAGACTGCCCAGGGACCAAAAGAAATAAGCAAAAAGAACCCAATTAATGGTCCCAAAATTGTAGGAAGTAGGATTGACAAGCATGGAGAAGTTGAAAACCAATTCTTTTACCAGTACTCATCTTTCTCTCTTTGTCTTTTCTTTTATGAGACTGTTTTTTTAACCAAGCCTGCTCAGTCAGTCAACTGGTTCTCCAGCGCAGGAGTGAGGATTTAAAGAAAAGAGACAATTAGACAAAATTGTAGGATGACCCCAGCCAGTTCTGAGGCTGAAGTAGGTTCATTTAATTCAACTTTTCTTTTAAACCCTTTTAATTACATGCAAGTATTCTAGGTTGAGGAACCAACAATACAAGAGAAACTGACAGTCAAGGAACAAACAAGGCAATATACAGATTCCTGTGATCACCCTCCTGATCACTGTTTCTAAGGACTCATCAGAATGACAAAGTATCTGAGCCTACTACCCTATCCTACCCCACAGTCCTATTCATGCCTGAGGCCTACTTCTTTGTTTTAGCCTAAGACTTGGATTCCTGACTGAATTTACTTCTCTGTTTTAGCCTAAAAATAGACTCCTGCCTGAACTTACTTCCTTGTCATGGCCCAAAGTCAGATTCTAGTCTAAAGCCCATTTCCTTGTCCTTGCAGCCCCAAAGGCTCCGCACCGTTTTTATTATGAAGCCCTGGCTGACATGTATACCAGCCTGGACTCAGATTCATAAATATCTGCCTTCCTTCAGAGAGCTAGAATCAAAGGCCACAATATCTACCTTCTAGTACTGTGTTCTAAATAAACATTTCTAAAACTTTTAGTAAAAGCAAATAGTTAATAAAAGTATCAAATCTAGGTGTATCTAAAATTTCTTAGCACCTACATACTGACAGAAGGTATAAAAAAACTTCACTATGAATATCAAAAATACATTCCAGAAAATATAATTAGTAAAAAGATAAATTAAGGTAAAAGTTTCTCTACATAATCATCAATCTAGAGACCAGACATAGTAAGTGCAATTCTGAACATAAGCAAATTTGTTAGAGATAAAACATCACTAGTTTCAACTTACACAAAAGATCTGTAGTGACAAATAGCAATACAGTAGGACAAAACAGAAATGCAAAATGAAGGAATTGACTACAATAATATAATAACCCCCAAATAAGCCTACATGCATATAATTGATTATGTGAATACTAAAAATGTATGTCAGAAAAAAACACTTCGTTTTTCTCAAATGATGCAAAGAGAGCTAGATATTTCCATGCAAATATAAGTTTAAAATAGAGTCTCTGTTTCAAAATGTGGGTAATAGAATGGGTTAAGAACTATAAATGACAAACTAGTAGAGGAAGCAAAGCCTAGGGAGTCTACATCAAT
The DNA here is from genome assembly GCF_004785775.1 of Grammomys surdaster. NCBI lineage: Eukaryota > Metazoa > Chordata > Mammalia > Rodentia > Muridae > Grammomys > Grammomys surdaster. The sequence continues at coordinate 5,537,846 of NW_021604613.1, forward strand.
TATGAAAGATCCTTTAGTCAAAAGTGAGGAAATACTGACTAGTATTCTAATAATCAAAGATATACCATCATGCACTATGAAATATTATGAAATATCAAAAATACCTATATAGTAAAATAAAAAATTACTATAATAAATGTTATTCAGGCTAAAGAAATGGAAAAAACCTTTTCCAGGTATTCATCTTTTGTGGTATTAATAACCAAAATATCTAACAAATCCAGGTTTTAATCATGATTAAAAAAGTAGTCTATCTAGGTGTTTTCAAGAGAACAAATACATATAACACACACACACACACACACACACACACACACACATATATATATATATATATATATATATATATATATATATACATGTGTATATATATTTCTATAATTTATAATAAGGAAAAATATTAAATAAAAGTATCAAAATTAGGCCCAGCTGCCATTTCTTAGCATTTATATACTTACAGAAGATATATAAGCACTTCACTATGAATATCATAACTATGTTTCATAAGATATTAATAAGAAGAAATATTTATGTGACAGTTTTGAAAATCAAATTTTATCAAATCAAAGGGTTTCTGTATTGTAAAGGAAAAAATTACTATAATAAATAATAGTCAGCCTATAGAAATGGGGAAAATCTTTTCCAGCTATTTATTTCTGGTGATATTAGTAACCAAATACATATCTATCTATCTCTATCTCTATCTCTATCTCTATCTCTATCTCTATCTCTATCTCTATCTCTATTTCTATCATCTATCTGTAATGTTTACATATATTCAAGTATATATATATGTGCAATAATGTAGTGATGAATTTTCAGGAAAATTTTTAAATTTAAATGAAATTCTGTCATATAGGACTGATTTATTATTGAGAAGACATGAACAGTGGCACATCAATTATCTCTTTTTATGTCTTGTGGTTGACAGGAAAATGTGGTTCATATTTTTTCCAAGCAGAAGAAGAAATTATTAAACTGAAAACTTTCACTCAAGGACAATATTATAATTCAAAATTTGAAAGTCCACCTCTAATAAATGTGTATTTCTATTATACAATAGGACTGTGGAGATCATGTGGAATTATCATAATTTCAGAGATAATTTGTGTTTCTGATTCTACTTCTTAAGCATTTCTACCTGTATGTTCTGTCTTATTGTTTTAGTTTGCTTCCTGAGTTAATTCTATTGACAGTTTCAGAATGGTATGGTTTCCAAGGCAAGTATGAGTTACTGCTTAAAAAGAAAGTTGTTGCTGGTTTTCTTTTTATGTTTGTTTGTTTTTTAGATGATGGATTTATAAAAGAGAGAATGATATTGAATTACTCTTGAATTATTTCTACTGTCAGTGACACCCAGTCTTAAGGTAATAATCATTCTTCTCTCAGTGTCTTTGTTTTATCCTATCTTGGAGATTGAGCCTAGGGCCTTTAACATATCAAGGCATGCTATATCCCAGCCCTGAACACAGAGTTCTGAATTTATCTTTTTAAGTTGTGACAATAATGTATACATTCAATTTTTTCAAGCTCTTTCATGTTCATGATTAATAACAGGATACTTGATTTTTGAAAAGAGTAGGAATCCCAATGTAAGGACTCATGTTAACTCTGAACATCTTATGATGTAGGACATTTCTATTTACAACCTGATTTTCTGGGATCAATCTTTTGGTAATCTTGTGATACTCTGCTATATTATCTTAGACGCGGAGACATCCTCTTGTAGTTCCTTTAAACACTTGCACTGTTTTCTATGCTGGACTTTGCCATAATCTTGTAGGGTGTGGGAAATCACCTGTTTAGAATAAGATAGCTGAATGCCATGACTTGCTTTTTTTTTTCCTCAGGCAAGGTTTACCAATAGATATGCAGACACCAAAGAGAACAGCAAGTCTAGAATACTGTCTTGGGTTTTACATTTTCTGAGTTTTTATTTTCTTGACCTAAAATTATTTTGACAAAAATTGTTGTTATTAAAATTGAAAGAAAATCCAACTATGTATAGCATAATTACTTATTGAAAGAAAATATGGGAGGCATAGACATACAGATTGATACATAAAAGGGTACATCAATGTTTTCTCTGATTATAATGATATAAATGATTTACTGGCACTTACATTGATTGATTCAAGAGTGATCATATATACAGATAAATGGTTTGAAGCTAGAGAAATCTATAGTACAAATTAGTGTGATATAATTTATGAATTGATGTTCTTAGACAAATATTATATGTAATTGAACACAACAGACTGGAAATCTAAACATATAAACTATGTCCATAGTGTTTAAAATTTACATACCAAAGAAGTGCTTGTAGTAGAAACTTAAAATGAAATCACATATCCTGAATGAAAATTCTTTTGCAACTTTGTTAATCAATGAAGAACTGCTGACTTCCTCATAGGATATGGTTTTTATCATCAATAGTAATCTCATTTTGGAACTGGAATTTAGGACACTGACCAGTTCATGGTTTCTGAGGGTAAGCCTGGAGTCTGGGCAACTCATCAAAGAAATTTACACAGGGATAAAGAAAAGCTTATGGGCTGCTCAGAAGTCAGAAATCAGTAAAGTATTGTGACAGTTTGATAGCTGGTTGAAACTGGAAGTAACAATGGAGAGAGGATATCAAAGTTGGTTCTATTTAACATGAGCATGGGAGTTGTATTTGAAGCTGAAGGTAAAGATGGTTGGCATGGCTCTTTAGGGGAAATCTGAGAACATATGTAGAGAATTAGAGACAATCATTAAAAGATATTGAGGAAGAACATTCCACAAATGAAACTATGGCAGCTATAAAATCTTGTCTGACACACTGAGAGTCCTGCAGACAGAAGTCTGTGAGAAAGCCACCACTAATTGTTCACTGGTATTGTTAATAACTATACAAACTGTCACATTTCTCATTTTTGAAACACAGACCACATAATAAATGCATGAAATAGATAATTAGTTAAAAGAAACAAAATCAAATAAACTTGCTGTGAAAGAATATTAAAGCTTCAATGTACAAGCAATGATAGTAAATTAGATTTAAAATTAACAAAGTAAAAGTAATATTTTGTATAATTTCTATAGCTCATATTATATGTAATGTATATCTTATACTAAATAATTACTTAATATAAACTAACAAATGAATGAGTTATACTGTGGTTTGTAACATTAATGAATGTGGATACTAAGAAATTAATTCTAATAATAACCGATAGCACAATAGAAATAGACATTAATTCCAGTGATGTTAATTGTAAATATATTAACTTCCTTTTTAAAGAAATCATCCAATTTAATTTACTCATATTACAAAATACAACACCAAGAGTAATTTACACACTTATTAGTTGATTACTCTAACATTGTAATTTCTACTGATATAAGAAAAATCTTAATTTAAGTAATCTTATTTGTGTAACTTTAACAAAAGGAAAAAGGAACACCTTACACTTAATCAAAATTAAAACTTGCTTATTACAGTGTAGCAATTTTAAGCTACTATTTTTATAATGGTAATGATTATCTTATATCTCTGGCATCTACGTTACAATTATTAATTTATAGTTGGTACTGAACAGATTGTGTGGTGTAATGAGCAAATAGTTTAACCCATAAACTCTTTCTTTAATAATAAATCTATGACTCACTACTCAACTATAAGAGAAATAAAAATAAAATCTAAATAAATGTTTCTTTTAATTATTTGTCTAAATTTTCCAGATTCAATGAGATAAGCATTTCTCAAATAGGAATTAAAATATGTTTGATTGTAGAGTTTTCTCTAAGGTCTTTGCAAATAAGTTAATAAAGATATGTTGGAACACTTCCTATTTCTTAAAGTTCTGGATTATAAACATATTATCTCCCAATTTTATCATCCTATGAACTTCTTCCTATGAACTATATATTCATCCTACAATTTTTATTTTAGATGACTGCTTGTAGTTGTCAAAATACTAAGTTTCTGATAATGTTTTTATCTCATTTTCCTTTATACTTGAACTTCATCAGTGTGTATTCAGAAGTCTACATAGTCGACAAAATGAGATTTAGCAAAATGATTCAACTTCAAGACCCAGATCTTTTCTGTTATTGTATATGAGAGCTTTCAAATTATGCTTTTCTGCTTTAGAACCAATAAGTAGTGACTACATTGCTACATACTAGAAGAATTTAGCATTATTTTTAAAACATTCAATATACTAAGAGTTGTTATTTTTCACAGCCGAAGTTTCAGCAACAATTAAATAAGAGTTCTGAATATATTAAGGTACTGGCCTCTTTTTGTTTATTCAGTTTATGCATTCTTAACATCCTCTTAGATCGTAACTATGTTTAATAAAATTCACACATTTAATATTTTACAGGTCAGTGTTCACTAGTTTTCTATACCTAAGTGATGCTTATTCAGCCTGCTGAGTAGTCATGATTACAAGTTATAATGTTCCTTATTACTATTAATATTTTCTTTAGGTATTTTTCTCAAAGCTCACTTTATTTTTTATTCTTGAGATCATAATTTTACAATATTTTTGCCTTCTCTTTATGTCTCCTCAAACTTGTGGTATAACACTACCTCCTTTCTTTCAAATACATGGCCTCCTTTTTTTCAATAAATGTTTATATTCAAATGTATATATATATGTATATACACATATGTATTCCTAAGTAAAATCTGCCCAGTCTGTGTAATGTTACTTGGATGTATATTTTTAGTGCTGGAAGTCTAATATTGAGAAATCAATTGGTATGTCCTCAAACATGTATAGTCTTCATTCATGTCTTTATAACATATAGAAACCACTAAAGAAAATCATAATGAACCATAATCATGTAACTCAGTCTCAGCTGATACACCTATAAAACACTTCTCACCTAAGGCTCAAAGAAGATAGTGGAAGAAGAGGTGGTAAGAGTTTAAAAGGCAGAGGATCAGAGAGTGTGCTGTGATGTTGTGTCTCATTACTATCAGAAATTACAACGCTATCATCTCACCAACACAGGGTAAAGAAGTACAACAGCAAAAAATCATTTCAAAGTAAATAGGGGAAAGCCCATGAGACCGTAACCCTACTCAAAGAACTGTAAGACAACTAAGGGATACAGAGCATGGGAAAAATCATTGTTCCTAATTCACAGGTTTTTCTCCCATCTTTTCTTATTAAAATATCTGACATACTTGCCATTGAAACTTGTAGTTTTTAGTAGAAAATACTTTAGAATGCTTTCAGACGAACTTATTAATACACAGAAACTGATAAGCCCTATACGTATCTGGACCCAGGTGATGTTACATGACTTAGATCACAGGGAGTTTCGCTGTGGACTGGAACTGTGTTGCTGAGACACATTGAATCTAAGTAGTAAAGGCAGGCACAATTCTTCTTACCCCTCTACTAATAGAATTAAGCTGGAGTAGGTTGTCATGAGATCTAAATGGGGAAAAAAAAAAACAATGAAACACTTAGAGTTATGTCAGAGGCATTCTGCTGTGAAACTGTGGTTTTGCTGTTGTTCCAGGCTCTAGTGAAACTCCTTTAACATTGTACCGTAGAGTAGTGAACCATGGAGATCTTGTCCTGACTCTGCTGTACTGACCAGGGAACTTTTGTAATAAGCCTTTTGCATGTACTTATAATATGAATTTACTATCAGAATCATTTTCTTGGAACTTGTAATCTATTTCCTACTCGTACAACTGCCCTACCATTCCATTCTAAAATGTTACATCAGGACTGGAGAGATGGCAGAGCAGCAGTTAAGAGGACTGGATCCTCTTTCACAGGAACAAGGTTCAATTTCCAGCAGCCACCTGGCAGCTCATACACATCTGTAACTCTATTTTCAGGGAATCTAACACTTTAACACAGACATGCAAACAGGTAAAATATCAGTGAGCTTAAAATAAAAGTAAACTATGCAAAAATTGTGATATTACTAATGGCAACTCAATTGACCAAAAAGTTTTAATGTGAACATAAATTGCTATGTGTGTTTGCATTCCTGTATGTTCTCAATTTGGCACAGATAAGACAGAGTAAGATTTTCAAATACTGTATAGGCTTGCTAAAAAACAGTGAAACTAATTTGAAGATTATTTTGTTTTTATCAAGTGTTTTTCATCTCTAAGAGGGCCAACTAAAGAACAGGCATAACAACTCTAACAAATTCTACTGAAATCATTGCTCTCTGAGAAGGAATATTCTCCTTAAGTCTTAGTGACATGAACAGTTAGCAGTGACTCTATTACTATGCATGCTTCCTTTTTAAAATTTGTTTACTATTGTAATGACATGATAGTCTCAGGAGTTTTAGTTTCACGTGCTTTACATGTCTTATCCTTTCAACTCCTCTAGTTTATTTTACATGTCTTTCCAACTCTGTAATAATGCACCATTTTAGACTTCTCTTGTTGGAGAATAATCTGTTAAAATCAGAACCTTTACCCAAAGCCTTGTATTTATGGTTTTAATGATTTTTAACTAAGTGAGCTAATCTTTAAGGAAAAATATTAAAAGTACTTATTTAATTATTCTTCAGCTTGTGAGTTTGTAATTACATCAAAATAACAAGGTTCAATAGGCTACTATCTCCACTATCTAAAATATGATCGATTTTGTTTAATGATTATATATTTTAATATGTTTAAAATGTTATTGTATGGAAAATATATTTTTACAGTTGTTAATGATGACTCATGTGAAACATCAACTATAATAATTCCTATCTGCATATTGATCATCCACTGGTACCGTTGCCTACAAGTGTTCACATGCCTAGATTTGCAAGGCTCTGTTCTATTCTACTGATGACAAAACTGAGGCTTGTAGTAAAGTTGGATCACAAACAGAGTCAAATAGCCTGTTAAGTACAGAATTTTATATAAAGATGCATTTCTCTCTCTCTCTCTCTTTAAGGCTACATCATAATTAAAGGGATTTAGTAATCATTAGGGCCAAGGAGCTCATTATAGTGAAAATACTGAGGTTCAGCAGGGTCAAGTGGCTTACCAATAGGGGGCATGAAACAAGGCTTGAACACAAACTCCTTGCCTCTAGGTCATTAGTAGCAATATTCTTCTCCCCTGCAGCTTTAGTTATTATGTTCTAGCTTTTTCCCTTGGTACTTAGTCTTGAGAATAACTATGAGCTAGCATGTGACAGGTAAATAAGTCCCTTTTACTTCTTCAGGTCCATAGGAAGTGCCTTTTTCTATAACCACAGTAACACTAATTATGGATGATAACATATGATCTTAGAAAAATAAATCTAGGGAGATGTTGTTCACAGCATAACAAAAAAAAATGAACAGATCTGAATAAATGGACAAAAGCTTTAAAAAAAGAAAATAAATGAAATAATAAAAATAAATGTAAGTCAAGAAAAGAATATGCTGATGAATGAGATTTTCGAATATTTTTTGTAGCAAATCATTCTACAATATAAGAAATATCATTCTGTCTGTGGTATATGGGAAGATCTGAACATTTGAAATAAGTAATGGGCACAACATACCACCGTCTCTCAAGGATTACTAGGCAGTCATACTAACTAGCATGTTAAAATAAAGAAATATCTATTTCTTTTTTTATAGAAATTAAGATAGTATTGCAGTCTGGAAAAGTGAATACTTAGTTGAACAGAATTTGTTAAGCCTAAGGTTGAATGCCTTCTTTGTCAAAAATTGAATGTTTTAGTTGAATGTTTGATTGACGGTTATACGAGGAACATTCATATGAATTTATTTATATCCAATGAAAGCAAACACAACAGTATAGAGCAAAGATTGAATTAACATCTACAATCTGAACAAAAGAATGAAGTAACTCAGTAACATATTTTTATTTTCATGTGAATATGTATGCATTTCGTCCTGTCCACTAACTTATGGCTTATTATCTCACTTTTAGAATAGTTCACTTATTGCATGGAATTTTCCCTAAGCTACTATACTACTCAAGTATTTTTAAAATATTACCCAAAAAATTAAACTATAAAAAAGTAAACAGCAGCATTTATGTATCCATTATCTATGAGAGTTTTATATAATAAATATTATACAGCAATATTATACATATATTTATTAACTTTTCTGGTAGTATTAAATAAAACTCTTAATTATGTAAAAATAAATGTTTTGCAGTAACATAGTTTGGACAGTGTCCTTAAGGATATTCTGATCTGAGATGGGATCCCAAACATGTCTAGTGTCTGCTTTTCCATTGTGCTCCTTTACCACATTATGCTTTCTATAGGTTGAGTTGTTGAAGCCTCCTCCAGTATGGCAGTTTGATCCTTATTGTAGGTTGGGGTACAGAGCTTTGATTATAAAAAATGAAATTATATAAAACCCTCTAGAATAGAATTCAGAACTAAGTACTCTCAGTGTTATCTTCCAGGTCTTCCAATTTAAGAAACTGACAGTCACATTTGAGCCTACAGTGAGAGGCAAAACAAGTCTGACAGGAGAGTGTAGACTTAGCTCAATTCATTGTACAATGAGAATAGCATTTCATTAAGATATTTCAGGACAGTAAGTTTAAATTCATTAAAATATTTTAAAGACTTTAATACTGTTATAAGGTAAGAAAGTTTAGTTTTGAATAGTTTGCCTCACTGCTAAATTTCATTGAAATGAAGATTAAGAACCCTTTGTCATGTTAATTCATATTATCTACCCTAAAAAGTCATTGAATGGAATTTTTTAAACATTTATGAGCACCTTGAGATACTTTTGGTGGAAAAGAATAACTAACAACATTGAGGTCATTCCTCCATGACATTGTCATGTATTTATGACTAATCCACTGCTTTCACTGAATGTACAGGCAATCAAATTTTGTCATTCAAAATACAAATATTTTCATAAATTATGATTAAAGAACAAAAAATATTTATTATTGATATAATTACATCATTTTGAATTTATTTATAAAGGAGAGCAGGATAATTTATCATAAAAATACTAAGTCCTCTCTTCTATAACATCTTTTGTGAAATCTACTGAGTTTAAATGTGGTTGCTTACAGGGCATAGGTAAATGACATACGAATCTTATCATGCTATTGAAGAATAGGTATTAATAGCTGAAGATCATATATAATGTTTAAAAGTATAAACACAAAAGATGTATACCATAATATTAATTTCTATTCTAAACTACAGTTTAATTTAGATCCAATCAATTTTATACTCTCATTTCAAAAATATTTGTCAACCTGTGTTAGCTGAATTTTCAGGGACATCCTTTTAAATTACGTTACAATGTACTAAAATAGTTCACAAGTATTTTCTTTAATTGTCAGAACCAACCAAAGAAACTTACTCAAAATACTATCATTTTTTTCAGACTCCATTTAGGGAGAATATAATTCAAGGTCCCAACTTCTAGGGTAACTGGGGACTTCCCAATAGCCGAACAGCTTCTATTATAAGGAGATATCTAACGGATCAGTAGCATCTTGACTAAAATAATTTTTTGTCATTTGTATTGACCTGGTGTTTGAGTTATGTTGGATTTCAATGGATCCCACAACATTATGAACTTAGAAACACTTTGAAATATGCAAAATATTAGTCTTACTTTTAGAAAAAAAGTTCATCTCTGAAGCCAACCTTTGTTCTTCTTATAACTTTTAATATAAAAACAAACACTGAGTCCTACTTCTCATGTTATGATGACCTGTCCTACATTTAAAAACTGAGTTACTAAACTTTTATTATTGTTCATCAATGTGCTTTGACAATTTATGAGAATTCTTCTCATTATTATTGGATAACATGTTTTCTCTGACATATATTAGAGTTATAAAAATATGTAAAATGATTTGAAAAATTTTTAAAAATATATACCACAAAATTTATAAATTTATTATAACTCACTGATGTGTAAGAGGTGTTCCAACTCTCTTATTACTTTAAAATCACAGAATTTTATTACTGTGTTTATTACTTTTTAAAATCACAGAATTCTTTGATATATCAGTTTCTCACATATGTTTATGAACATTATGAAAAATCTGAGAGAGACATTCATGTATAATGCGGATTTTAGTGCTACACCCTGGCTCATCAGTTCAAAGGGAAGCTGGGGAGGAGAAATGATTTGATGATAACATACATGCTTACTCTTCTGTGATTATTTGTATATGCTTTGCCCAAGAAATGGCACAATTAAAAGGTGGCTTTGTTAGAGGAGGTGTGTCATTGTGACCATGGTCTTAAGACCCTTATCCTAGATATCTGGAAGTCGGTTTTCCATTAGCTACCTTCAAATGAAGATGTAGAACTATCAGCTCTCCCTGCACCATCCCTGCCTAGATGCTTCCATGCTCACATCTTGATGATAATGGACTGAACCTCTGAACCTGTAAGCCAGCCTCAATTAAATGTTATCTGTTATAAGACTCATCCATGGTATCTGTTGGCAGCAGTAAAATCCTATCAAAGACAGAAGTTGGTACCAGGGACTGGGGTATTGTGATAGGCCTGACCATGATTTTCTTTGGAGGAATGTGGATTTTGGGACTTTGGATTTGGAAAGTAGTGGAATATTTTAAATGGGGCTTAATGGGCTAACCTAGTAGGAATATGGAAGGATTTGCTACTGAGAGTGATTTGAATTATGTGGACCTGGCCCAAGAAGTTCAATGCAGAATTTCAATAAGTGGCCTAGAGACTCTTTTTTTGGTATTTTGGTGAAGAATGTGTCTACTTTTTGTCCTTGTCTGAAGAGTCTGCCTTTGGCTAAGGTGAAGAGACTCAGATTAATTGCATTGACAAAGGAAGTCTCAGAAATGCCCATGATAGACTTTCTTCTCTGGTTATATCTCATGAGAAGCATTTTAAACAAGCATAAGAAGCTGAGAATGAAAAATTATAAAATTTGTGGTTCTAGAATTAAAGGGCATGAGGAAGTAAAATAGAACTGGATCCTATGTTCATGGATATTAAATTGAATGGAATAGTGACCTTGGGGTAAGATCCCACCCAGCTAAGTTTAAGTCTATGCATGGAAGTATAAACCTTTAATACCAGGAAGCAAAGACAAGCAGATATCTGAGTTCTGAGTTCAAAGCCAGCCTAGAACAGAGCTAGTTCTAGGTGAAGAAAAACTTAAATCTAGGCTTTCTGGACCATACCTGTAATCCCAGTGTTTAGGAGACAGCATGCAGATCTCAGAGCTCAAAGTCATCTATGGAGCAAGTCCCAAGACAGCCAAGCTTAGGCAGTGAAGGAGTTGGAAAACAAAAAGCTGATGATAATGTAAAAGAACAAGGGGCCATGTTCCAGCCCCAGCAAGGAACAGAACTCAGCAGCTTTGGCCAGATGGATTTGGCTTTAGCATCCAGAATTGAAGGGTCTACTGGTAAAATTGATACTTGTTAGCTGGAACTAAGAAATTAGTGGTGATTAAGAATAGACCAGCATCACTGATGTGAAATCTTCTGGGAAGTACTTTCTGAGAGTACAAAGAAGCTGTGTTCCAGAGATAGCCAAGGTTGTACCTCCTGCTGTAGCTGTACATGATAATGTGTAAGAGTCACCTAGGTAGTACTGGTTTGAATGCATGAAGGAATCATGAAGAGAAGCTGAGTTTGGCACTGTGAGAGGCTATGGAAGGCCATTGGTGAAGGTGCAGCATCAGTTGAAGTTGATAGCCCAGGACTGAAGGTGTTATAAAGTATATATATTAGAAGCTATTGGTGAAACCTAGGTGCAGCAGAAGACCCCCGTGTATTAAAGATGACACTACTATGGGATAATCATCAAGGATAGCAGCATCAGTGGATTGGATCAACCTGTGCTTAGAGTTTGAACAGAGGGTGGAGCTGGAGAAGTGACATCAGCCCTTTGGAGGAACCCAGAAGATCAAGTATGAATTGAGACATTGAAACAAGAAGCTAGAACATTGAAGTTGCCTTGAAGACCCAAAGATGTTTGAGGTGCCAGTGCTGTGGGCTTTCTTTCTTATAAGGAAAACTTAAGAAGCTCAAGAGTAAGAAGTTTGTTGCAGTCACACGCAGATGATATGATAACATACATAAGCAACCCCAAAAATTCTACCAGAGAATTTCTACAGCTGATAAACACTTCAGCAAAGTGGTTGGATATAAAATTAACTCAAATAAATAAAGAGACATTCTAACATACTATTAAAAATTTTCTACCAACACAGTTTTTATGCAAAATAATTTTATTTACCACCAATTAACCAGGAAAGTATAAGAAAGATAAGCTGTTCCTGATCCCTATTTTTTCTTTTTGGTTTATTTTTTTTTCTGGTTGTTTTCATGATACTGTAGAACAGATGGAATTTTATGTCATGCTACATTAGTATACTGTTAAATTTTAATTTCAATTAATGATCTCTACTCTTTTACACACACAAGAGATATTTTAGGTATTCATTTCCCTGCTAATTAGCTTTTATTGCAGAATTCATTTTGAATTGGGAAGTCATTAAATTCTAAAACATTCACAGCTGAATTTATGTAGACCCTAATAAAATTTATTAGTCCCATGAACAAAATATTCTGAATTTTTTACTTGATAAGTTAACTTTATATTCTCTGTCCTTCTCCTCCTCTTTCTCTCTGTGATGTGTGTGTGTGTGCTTGTTTGTGTGTGTGTGTGTGTGTGTGTGAAGGAGTGGGTTGAGAGTGCATGTGCTTATTTCCCATGGGCCATAATATTCTCCTAAATAAGCCTGGGTCTTCTTTACTTTTCTTGAACATGTGTGATGCCTCCCAGATTTCAGTGTGCTGACCACTGGTCACTTCCCATTTGTAAGTATTACCATAAGATCACAATGTTCTCATAAACAATGGTGGGCAGTCATCCCTTTGTTATTTCCTTTTGTTTCATCATTCAAAACATTCTTCCTATTTTTATTTTACTTTTTAACTTCCTGAAAGATTACAAGCCATTTCTTAATACTTATATCTTATATTCTTGAATGTACAATTTGATGTTAACACAAAATCACTATATTAAGCAATTAATTATTTAAGTCTTTTAAACTAAATTCAGGAAATAGAAGATAGTCAAAAATAAATCTAAGATCAACTAACTCAAATTTATGGAATAGTTTAAATAAGATATGTTATCTCCAAGCAATAAATTTATTAATGAAATTATCTAAATATACAAGACCTTGTCTTTTATTTGTTTGTATATTCTGTTGTCATTTGTTTTATTTTTCCCAAAATGAAGTTCACATTAGAAAATGGAAAGGTAGTGAGAAATTGCTTTAATTCTTATGGATCTCTAGGTTTTCAAGATTCTATCTTATTAGATCTCATCTGGAAATTCAAAGCCACTAACAAAGATATCAAAAACGGCCTTCTCAAGGTTCTGGGCTAATATCCAATAATCAGTGAGTGAATACCACGTGTGTTCTTTTGTGATTGGCTTACCTCACTCAGGATGATAATTTCTAGTTCCATCCATTTTCCTAGGAACCTCTCGAATTCATTGTTTTTAATAGCTGAGTAATACTCCATTGTGTAAATATACCACATTTTTTTAATCCATTCCTCAGTTGAAGGACATCTGGGTTCTTTCCAGCTCCTGGCTATTATAAACAAGGCTGCTATGAACATAGTTGAGCATATGTCCTTGTTATATGTTCGAGCGTCTTCTGGGTATATGCCTAGGAGTGGTATAGCTGGATCCTCAAGTAATGCTATGTCCAATTTTCTGAGGAACCGCCAGACTGATTTCCAAAGTTGTTGCACCATCTTACAGTCCCACCAACAATGGAGGAGTGTTCCTCTTTCTCCACACCCTCGCCAGCATCTACTATCACCTGAGTTTTTAATCTTAGCCATTCTGACTGGTGTGAGATGGAATCTCAGGGTTGTTTTGATTTGCATTTCCCTGACGACTAAGGATGCTGAACATTTCTTTAGGTGCTTCTCGGCCATTCGAGTTTCTTCTGTTGAAAATTCTTTGTTAAGCTCTATACCCCATTTTTTAATAGGGAAATTTGGTTGTCTGGAGTCTAAGTTCTTGATGCAACTCACAGGCCACATGAAGCCCATAAAGAAGGAAGACCAAGTGGGGGTGATTCGGTCCTTCTTAGAAGGAGCAACAAAATACTCAAGGGAGCAAATATGGAGACAAAGTGAGGGACAGAACCTGAAGGAGGGGCCGTTTCAAGACCAGTCCACCTGAGTATCTATCCCATGTGCAATCACCAAAGGTAGAGGCTGATGTGGAAGTCAGGAAGTGCATGCTGATAAGAGCCTGATATGGATATCTCCTCAGAGGTCTTCAAGAGTCTGACATACTCAGAGGCAGATGCTCACAACTAGCCATTGAACTGATCATGGGGTTCTCAATAGAGGAGTTAGAGTGAAGACTGAAGGAGAGCTGAAAGGATTTGTGGCACCATGAGGAGAGCAACAATACCAACCAACCACAGCTCTCAGGGTCTAAACCACCAGCCTGGGAGCACTTAGGTAGGGATCCAGCGCTTCAGTTGAATATGTAAGAGTGGAGGGCTCTGCTGGGCATAGGTGGAAGAAGAGAACCTTGACCAGATGAAGGCTGGACGCCCCAGGGGGTGGGAATTTTGAGGGTGGGGAGGTGGGAGTGGGGGGGTAGATAGAGGTTACATCCACAGAGAAGAAGGAGGAGGGGTGAGGGGATTGGGGGTTCCTGGGTGGGTGGGGGATGGGGTAAGGGGACAACATAGGAAATGTAAATAAAACATCCAATAAAAAAAATTGCCTTCTTGAGTGACTGAGATGTTCACATTTAAAGCTAGTTTTATCAGTCATAGGAAACAAATAAAAACATATATTCATTAGTTTAAATAGCCTACAAAGGATTTGAAGAGGTATTTCTATATAGGTTAGGATACTGCCTTAATTTTTCTGTATGCTGTTCTAATTTTTGCATATTTTAGGGTGTATTTATAGTTATAGCATCTTAAGATTCAGAAGTATGAAAACTTTTATTCAAACATGGTTCCACAGAAAGAAATCTTGATTTGTTATTCAAATAATAATATTATGTTATTCAATTATATTATTTTTAGGTTATCTCTCTGTACTCAACAATGTATAAACAACATATTCTGAGAAAATCATGAGTGTACTGTTCTGAACAGCTTATAGTCATGTGGTACATTTGTTTGAGGTATGAGTTTTGATTCGTTGTTTGTCCATTGCTTATTCAATACTAAAATTGTTTAATCTCCAGGTGATCACAATATCCTCGTTATGACATCAGCCGAGATGCCCATTGGCAGATAAATAAATACAGAAATAATATGCATATTAGTAAAGTAATCTATGCTCAGATTATATATGATTATCTATAAATACAAAAAATGAAAGTACCCGTGGTCAAATAGACGGTCACTGCCCTAGGGGTGACAGGACTTGAAGAACAGAGTCTGAAGGTGAGGTGACCTACAGTCTCATGCAATAGCCAACTTCATCTACAGCATCTGACCATCTTACCATGAGGACTATTCAGAGACACATAAAAAAATCAATGTTCACATGAGTTTAAGCTATACACAAACAAAGGACAGGCATTGCCAGGAAGTCATATTTAAATAACAATACTAAGGTAATGTGGTAATTGGAAGCCAAATCACTCCTATTTAAAAGGCTTAGGACGGGCACAAAAGCAGAGTCAATGAATAAAACCATATTTAGCAGCAGAGAACACAAGGCTGTTATCTTGTTTTATTGGAGTTTACACTTGTGCCCTCAGAATTCTCACACATCTCTATTCTTTGACATATTCCACAAGTGGAGAGATAAGAGGGGCAACAAGAGAGCATAACGCTGAAGGTGAATACTTGTAAAGTTCAGAGTACACATGCATAAAAATGTCATCCTGAAACCCATTGGTAAAAGTACTGTATATTTGCTAATTTAAATGTAAAATCACAGAGATAATTTGTCTAAGGAAGGTTACACTTACATTGTAGATTTAAAAATAATGCAGGAAATCAAACACAGAGCAGAAATGTGGTTGACATACCTAACTGGTATCAAATATGTGGAAATAAAGTTACAAAATTAAATTTTTAAAAATTTTAAAGTGTTATTAAATTCATAATCTAAATGTCTATATAAAAAAGCAATATGACAGTTCTGCATGATAAAGAAATGCTTTGAAATTTTTCATGTTTGCTTTGTGTATTATTATTAAAATCATTCTTTACTTACTATTCATAGTGGTTTCATATAGTGTGTGTGTGTGTGTGTGTGTGTGTGTGTGTAGTGTCTTGTGTTTGTGTATGTCTCTGAGTGTATGTGTGTTTCTTTCTGTGTATGTGTGCATATATGTGTTTGTTTCCCTGTTTTCTATTTGTTGTGGTGATCTTTGACTCCAGTGTTTCCCTTTTACTTTGCTTGATTTTCTACCCCACCCACTCACCTCATCATTTTCTTTTAGAATCACTTGGTCCTCCTAGTTTACTAGCTTTTTACTCATATTTTTTCCCATCTGTATATGCATTTTAAACCACCAGAGCCTACAACCTACATATGAGAGCGAACATATTCTAATTTTCTGAGCCTAGGTTACCTTATTTAAAGTAGTGCATCATATATTTATTATAACAACGAATACAGAGAATAAGGAGTGAAACATAATCCCAATTTGCTACTTGGAGTGTTGTTTCTACAATACCATAACCAGAGGCAAGAGGGAGAGGATTCACCTGCTGGCAATGAGGTGGGCAACCTGTTCCTTTCATTTATGACATTTTAAAACTTCATGATTTTGTTGTTAATATGAATTATGATATAATAAAAACAATTTAAATACTAGAGACTATTTTTCTCTCACTGCATATATTATTTTCATAGTGTTTTCATTTTACTGTGCCTTCAAAAGTTCAAATTTTCTTTAAGTCAGTTGTCTAGAGAAAAAGTATGTATGTGATGAGGAGAACCTTGCTGGTGGTATGTCAGTAATTCTTAAGCTTAGATACTGATCACATAACTAAGCAAACAGATGTAAAAGGGCATTAGCATTTTCTTTTCCCTGTATCTTCTTCAGAAACAGGTCATTTTAAGAAGTAATACATGATTATGTCTTTTTTTCCTTCTTTGATTTCTCTGCCCCTTAATCTTCCAAAATTCAAAGCTTAAAAGCACAACCATTAACAATGTTAACACTCAAGTTTTGTTTACATGAGAATTTTACCTAGTATTACAATAAATACTCCTGTTTAGGAAATATTGGTCAAATACTAGAGACTACGATTTTAGTATGAAAGAACAGTAAGATGACTAATAAAATGAAAATGTTGGCTTAGCTCTCTATTTCATGACTGTGACGCTTTTCTGTCACCAGTCTTTGCTGTCTTGTATCCCCCTGGACTGACTTAACTTTATTTTGATTTTCTTTTTACTTTTAAAGTTCTTGGATTGTTGCAATTTATTTTATCTTTGGAGCTCCCATAGCTGTCCATAGATTCTTGATTATATTTACATCCTTATATTTGTGACTTTTCCTATATCTCATTCTTTGAAAAAGGCTCATACTATATTCAAATCATTTACTGAGTGATTCTTTCATATTTTATTTTCAGGGCTATGGTTTATTTCCTTGCTCTCATTACTACATCTTAGGAGCTGCCATCTTCCAATTTCTCTATAGACTTTTCTGTCAATATGTTCTTTTCTAGGAGTTGTCTAAACTTGCTGATGCATACTTTTTAAAGCATATTTTCTTGGTCCTTTTATTCCCTTCTAACTCATGATCATTATCACTTAAATTGCCTTCCACTGTTATATTTTCAGCATATGAAATATAGGTAATGAAAAGTGTTGCTAGCATTTGGTCATCTATTTTGAAATTTAGTGTCTTTAGACAAGTTTAAAAAGCTAAATGTATTCTACCATTTTCAATTTGGCAAGTTACCTTAAACCTAAATGATCAGAGGTTCAAAATATGTGCAAATGATTTTAAGGTTATGTTTTTTTCTATACACTTCCCAATATTTGCCAAAATATCTAAAATAATTATCTTATGTGCATTTATAATGAAGTTGTACATTGGATTTGGCAGTATGTAATTTTTAAAACTATTTCTAAACTATAGTTTTAGAAATATTGTTTAGAAATAAACTGTAGTTTAGAAACTACATAAGTGTAAGTTTATTTTCAGTGTCAACATTTCACTTATTCTTTATTAAGTATGAACCATTATTGGTTTATCAATCACTGATAAACTTGGAATATTTGATGTGAATGTACTATATGTGTTTTATTTTAACTGTTTTCATGAAAGTATTGATTTCATAACATTGTTTTGGGTAGTGATGTTGACAAATAGGTAAAGTAAAATGTCATTTTATGACATTCTTAGATGAGAAACATTTTTCATTAAAGTTAAATTTCTAATCAAAATATAAGACTCTTTCTTCAACAATTTACTTAAAAACCACATTTGATACTTTTTGATGTCTTAAATTTTTAGCAAAAATTTTTACTACTAATGACTGACCTTACTTTCAAATCTACTATGTGCATTTGTGAAAAGAAACATGGCAATTTATCTAAGCAAATATTCAGTATTATAAGTGGTGAGGATAGAGAGGACAGAGGGTGCAAGGCAAATGTTTAATTTCAGTTATTTTCCTTACAGTTAAAGCAAACCAGATTTTCCTGTATGGTGACTCATGTTAACTGACACTCATTTAGTTTGTTTGTTTGTTTGTCATTTTTTGGAATAGCCACCATTATAGAAGCCAGTGTGAAATGAGACAATAAGCACCACTATTTCTTTCTTCATATGTTCTTCATTGAGTGGAATCCAATTCTGGACACATCATGTTCAGGTACTGACTCAAGTAAGAATCCTCCTAAAAGTTTGATTATAAAAAAATTCAGAACATAAATATTATGCTGTTATTATTTCAAATTAAACATTATATGTTATAAAATATTAACTAGTAACTAAAATTAGATTGTATAGCTAATAAAAGATTTCTACATGTTCTTTAAAAGTGACTTAACATGATGTTTTAAGCTCAATTAACATTTCCATTGAAAATGACAATAATTTTTAATTTTGTCAATTGTCCTTGTGACGTAGAGAACCATTTGTATATGTCTATGCTTATGTGTGTGTATGTGTTTGCATGCCTGTGGGGTGTGTGTTTGTTCATGTGTGTGTGTATGTATGTGTGTGTAAATAAAGGCTATTTTCCTGTTAAATAACTTCAGAAACATGTAATGTAAAATATATCAGAGAAAAATAGGTTAATTTTATAAATAATGAAATTATATATTATTTAAATAAAGTTCGTATTTTAAGTACTGATAAAAGAGACTTTCTGACATATCTTAAAATCAGTCAAAAGTATCAGAAGTGTAGCAGAAAAGAAAAGGGCATTAATCAGTTAATATCTGTTATTCAAACCAGCAAAGGACCTTTCCATGTTTTGAAAGAGTTGCTAAGACTGTGATTTGTAACCTCAAATAATCAGCCACCAGGAACCTCCACATTGCCTGCATGTGACTTTCATGGTTCATTAGTCTTCAGCAACACTGAAACAACACGCGATCCTGTGTACTCTTGCTTCACTCTTATACTGTCCCACTTCATGTGTGATCCCTCTCATCATCTCTGAAAACAATGCAGGTACTATAACAGGATTAATGAAATTCTAGGAATTAAAGTTAATCATAAATGATGATGATAAGGTGGAGGAGGAGGAAGAGGAGGAGGAGTGGCACAAGACAGCAGTGCTTTACATCAGTACTTCTTCCAAGTTTAGTACTTTCATCTTTCACAATACATGATGTTTCTTACATTAAACTGCTTTCAAATAACATTGAAGAGTTTCCTCTGCCACATTTCTCAATATAGTGATTTAATCACCCCAGAAATCTTTATGCTCAATACATTTCTCTTATGCTAAGGACAGAAGCTCAGAGACAAACATGCTTACTCTTAGGTATTTCTCTCTTTCTGTTGAAACCGTGATCATGTACTTGGAATCAGTATTGTTGCACTGTTAACTGGAATTGTTTTTGTTTGTATCCAGTTGGTTAAATTTGTGTTTCTACTGCTGTGTGGTCTAATTAATGAGTAGAACCAGTGTTGGGAAAGTGTATATGTGTGCGATGTTACTCAGAAAAACAAACAAACAAACAAAAAAACAAAAACACTTCTCTGCAAGGTTTATGAGAGAATAAAACAAGCATAGTGTTGTAAGGGAGAACAATGAACATATGCTTCCCAGATTCTGCTGAATTTGCTCTCTTGATATATTGTGGCATTGTCTAACAATTAAGGTAAATTAAGCAGCTGTTTCTTTATATATTGTGTTAACGTTGCTTCAAAATTGCCAATTGCTGATGAGATATCAGAAAGAGAAGGAAATTATATCACTTCACATGGCCATAGCAGTTCATTTGTGATTATTAGGAGAAAGAAGAACTTTTGCAACTGGAAGCAAGTAAAAATAAAACAAGACAAACTCAAACAAAAGTTTCAGCTGAATACGTAGTAAAAAGAAAATTGACTGTAACAAACCAATATTTGAGTTAAAAGGTCAGTCTTCCTCCTTGAAGATTCATGTGGTACAAACAAGATAATTTCAATTTTTGTTAATGAGAGATTTTTAAATCAAAACTACATGAAAGAACAAACCAGAAAATGTACTGTATTTTTAATATCCTGGAGACTAGTAAATACTCCAAAATATGATAACATAAAAGTAGGTCTACAGAACACTCATTTGGTTATTTTAGATTCATCATCAGCTAGACAAGATGGTTTCTGTCTATAATCTTGGCATTTAGGAGACAGAGTAGGAAGATTCAGAGGTCATAGACAGCCTGGACTACATAGTAAGAGCTTGTTTCAAAACAAACAGACAAACAAAAAACTACTACATGGTGAATTTTTATTAAAATAAATATTTTTATTACTTTTTTATGCTAGCTGGTGTTTTCCATATTAACCAATTCTTTTCGGTTTATGAAATATAAGTAAAATTTTGTAAATTAAGAACTGGATTTTGAAATTGTCTGTCACCATTCTACTGTTGATTATTTCTTTGTTTGATAACTCTGCAATTTATGTTTTCCTTTTTCTCTCTTGTGTTCTAAATAACAATAATGAGTGATTAGAAATTAGAAAGATCACTTATTTGTTTTGATGTATAAGAAAACAATAAAATGAAATTTCAGGTTCATTTATATGTAAATTGACATTTGAAATTGTCTTATTTTTTGGCTATAACAGTATTTTTAAAATGAATATCTAGTATATTATACAATATCAACAATCAATAAACACTAAGTAAATAGAGCAGAAAATCTGATTCACCAAATACATCATCTGGCCTTTTGGAAATGTGCTATTTAGAATGTGCAGAGGATTTAGGGCTGGGGAGGTTGCTTACAGGTTAAGGTACTTTACATGAGCAAGGGTGAGACCAGGAGCTTGGATCTCCCAAATAAATGCTTTGTGTACATGGCAGCTGAACTATAATTCTAGATTTAGGGCAGAGAAAGGGGAAACCAGAGCAAGCTGACTGGAGAAATTAACCACATCTACAAGCTCAGAATTTAATTTAGAGATCAATGGATAAGTTGGAAAAGATATTGAGGCTAGTCCCTGACTTCAACTTTGGGCCTTCACCTGCATGTACATTCACATGTAAGTATACTCATATACATACACATGTGTATATACATTCCACCCATAAAAAAAGAGAGAGAAAGGAATTAGAAGAAAATGAACACTGATTTATTTTACTTTCTTTTACTAAAGTTTTCAAGTGATACCACAGTCCCCGACTGTGATTGCTACCGTTCCACTCTTCAGTGAATTCAATTCTATTAAGATTGATGTAGAAGACATACTGTGTAAAGCAGAAGCAATTTCCCTACAGATGGCACAGTGCAAGGAATTGCCGAAAGCAGTTTGTGAGATCCTGGGACTTCAGGACAGTGAAGTTACAATGCCAGATTCCGACACTGATGAAAATGTTGGCAATCCTTGTCCCATGTCTGCATTTCCAAGTAGCACCTCATCCATCCTTGCTGCCAGTGAAGCTAAAGACGACAGTCCAGCACAGACATTAGCATCCCCAAATGCCTGCAGATCAACACCTGCATGATCATTTATCTTACATTTTTTTAAGAGATACTTTGTTGCAATTCCTTTTTAAGTACATGAAAGGTAGACATTCACAGTCTTGGTACTGATCATGCTTTAAGTTTTAAGACAGTGTACTGATGCTCTTGAATTAAAGCTTTACAAAGTTCTAAACTAATTATTTTTGTAGTTACTTCTACCAAATAGCCTTTCCTTTTCAATAACATTCCTTAGTATTTTTAAAGCTAAGCACATTTTATTTTGTTGCTGGTGAACCGGTATTGGATAAATACTCCAAGTGGAAGCTTTGGAAATTATGCGCTTTGAAAAGCATTCACTGTGTTTACTCTTTAGTGGGCTTTGGACTTGATTACATTAAATGTTGAGGCTTTATAAAGCATTCTAAGCTGAGAAGTAAATTGTTACTCAGTGATGAAATTTAAAATACAAACAAATTTGGTTTTTCTATTGTTTACAACAATATTCATCTTAACTATTTATGCTGGTTGAATGTGATTTAAATAAGACATTTTTACCAACGTAGCTACTATGTGGATAAAGAACTATTTCAAACTTAGCAACTGGCAATATTTTTTCTTTTACAAAGAACTTTTTTTCACTTGTATATAAGCTATAAATATATATAATATTTATGAGTATAAGAAAGCATAGTCCTATTTTTTTAAACTGAATAAACTTGACTATTGATTTATATAAGCTGATTCAACAAAATTAATACATGGCTTCAATATAAGATCTTTTTCAAAACTATTTTCTTAACTGAACATTTATTTAACGAGACTACATTGAACCCTGTCTATACCTGGTGTAAATCACTGTAACCTCTCTACTAACAATGTTTATTATCTTTCCTAATACTGCACTAATTGGTTAATCAGATCTTTACATTTTTAAAATATTCTTTGCAAAGAACTTATGTCAGAAATTTCCAGGCACTGTCATGAGTCTCAAAGGAATATTTTTTGTATATGAATGAAGCTGTTTTTACCATGCAGTGTTGCATGTTTTTAAGTTCTGTGGAATTACCATAACAAATTCTGTTTTAATTATAATTTGTTATCTCTTGTACATATCATTAAAATAAAGTCAAAGCAAAAAAAAAAAAAGATTACTGTAACAAAATTTGAGACCTTTGCTAAGGGATAGAAAAAAGCATAAAGAAGAGAGAAATTTATATTTCTTCAATTTGAAAGATAATCGAGAGACAGAACTCAATAGAAAAATCTCAAAAGTTTGGCTTCAGTTTACTTCTATGCTAGATGGCATCCCTATATTTATCTCTCTGTGGTAGTCATTTTATTATTTTATTTTACATTTGTCAAACTAGTTTGAGTCTTTTAGTACTTTTTTATAACACATTTTATTCAATGATGGATGAGAAAGTTCGGTCTATTCATTTGAGTTAGATAAATTTCCAGACTGGATTTCTTTTCATTCATTTTCATAAATGTATTTACAACATGAGTGAAATATCCACAATTTGCTTTTAGTTAAGGTTTCATTGTTGTGAAGAAACACCATGACTAAGGCAACTTTTGTAAAAGACAGCATTTAATTGGAACTGTTTTAGAGTTTCAGAAGTTCAGTTCATTATCATAATGGCAGGAAGCTTGGCAGAATCTAGGCAAACACAGTATTGGAGAAAGAACTGAGAATTCTACATCTTGATCCAAAGGCATCTAGGAAGAAATTGAGTCTTCTACACTGGTCCAAGCTTTAGCACTAGGAGGCATCAAAGTCTGCCTATACAGTAACATACTTCTTCCAACAAGGTGATGCCCATTCCAACAAAGCCACACCTCCTAATGGCCACACCTACTTCCTATGGGCCAAGTACCAAATTCCACTCCCTGGACCCCATAGACTTTTTCAAACACGTGAGTTTATGGGGACAAACCTAGCCATAGCATAATGAAAAATATTTTTACCCCAGCTTCAAAAGTCTCCACAGTTTATAACAATCTCAACAGCAATAACATTTCAAAGTTTAACGTCTCTTCTGAAATTAGTACTATGTCTTAATTGTAATTCCCTATAAAATCAAAATTTAAAAAAAAAGACAGATCATACACTTCTAACAGCACAAAAAGTACACTATCATTCCAAAATGTCATAGTGAGGAAGTACTGGATCAAAGCAAAATCAAAAACCAGCTGGACAAACTCCAAACTCTGAACCTTCATGTCTGATATCTGCGCCCTTCGCCTGTCCTTGAGCAGGCCTGAGAGACCTTGTTTTACCACAAGAGACCAAGTGATAAAGATCTAGGTGGAGTTACCCACCTTGGCTGCATGGAACTTGAAAGAAGAATTGCTCCTGGGCTTGCCTTGAGACATCTCCAGCCTTGACCTGTGACCAAGAATGGATTATTCCATCCATCTCTCCCAGCTGAAACTAGGAAGAGTTCGGGTGGGGTCTTTCAGATTAAATTGAGAGCTGAACATTAAAGCATCGAGCCTTGATCAGAGAACTTTGTCTTGGCTTCATCTCTTCTCACCCTCTGTCTTTCTTTCGTTCCCGCCCCCTTTCAGGTGAACCCAGTTGATTCGTGGCTGCTGCTGGCTACAGATGTCAAAGCACTCTTCAGATCTCCAACTCCTTTTTATTTTCCTCTCATTAAAGTGATGTTTAATTCCAAATAATATACAGCTTGGATTAAGAGCATACTCATTTCTCCAATAGAAACTTCAGGTTGTCATGTTCCTCCAAGCTGTGGTTGTTATTGGGGTCTGGCCTGTGCTGATGCCCTGCTAAGTACGAGATTTGGAGCTCTGGAGAGTCTGGGAACACAGGCTTGTCATGTAAATGCATTTCGAATGAGCACAAGCTATCATGCAGTTCAGACCAGAGGTCAGCTGTGTCTTCAGCCTTCTCTGGGATCTCTTGGGAAAAGACTGGTGTAACATGATGTACCTAGGAAGCTTTTCATTCTGTCACCATGCCCCTTTTGGGTAACCATGTTCTAGTATGTGTGGTGATATAGAGAATCTGTGGCTTCAATTTGACATCACCTGCAACCATTCTCTCAGAATCTATATAAGTCTGATTGATGAGAGCCAACTTTCTTTATTTTGGAGACCTAGTATTATTTCTTTTCATTGGCACCAGTCATTTGTGTAGTTTAGTTCATTCTCAATGGAGTAGAAACACACACCCAGCACTAACTAATTAGAGTTTTTGTCATCCAGAGGACAGTAGGATTACAAGGAGTCTCGTGTACAGCCTTTAGGATGCCTGTGGGTAGAGACTTTCTTCTCTGTAGTTGAGATCATAAAGATGTTCCCAGCCTGTAACATGGCCTTGCTTGGAGGAGAGGCAAAGAATGCTAACTGAATCTTTAGTCTAAATCATCTACCTTCCAAAGACTCAGAATGACTGCCCTGACTTTGCACCATAGAATTCACTCTATGATTTCAAGATGAGCTGCATCCTGGCTACTTCCTGATGTGTTTGTAGGGGGAAGTTATTGACTGGCTCTAACTCCTTTCATCTTTGTTGAATGCAACAAACATTTTTGTCTTGGGCTGATTTCACTCTCTATTAGCAGGTTTTTCTTTTCTTTTCTTTTCTTTTTTTTTCTCAGCAAGTATCTGCCTCAGGCATCACTAACATCTTGTCTCCATGGCAATTATGGCAATTTCATGTCTGGGATTCACATATGATCTTCTGTGCTCCTCTTTTACTTCTCTGTAGCATTCTAGGCTCTGGTTGACACCAATCTGTTGATGCTGACTTTCTTGGTGGTCATCCAATGGTACTGGTATCCCCAAAATTGTGGAGTCTTTCACTTCAATGAGGCATCATTAATAGCCTGACCTCAAATTTTTTGTATGGCCTATTTAGTTCTGAGCCATAAACAGCAATTGAGGCTGTACCTTCACCAAAGGGCTTCCATGACCTCTGACAGTGCAAACCCTCAGCTGTTCTCCATGATCTTCATGCCTTCAAAACCAGTACCACCTGTGTGACTCTTAAACATTACCAAGTCCAGCTGTACTATGAGATAAATCTTTAGATATCTCTGGAACACAGATTCATTATTTAAAATTTTTTATTGGTTATTTTATTTATTTGCATTTCAAATGTTATCCTCCCTTTCCGGTTTTCCCTCCAAAACCTCCCTATCCCACCTTCCATCCCCTCTGCTTCTATGACGGTGCTCTTCTACACACCCACCCACTCATGCCTCGCCATCCTAACATTAACCTGCACTAGGGCATCAAGCCTTCACAGGACCAAGGGCTTCCCCTCCCATTGATGCCAGATAAGGCTATCCTCTGTTACCTGTGCAGCTGGAGCCATGGCTCCCTCTATGTGTGTTATTTAGTTAGCGGTTTAGTCCCTGGGAGCTATGGGGCATCTGGTTGGTTGATATTTTTGTTCTTCCTATGGGGTTGCAAACCTCTTCAGCTCCTTTTGTCCTTCCCCTAACTCCTTCATTGGAGACCTGTGCTCAGACCAATAGTTGGCTGTAAGCATCCTCATCTGTATCACTCAGGAGATACCCATAGCAGGCTCCTGTCAGCAAGAACTACTTGGCATCAACAATAGTGACTGGGTTTAGTGGCTGCATATTCAATGGATCCTCAGGTGAGGCAGTCTCTGGATGGCCTTTATTACAGTCTCTGCTCCATTCATTGTCCCTGCATTTCCTTTAGACAGGAGCAAATCTGGGTTAAAATTTTGAGAAGGATGGGTTGTCCCATCCCTCAACCTGGGGCTGTGCCTAACCTCTGGATATGATCTCTACAGGTTCCATCTTCCCTTTTTGGGGTATTTCAGCTAATGTCATCCCCTTTTGCAGCCTGCCATCATCTTGCTTACCTGGGATCTGGGACTTTCTGTTGGTTATACACAATTCCAAATCCCCATTGTTACACACCTCTGTTCAATTTCCTGACCCTCTATACGTCTCCCCTGTTGCCTTCCACACCTGATCCTGCCCACCCTTTTTATCCTCTCCCTCTCCTCTCTTCCTCCAAAGTCCCACCCACCCTCTACATTCCACAATAATTTTGTTTCCCTTTCTAAGTAGGACTGAAACATCCAAACTTTGATCTTCCTTCCTCTTGAGCTTCTTATGGTCTATAAGTTGTATCATGGGTATTGCTAGATTTTTCCTATTATCCACTTATCATTGAGTACATACCATGTGCATTCTTTTGTGAGTGGGTAACCTCACTCAGGATGGTATTTTCTAGTTCTATCCATTTAACTGGGCATTCCATGAAGTCGTTGTTTTTAATAGCTGAGTAGTATTCAACTGTGTAAATGTACAACATCTTTCTGTGTCCACTTTTCTGTTGATGGATATCAAGTTTGTTTCCCTCTTCTGGCTATTTTAAGTAAGGCTTCTATAGACATAGTTGAGCATGTGTCCTTGTTATATGTTGGAGTATCTTTTGGAAACATGCCCAGGAGTGATATAGCTGGGTACTCAGGTAATACTATGTCCAATTTTGTAAGGAATCATCAGAATGATTGCCAGAATTGTTGTACCAGCTTGCAAAACTATCAGCAATGGTAGAGTGTTCCTCTTTCACCACATCCTCATCAGCATCTGTTGTCACCTGAGGTTTGATCTTAGCTATTCTAAGGGGTGTGAGGTGGAATCTCAGGATAATTTTGGTTTGCATTCCCCTGATGATTAAGGATACTGAACCTTTCTTTAGGTGCTCCTCAGCCATTCAAGATTCCTCAGTTGACATTTCTTTGTTTAGCTCCACACCACATTTTTAATAGGATTATTTGGTTCTCTGGAGTCTAACTTCTTGAGTTCTTTGTATATATTGGATATTAGTCTTCTATCAGGTGTATGATTGGTAAAGATCTTTTCCCAATCTGTAGGCTGCAGTTTTGTTCTGATGACAGTGACATCATACAGAAAATTTTTGTCATACAGAAAAATTTCAATTTTATGAGATCTCATTTGTCTATAGTGGATCTTAAAGCCTGGGTCACTGGTGTTAAATTCAGAAAATTTTCCCCTGTGCTGCTATGTTCTAGGCTTTTTCCTAATTTCTCTTCTAATAGATTCAATGTATCTGGTTTTATGTGAAGCTCTTTATCTATTGGAATTGAGCTTTGTACATGGAGATAAGAATGGAATGGTTTGCATTTAAGCCAGCACATTTGGTTGAATATGCTGTCTTTCTTTTTGCTGGATTGTTTTAGCTTCTTTGTCAAAAATCAAGTGATCACAGGTGTGTGGGTTCATCTCTGGATCTTCAATTCTGTTCCCTTGATCTACATGTCTGTCTTTGTTCCAATACCTTGTGTTTTTTATCACTATTGCTCTGTAGTAGAACTTAATGTCAGGGATGGTGACTCTCGAAGAAGTTCTCTTATTGTTAAGAATAGTTTTCACTATCCTGGGTTTTTTGTTATTTCAGAAGAATTTGAGAATTTCTCTTTCTTTATTTGAAGTATTGAGTTAGAATTTTGATGGGGATTGCATTAAGTCTGTAGATTGCTTTTGGTAAGGTGGCCATTTTACTATGTTAATCCTGCAGACCAATGAACATGGGAGATCTTTTCAATTTTAAGATCTTCTTCAATTTCTTTCTCCAGAGACTTGAAGTCCTTGTGGTACAGATCATTCACTGTCTTGGTTAGAGTCATACCAAGATATTTTATATTACTTGTGACTATTGTGCAGGGTGTTGTTTTCCTAATTTCCTTCTTAGCCCATTTATCCTTTGTGTAGAGGAAGGCTAGTGATTTGATTGAGTTAATTTTATATCCAGCCACTTAGCAAAAGTTGTTTATCAGCTGTAGGAGTTCTTTGGTAGAAATTTGAGGATTGCTTATTTATACTATCATATTATATGCAAATAGTGATAGTTTGATTTCTGCCTTTCCAATTTGTAACCCTTTGACATCCTTTTGTTGTCTAATTGCTCTGGCTAGAATTTAAACTACTATGTTGAACAGATAGAGAGTGGGCAGCCTTGTGTAGTACCTGATTTTAGTGTGATTGTTTCAAGTTTCTCTCTACTTAGTTTGATGTTTGTCTACTGGTTTGCTGTATCTTGCTTTTTCTATGTTTATGTATGGGCCTTGAATTCCTCTTCTTTCCAAGACTTTTAATATAATGGAGTGTTGAATTTTGAAAAAAAAAAACTTTTTATGTATCCAATGAGATGATCATGTGGGTTTTCTTCTTTGAGTTTGTTTATATAGTGGATTACATTGATGGGATTCTGTATTTTGGACCATTGTTGTACCCCTGGCATGAAGCCTTCTTGATCATGTTGAATGATCATTTTGAAGTGTTTTTGAATTAAGTTTGTGAGAATTTGATTGAGTATTTTTGCATCAATATTTATAAGGGAATTTGGTCTTAAGTGCTCTTCCTTTACTGTGTTTTTTGTATTAGCATAACTGTGGCTTCATAGAACAAATTAGGTAGTATCCATTCTGTTTCTATTATGTGGAATAGTTTGAAGAGTATTGTTATTAGGAATTCTTCACTAAAACCATCTTATCCTTGGTTATTTTTGGTTGGGAGACTTTTAATGACTGCTTCTATTTTATTAGGGGTTATGAGACTGATTAGACAATTTATCCAATACAAATTTAACTTTGGTACTGGAAGTCTTTCTAGAAAATTATCCATTTTATCCAGATTTTCTAGTTTTGTTGAGTATAGGCATTTGTAGTAGCATCAGATAATTTATAAAATTTCTTTGTTTATTTGTTGTTATGACTCGTTTTTTATTTCTGATTTTAGTAATTTGGATAACGTCTCTGTGCCCTCTGGTCAGTCTGGCTAAGGGTTTATCTATCTTGTTGACTTTCTCAAAGAACAAGCTCCTGGTATTGTTGATTCTTTGTATAGTTCTTTTGTTTCTACTTGGTAACTTTCAGCCCTGAGTTTGATTATTTTCTCCTATCTACTCTTTTTTGTTTTATTTGCTTGTTTTTGTTCTAGAGCTTTTATATGTGCTCTTCAGCTGCTGGTGTATGCTCTTTCCAATTTCTTTATGGAGGCACTCAGGGCTATGAGCTTTTCTCTTAGTACTGCTTTCATTGTGTCCCACATGCTTAGGTATGTTGGGCCTTCATTTTCATTAAATTTTTAAAAGTCCTTACTTTCTTTCTTGATTTCTTCCCTAACCAAATTATCACTGAGTATTGTTCAGCTCCATGTATGTGTGGGATTTCTGTTGTTTTTTGTTTGTTTATTTGTTGGTTTTATTTTAATTTTAGTTGAATATTTTATTTATTTACATTTTAGGTGTAATCCCCTTTCCCCATTTCCCCTCCCTAGAAACCCACTATCCCATCCCCCTTCCTCCTTTTTACTTTTATACCACTTTAATTGCATGCAAGTATTAAGGTCAGTTCTAGGTTGAGGAACTAGCAATACAAGAGAAGCAAATAGACAAAGAACAAGACAATAAACACAAATAGTCAAAGAACAAGAAAGGCCCTAAAAAAAAAGTTCCATGAATCCTTCTGTGATCACTGTTTTTAAGGGCTTATCAGGATGAGCAAAACATCTGAGCCTACTTCCCTGTCCTAGCCCAAATTTATTTTCATGTCTGAAGCCTACTTCCTTGTTCTAGCCTAAGATTAAGATTCCTGCCAGAAATTTCTTCTTCTTTCTAGCCTAATAATTAGATTCCTGCAAGAAATTACTTCTTTGTTCTAGCCTAATGTTAGATTCCTGCCTGAAGCCCACTTCCTAGACAGATACCAGGTACCAAAGTTAAATCAGGATCAGATAAACCATCTAAATAGTCCTATAAGCCCTAAGGAAATAGCAGCAGTCATTAAAAGTCTCCAGACCAATAAAAGCCCAGGACCAGAAGGTTTAAGTGCAGAATGCTATCAGACCTTCCAAGAAGACCTAATACCAATTCTCTATAAACTATTCCACAAATAGAAACAGAAGGAACACTACCCAATTCATTCTATGAAACCACAATTATGCTCATACCTAAACCACACAAAGACCTAACAAAGAAAGTGAACTTCAGACCAATCTCCCTTATGAATATCAATGTAAAAATACTCAATAAAATTCTCATAAACCAAATCCAAGAACACATTCAAATAATCATCCACCATGATCAAGTAGGCTTTATTCCAGGAATGCAGGGATGGTTCAATATTTGGAAACCCAACAATGTAATCCAGTATATAAACAAATTCAAAGATAAAACCCACATGATCATCTCACTAGATGCTGAGAAAGCATTTAACAAAATTTAACATCCCTTCATGGTAAAAGTCTTGGAAAGATCAGGAATTCAAGGCCCATACTTAAATATACAGCAATATACAGCAAACCAGTAGCCAACATCAAACTAAATGGAGAGAAACTTGAACCAATCCCACTAAAATCAGGGACTAGACAAGACTGCCCACTCTCTCCCTGCCTATTCAATATAGTACTCGATGTCCCAGCCAGAGCAGTCAAACAACAAAAGGAGATCAAAAGGATACAAATTGAAAAGGAAGAAGTCAAAATCTCACTATTTGCAGATGGTATGATAGTATACTTAAGTGACTCCAAAACTTCCACCAGAGAACTCCTAAACCTGATAAACAACTTCAGCAAAGTGGTTGGATATAAAATTAACTCAAACAAACCAGTAGCCTTCCTCTACTTAAAGGATAAAGAAGCTAAGAAAGAAACTAGGGAACAGAACCCTTCACAATAGTCACAAATAACATAAAATCTAACGAAGCAAGTAACAAATCTGTACAATAACAATTTCACTTCTCTGAAGAAAGAAGTCAAAGAAGATCTCAGAAGATAGAAAGATCTCCCATGCTCATGGACTGGCAGTATTTAATATAGTAAAAATGGCCATCTTTCAGAGAGCAAACTACAGGTTCAATGCAATCCCCATCAAAATTCCAACTCAATTCTTCACAGAGTTAGGAAGGGCAATTCTCAAATTCATTTTGAATAACAAAAATCTCAGGATAGCAAAAAGTATTTTCAACAATAAAATATCTTCTGGGGGAGTCACCGTCCCTGATCTCAAGCTGTACTATAGAGCAATAGTGATAAAAACTGCATGGTATTTGTAGAGAGATAGGCAAGAAGATCAGTGGAATAGATCTGAAGACTCAGAAAAAAACCCACACACCTATGGTCACTTTATCTTTGACAAAGGAGGTAAAATAATTCAGTGGAAAAAAGACAGCATTTTTAACAAATGGTGCTGGTTGAACTGGTGGTCAGCACGTAGAAGGATGCCAATCGATACATTCTTACCTTCTTGCACATAACTCAAGTCCATGTGGGTCAAGGACCTCCACATAAAATCAGATACACTGAAACTAATAGAAGAGAAGGTAGGGAAGAGTCTTGTACACTTGGACACAAGGGAAATGTTCCTGAACAGGATACTGGTGGCTTATGTTCTAATATCAATAATTGACAAATGGGACCTGATAAAATTCCAAAGCTTCTGTAAGGCAGAGGACACTGTCAATAGGACAAATGGCAACCAACAGATTAGAAAAAGATCTTTAACAATCCTATATCTGATAGAGGGCTAATATCCAAAATTTACAAAGAACTTAAAAAATTAGACTCCAGGCAATAAAATAACCCTATTAAAAAATGAGGTACAGAGCTCAACAAATAATTTTCAACTGAGGAATATTGAATGGCCAAGAAGCACCTAAAAAAAGTTCAATATCTTTTGTTATCAGGGAAATGCAAATAAAATCAACCCTGATATTCCACCTCACACAAGTCAGAATAGCTAAGATCAGAAACTCTGGTGACAGTAGATGCTGTCAAGGATGTGGAGAAAAGGGAAAACTTCTCCATTGTTGGTGGGATTGTAAGCTGTTACAACCACTCTGGAAATTAGTGTGGCATTTCCTCATAAAATTGGAACTGAGATCTCAGCTATACCACTCCTGTGCATACACCCAAAAGATGCTCCAACATATAGAAAGGACACATGCTTCACTATGTTCATAGCAGCCTTATTTATAATAGCCAGAAGCTGTAAAGAACCCAGTTGTCCTTCAACAGAGGAATGGATCCAGAATATGTCGTATATTTACACAAAGGATTACTACTCGGCTATTAAAAAAAATGAATTCATGAAATTCTTTCTGTTGTTGTGTTGTCATTGAAAACCAGTCTTAGGTCATAGTGATCTTATAGGATGCATGAGATTATTTCAATCTTCTTATATCTGTTGTGGCTTGTTTTGTGACTGATTATATGGTTAATTTTGGAGAAGGTATCCTATAGTGCTGAGAAGAAGGTATATTTCTCTCTCTCTCTCTCTCTCTCTCTCTCTCTCTCTCTCTCTCTCTCTGAAATGTTTTTTAGATATCTGTTAAATACATTTTATTTATAACTTCTTTAGTTTCACTATATTTCTGTTTAGTTTCTGTTTCCATGATCTGTCCATTGCTGAGAGTGAGGTGGTGCAATCTCCCACTATTATTTTGTGAGGTTCAGTGTGAGCTTTGAGCTTTAGCAACATTCCTTTTCTGAATGTGGTTGCCCTACTATTTGGGGCATGAACGTTCAGAATTGATTGCTCTTCTTGGTAGATTTTTTTCCTTTGATGATTATGAAATAGTCTTTCACAGCTTCTTTATGCTCTCTGAAAACATTCAAGAGATGGCTTCACCTCAGTGATTCTCTTTTCTTTGTAATCACCAATGATTTCTTAGCTATAGATAACCAATATCAATTGTCCCAGTAACTCCTTCTATTGACTTTAAAGCCAGAGCCACATGGCTGAAGCAGCTATGTTCTGCTGCTTTCTGGAGCTGGAACTTGCCATCCCCATGCTCCCTTGTTCTACTACATTGCTACCAGTTTCCATTTCCCAGCTCTTCATTGCCTAAGCTTGTCTGCTTGAACTCAGAGATCTTACATGGCTCTGTCTCCTGAATTCTGGGATTAAAGGCATGAACCACCATGTCTAGACTTTTGTTTTACATGGAATTTGGTCTATACCAGGTTCCCATTAAACTCATAGATCTACTTGCCTCTCTCTCTCTATCTTTGGATTAACAACTTGTACCACCATGCTTGGATCTAAGTCTGTTATGGCCACAATGCCTCAAGATTTAGATCATTGCTGTACCCTCCATTTCTGGATTGTAGTTCATGCTAGACTAAAAAGCCAAATGAAAACCAGTTAACAATAATGGGATATAGCTATCTCTTTCTCAACTGAAAACAATTAAACAATGTACTTAGCTGTGTAAGATCTTGTTTGTGATCACTGTTAACGTAATTCCATTTAATATCCCTGAACACAGGATTTAGTTACATTGTACTCCCTGGTACTTCTTTAATAACGGAATTATACATTTGTAGTTTTTCTTTTCTAAGCTTGCTATGATTGATTGAAATGTTCTTCGAGAGATAAAGCAGAGGGCAAAGTTTGTGCTGGACTTTTCGTAGATTTCCTTCCTCAACACAATCTGAATCTGTTCACTTTAGCCTCATGCAGATTCCCCAGAAAAGACAAAAAAATATAAAAATAAAAAATAAAAAACTAAAACCAAAAAAACAGTGATATTCTTCACCAAAACATACTTTAAGAATGATCTAAAGACAAGAAACTAAAATTCTTCATTTCTGAAACTTCCTGAGACAGGCCACCAAAATTAAAATCATACTCAGAACCAGTGCCTTCCATATTCCAACTAAGACTGTCTTATCCTCCATTTGAAGCACTCCATTGCTTTGCAAATCTGATGTCCTAAAATTCACACTCCTCCAAAGAAATGCATGGTCAGACCTGTTACAGTACTAACCTAGTCCCTGGAATTAAATTCTCTCTTAGTTAGATTTTCATTACTATAAAGGAACACATAACTAAGGAAAGTCTTATAAAGGAAATCATTTAATTGGATCTGTCTTACAGTTAACCTTCAAAGGTTCAGTCTATTATCATGGTAGGAAGCATGGCCTAGGGCAGACAGACACTGTGCTGCATAAGAAGTTGAGAGTTCTACATCCTGATATTGAAGGCATCCAGAAAGAGACTTAGTCTTCTACACTGGGCAGAATTTTAGCTGTAGGAGCCATCAAAAGCAGCTCTACACAGTGACACACTTCCTCTAAGGCCACACCTATTTCAACAATACCACACATCCTAACAGTGCCATTTCCTATGGTATAAGCATATTTAAACTACCACACCTTCTTAATCTGTTTGACAATTAATTTATAATTGAATTTTTACAGAGATATTTTAGGAAAAATTTTGTCAATATATATATTGTTTCTTTTACTTAAACAAGTTGTAGAGTTTTTAAACCACATTGAAAAATTTCAACATAAAAACATTGATTTGATTTTATTCATGAGGGTTTGCCTGGTCGTCTATGCAATGTATGAGTTCCAGGGATTTACCAAGGCATAAGCAAAGCCTTGATCCGTTATCAGTGGAGTGAGAGATGATACAATGATACAATATATGTGTAAAGAATTGACCCTGAGTATTCTACAATACCAGCAAGTACTCTTTACCACATAGGTATATATTCAGTTATGGAAGGCTCAGTCCTAAATGATAAATTTATATATGATCTTATCTACCCAAGGTTCTAGATATCATGGTAAAAGAGAGAATGAAAAGACTGTAAGATCCAGAGATAGTAAATGAGTACAAGGAATCTGTTTTCTGGACACAAGCTTAACAAACAAAAGTAAAGACAGAATGCACAATACCTGTGGAAAATCAAGTCAGACAAGTTCACAACATGAGGGTACAAAGTCCTACTGCTAGCTGAGAAGAAATTGATATTTGAACCTGCTGTTGGGTATGGCTCAGCTTTCTAAAGTGATGTTATGCCTAGTGCATGGATCATACTCCACTAGGACATGCCCCACAGTCAGAAATATATGGCTAACACAAAACTGACTTGATTGTTTTCATAGAAAAAAATAAGTAAGAGGAAACAAAGTTCAGTAAGTAGTGAAATGGAACAGGGGAGAATAAATATAGGCAGAGTTGACAGAATTGAAGTTAATAATAAAATATATTAAACTCACAAAGAATTAATACAATATCTTTAAATAAATAATCTGTAATGACTTTCCTACTCCCTATATATAAACTACATTTTTACACTTTTGTCAAAATTATTTTAACACAATCTCAACTAATATATATGTAACTGATTAAAAAATAAAAACTGTTTAACCTTTACTAGTGTACATTGTCATGGCTTGGCATGGCTACTGTCTCTAAAACATACCTGTAGACAGATTAAAAATCTCAGGGTTTGAATGAGTTAGTGACTTATGCCTTTTTCAGAGACATAGACTACAGTCACATATTTACTAACCAAACTTGATGAGTATAACTTTAGAAAATACATCTTAACATTCTAGAGCATGTTACAAATCCTCTGTTACTGAAGCAATCAGAATAACTTAGACTTATCTGAGTGCTTATTGGCTTGAGTTTAGTTCTTACACACTGCCAAAATAAAGAGAGGAGAAATAAAGTAAAAAGCAATATTAGTAACATTGATAATACATATAAATTGATAAAAAATTAGAATCAGCTATAAAACTTAGAAGACTATTTCTCTACTCCTTCAAAATAGATTTTAAATATTTTTTAAGTCACACAGTTATTTGGGCAAACTTATAGCAAGTTATATTATATTGCATGATTTTAGATGCAAGCACTTAGTCATTAGTAAATATAATTAGTAATAACAATTGTTTTGTTACACACAAGCTTGTTAGGTGAATGCTCTGAAGTGTCAAATTTTGGCTGGGAAGAGTAGAAAATTAGGAACTAAATTTAACATATGGCAGTGTTAGGAAAAATGATGTTTGTAGTTTTCTGGCCTTTTCTTAGACTTTATGATCAAGCATCACAGCCTACAACCCTTGGAAGAAAAATGTCATATTCAGGTTTCTTTTTTTCTGTACATGACCCCAGTTTGATTTTCTTCCTGAAGTTATTGGCTACTTATAAAGATAAATGAATTTTGGCTAGCTTTGTCTTACTCTGGT
This sequence comes from Grammomys surdaster, assembly GCF_004785775.1. NCBI lineage: Eukaryota > Metazoa > Chordata > Mammalia > Rodentia > Muridae > Grammomys > Grammomys surdaster. The sequence continues at coordinate 5,574,947 of NW_021604613.1, forward strand.
TCTTATTTGGAAAAGGTAGTATGTTGGCCCCAAACAACTAATACATGGGAAGGACTTTGTCTCCCTAATCTGTTTGATGTGCAGCTCCTCTCACATCCTTCTAAACTAAGTACATGGTCTAGGGATGAGGGCAGTTTCATCATGAGAAACAGCCACACAGAGAGATCTTTTAAAAGCATTTTTAATATGATATTTTCTTTTTAATCAAAACTTTCCAGAAAAGCAAAATCACCATATTTATGGTTTGTATCATAAAAGTCTGTCTACAGAGGTCAAATGTCAGCACATGTCATCAGGTAATGTACACATTCAATATTCTTTCTGGGGTAACTCCTGAAATCTTTGAAATTTTTTAATTTTTTCAGGAAAAGACTTTAAAAGAGACTTCTGTTCTGCCACTTTCTTAACTAAAGTCGAATGAAATGAAAGAAAATCATAGGCTGAAAGAGAGTAGAGAATCAAGATGAACACCTGGAGGTGGATTTCTTTTTGTATAGGATTTCTGAAGATTACAGAAGTTATATGAATAAATGGAAGAGAAAATAATCTTGGGTTCCACTCTGATGACAGTGTTTCATGCAAGGATATGAAACGTAAACTGAATTATGATATACTTTAATGTTCAGCAAAGCATCAAAAGTTAGAAAAGACTGAGAAACAGAAAACACTTAAGATAATGCTCATGTAAAAAGGCATTAACTGTCCATATTTCATATCTAAATTCTAAACAACAGAAGTCAATATACATGGGCATCATCAAAACCCAGTTCGCACACCACAGCAAACCCTGAATTATACCAACATACCTGAAAATCTGAAAGCTGACCTAAAACCCTATCTCATGAAGATAATAGAGTTCTTTATGAAGAATATAAATAACTCACTGAAAGAAATATAGGAAAACACAGGTAAACAGAAAGATGCCCTTAAGGAGGAAACAAAAATCCTTTAAAGAAATACAGGAAAACACATTAAAAAAAAGGTGAAGGAATGGCATAAAACAAATTGCATAGTCCAAGACCTAAAAGTGGAAGTAGAAACAAGAAAGAAAACACAAATGGAGGCAAACCTGGAAATGAAAAACCTAGGACAGAGGTTAGGAATTACAGATGTAAGTATCACCAAGAGAATACAAGAGATAGAAGAGAAAATATCAGGTGTGGAAGATACCATAGAAGAGATTGACATAGCTGTCAAAGAAAATTCAAGGGCCAGGCAGTGGTGGTGCATGCTTTTAATCCCAGCACTTCGGAGGCAGAGGCAGGTGGATTTCTGAGTTTGAGGCCAGCCTGGTCTACAGAGTGAGTTCCAGGACCGCTAGGGCTATACAGAGAAATTGTGTCTCAAAAGAAAAAAAAGAAAAGAAAAGAAAAAGAAGAAGAAAAAGAAAAAGAAAAAGAAAAAGAAAGAAAAAGAAAAAGAAAAAGGAAAAGAAAATTCAAAACATTAAAAAAAATAGGGACTTCTGGTCTGGGCCCAAGCATAGAGCAGGTCCCAGGCGGCAACTCTGTACCCAACCCCAGAAATCCAAGAGAAAGAGGACCTCCCAGGAGCTTTAATTCAGGTAGCATCCCAGGTAAGGAAAAAGCAACACTTGCTCCAAACAGGGAGTAACCGGAACCCACTGAGACCCAGGAGTTCACTCCTGGCCCAGAGTGCGGACTCCATCCAGTCTGGGCCAGAGCACTTGGCAGATCCTGGGAGTCAGCTCTGCACCCAACCTCACAGAACCCAGAGGAAGTGGGGCTCTCAGGAGCTTTAACCCAAGCAGTATCTTTGGCTAGGAGGTAGCACTACTTGCCCCAAACAGGGGGCAACTGGGACCCACTGGGACCCAGGAATTCACTTCTGGCCCAGAGCACAGGTTCCTTCCGGTCTGGGCCTGAGCACTGAGCAGATCTTGGGACTCAGCTCTAACCCCAGCAGCAAAACCCATCCCAAACAGTTCTGACACAACCTAGATAATAAGAAAGACAGGTACCAGTCAGAGACAGTACAGATAGCACAAAGGAGATCTAGATGGTGAAAGGCAAGTGCAAGAACACAAGCACTAGCAACCCAAGGTACTTGCCATCATCGGAACCTAGTTCTCCCACATTAGAAAGTCCTGAACTCCCCATATCACCAGGAAAGCAAGAACCCAATCTAAAATCACTTCTAATGATGATGGTAGAGGACTATAAGAAGGACATAAATAACACTATCAAAAAAATTGAGGAGAACACAGATAAACAGGATGAAGTCCTTAAAGAAACACAAAAATCCTTTAAAGAATTACAAGAAAACACAAACAAACAGATGAAGGCAGGACGTTGGAAAGGGAATGACACTGGAATGTGGGTGTTCAGGGGGAATACAGATATCTTTCAGAGCCTGGTATTGGCTGGGTGAAGGTAGTATTCAAATTAGCAGAATGAGAAGTGAAAAGGAAGACACAACAAAAGAAATAGAGGAACTACAAAAAAATCATCAAATTCTACCTATACTCATATACTCAACAAAACTAGAAAATCTAGATGAAATGGATAACTTTCTAGACACAAACCACATACCAAAGTTAAACCAGGAGCAGGTAAACTAACTATACAAGCCCATATCACACAAGGAAATAAAAGAAGTTTAATACAAGAAGTTTAAAGATGTTTAATACATCTCCCAAAGGTTAAAAAAAAAAAAAAAAAACCAGGGCCAGACAAATTAACTGCAGAATTTTACTAGACCTTTAAAGAAGACCTGATACCATTATTCCTCAAACTATTTTATAAAACAGAAACAGAAGGAAGACTTCCTAACCCTTTCTATGAAGCCACAATTACTCTGATACCTAAACTACACAAGGAGCCAACCAAAAAAGTGAACTTTAGACCAATCTCATATCAATTTTGTATCAATTGAACATTAATACAAAAATGCTCAATAAAATCCTTGCAAACCAAACTGAAGAATACATCAAAACCATCATTCCACAAGATCAAGTAGGCTTCATCCCAGGGATGCTAAGTTGGAGCAACATATGTAAAACAATTCACTTAATTCACTATATAAACTAACTCAAAAGAAAAAAATCACATGATCATCTCTTTAGATTAAGAAAAAGCATTTGACAAAATATAACACCCTTTCATGTAAAAATATTGGAGAAATCAGGAATTTAAGGCCCATAACTAAACATAGTAAAAGCAATTTATGGCAAACCAACAGTCAATATCAAATTAAATGGGGATATACTTGAAGCAATCCCACGAAAATTGAAGATAAGACAAGGATACCCACTCTCCCCATATCTATTCAATATGGTATACAAAGTGCTAGCTAGAACAGTAAGACACAAAAAGAGATCAAGGGGATTCAAAGAAAAAATAAAGGTATCACAATTTGCAGATGATATGATAGTATAAGTAAGCGATCCCACAAATTCTCCAGAGAACTTCTACTGCTGACAAACAACTTCAGCAAAGTGGCTGGATATAAAATTAACTCAAATAAATCAGTAGTCTCCCTTTATACAAATGATAAACAGGCTGAGAAAGAAATCAGGGAAACAACTCCCTTCACAAAAGCCACAAATAACATAAAGTATCTTGGGGTAACTCCAAATAAAAAGTGAAAAACTGTAAGACAATAACTTCAAGTCTCTCAAGAAAGAAATCGAAGATCTCAGAAAATATCAGATAATGGAGAGATCACCCATGCTTATGGATTGGCAGAATTAATATAGTAAAAATGGCCATCCTTCCAAAGTCAATCTACAGATTCAATGCAATTCCTGTCAAAATCCCAACACAATTCTTCAAAGACATGGAAAGAGCAAATCTCAAATTCACCTGGAAAGGCTAAAGACACAAAACAAGGAAAATAATTTTTAACAATAAGAGAACTGCTGGGGGAACACCATCCCTGATTTCAAGCTTTGCTACAAAGCAATAGTGATAAAAACTTCATGGCATTGGTATAGATACATACACGTTGATCAATGGAATAGATCTGAAGATCCTGAAATATAACCACACACTTATGAACAGTTGATCTTTCACAAAAATGCCAAACATATATATTGAAAAAAAGAAAGCATCTTTAATAAATGGTGCTGGACTAACTGGCTGTCTATATGTAGAAAAATGAAAAAAAAAAGACCCATGTTTGCCACCTTGCACAAAGCTCTAGTCCAAGTAGATCAAGGACCTCAACATAAAACCAGATACACTGAATACAACAGAAAATAAAGTGGGGAAGAGCCTTGAACTCATTGGCATGGGAAGAAATTTCCTAAACAGAACTCCAATGGCTCATGTTCTGAGATCAAGAATTGAAAAATTGTGACCTTGTGAAACTGAAAATCTTTTGTAAGGCAAAGGACATAGTCAGTAAGACAAATCGGCAACCTACAGATTGGGAAAAAAATCTTCACTAACTCCACATCAGAATGTAGGTCAATATCCAAAATATACGAAGAACTCAAGAAGCTAACCTGCAAAATCCAAACAACATAGTTAAAAATGGGGTATAGAGCTAAACAAAGAATTCACAACAGAGTAATCTCAAATGGCGAAGAAGCATGTAAGAAAATTTCAAAGTCCTTAGTGATCAGAGAAATGCTAATCAAAACAACCCTGAGATCCCACCTCATAACAATCAGAATGGCTAAAATCAAACCTCAGGTGACAACACGTTAGCAAGGATGTGAAGAAAGTGAACACACCTCCATTGATGGTGGGATTGCAAACTGGTACAACCACTCTGGAAATCAATCTGGAGGTTCCTCAGAAAATTGGAAACAGATCTATCTGAAGACCCAGCAATACCATTCTTGTGGATATACCCAAAAGATGCCCCACCATACCTCAGGGGCACGTGTTCCACTATGTTCAGAATGGCCTTATTTTTGATAGTCAGAAGCTGAAAACAACCTAGATGTTCCAGGACAGAAATTGTGGGTCATTTACACAAAGGAATACTACTCAGTTAATAAGAATGAGGACATCTTGAGTTTTCTAGGCAAATGGATGGAACTAGAAAATATCATCCTGAGTGATGTAACTCAGAACCAAAGGAAATGTTTGGTATGTAATCACTAAGAAGTATATATTAGCGGAAAAAAAAATAGTGCAGAATATCCAAGAATACAGTCCAAAGAACTCAAAAAGGTTAAGATGCTGGAGGGCCCAAATGAGTACATCTCAGTCCCACTTGGGAGGGAGAAGAAAGAAATCACATGTGGGGAGGGAGGGAGGGACCTGGGAGGGAAAGTGGACAAGGATAGAGGGGAGAGGGAACATGATCTGGTATTGTGTGAGGGAAAAGGACTGAAGCTCTGAGGGCCAGCAGAAAGAATGGAATCAGGCAACTTTGAGAGGTAGGAGGCTGGAGGGACCCTCTAGAGATTACCAGAGAAATAGAAGATGAGAGATTCTCTGGACTCAAAGGGAGGGGCCTTAAAAGAAATGCCTAACTGTATGGAGAGCGAACTTATAGAACCCACCTCTAGCAGGAAGACAGGGCACCAAGTGAGCAAGGGGATTAGTATTCCACATTCAAGACTCTGACCCATCATTGTTCCTGTCTGAAAGAATTACAGGGTTGGAAATGGATAGGGCCCAAAGGAAGGAAGGTCCAGCAACAGGCCTAAGTGGGATATAGATCAATGGGAGGAGATCCCAGTGCCTGACACTATTACTGAGGCTATGGAGCACTCACAAAAAGGGACCTACCATGACTGCACTCTGGAAGATCCAACAAGCATCTGAAAGCGTCAGATACAGACATTTGCACTCACCCAATGGACAGAAACTCCTGACCCCAGTGGTTGAATTAGAAAATTGCTGAAAGAAGCTGAGGAGGGTAATCCTGTAGGAGGACCAGCGGTCTCAATTAACCTGGACCCCGAGATTTCTCAAACACTGGACCATGACCCAGGCAGCATACACCAGCTGATATGAGGCCCCCAACACATATACAGCAGAGGACTGCTTGGGTCTGTGCTCAGTCAGAGAAGATGCACCTAACCCTCAATAGACTGGAGGTCTCAGGGAGTTTAGATGTCTGGTTTGGTGGGTGGTGAGTGGTGGGGACATCTTCATGAAGGCAGTGTTTAGGGAGGAGTTTGGGATGTGTAACAATCAGAGAATGGACAGGGCGGGGGGGAATAAAATCTGGGGTGTAAATAAATTAATTAATAAATAAAAGACAAAAAAATATGAAAAACAAAAAAGAACAAAAAGACCATCTTCAGTTAATCTATTTTCTGGTTCTTGGTCATATTTACTAGGATGCCTAAGATTTATCTCCAGTGTTGTCCATTTGTCAAAAATCTAAGTGAATTGTTTAGACTTGGCTCAAGAATTCTTTTAGATAATATTTTCTATTTACTCTTTGAGAATTTCATATATTTTTGCATTAATCATATACATTGACTTCTACCTCCTCCCAATTCCTTTTTGTGCCTCCATCTTTCTCCCTACATGATCTACTTTTGTTTTTTAATACTTATAACCCTCTGAGTCCAATTAGTGTTGTCCTTTTGCACAATAACACTGACACATGGGACATATCCCTAAAGAAAAGTGATTTTCCTTCTTTTAGCAACCAACTATTTTCAGAAGCAGTTCTACCAAGAGTGTGGCATCTAGTGACTTTCCTCCATTTATTGTGGGACAAATACACAATTTTCTCATGGAGATAGATCAAAAGGAAAATTTATTTGATGTTATCAGCCAAGAAGCAACTTTCTGAAATTCCTATTTGAAGATAACTTTCTGTTGTTTTCTATGTCTGTCTCTGTAGCTGAAACAAATAGCTATCTCTGCAGTAACCAAAATTGTTTAGACTTAAGTGCCAGTGATTTCTTTTAAAAAATATTATGTCGTTGAAATAAGCAGTCATAAAAGCCATTCACAAACTCATAGGCACTGAAAATGTATTGTCACAGTGTCAAGTCCATTATCACCTCCATGACCAGCGTTTGAATTATATGTGTGAGTTATTTCATTCTGGTGAAACTCAATGTGTCTTGCTCAACCTGGAGATTAAACTCTATTGTTCTCTAAATATGTATCATTTTAAACAATATGATGAGGGAAAATTTCAGTATGGTTGCACAAGCCTGAGGCAGGAGGTTTGCTACAAGTTCAATATCAACATGAGCCATCCAATAAATGTCAGGCCAGCTTAGACTACAGAATGACTCTATTTTAAAAGAAACAACAAATGAATGAGGAAAATGAAAAATAAATTACATGAGATGTGCAAAGACACCTTTGGAATTACAGACTCTCCTAATAGACTTAATTATGGAGTCGGGTTCAAATGAAGTCTAGCATGTTTTTTTTCTCTGTGTAATTTATGTTTTGTTAAAAAAATATTTTTTCTGTACTTTAAGGATAAATAATTTACTGTTCTCCATTAGTGTACAACAGATAAGCAGAGTTAAAGTTTAAAGATTCCTTGTCAAGTCCCTTTAGAAAAATAATTTCATAAGATGATATGGTACTCTGCTTTGAGTCTATCTGCAGTTGCTAAGCAGGATCTTGCAGTTGCCAAGCTTCAGAGGACATTGTGCAGGTGGGGAAAGGTAGGGGGTGAGGGTAAGGGCGAGGGTCCTGGCTTCTGGCATCTCCCCCTTCTCTGTTTAGTTAGAGAAGGCATCTTATGATCAATCCCAACTATGTGGATTTTGAATTTGGATGTCTAATTATGTACTTTTCCAACACCTGGCCCCTCTTACCCCCTCCCCTTGTAAAACATGCTATAAAAAAGCATTTCATGTTCAAAAAAAAAGAAATTTTAAAAAATTTAATAAAAAAAAAGAAAAATAATTTCAATCCTATCAGTTTTCATTTCTTTCATATCTTTATATAACACTAGCAGGGAAAATATTCTGTAACTTTATTTCTAATATTATTTTTCTAAGTAAAATGCAAATGACTAGCTTTCAATATAAAATCAATACTAACATTAACTTCACGATTTTTTATGGACACTTTAAACATCTTCATTTCCTCACTGTTTGTTTTCAAGTCTCAAAATGCTAGATTCCATTTCAGATATAAATTTAAGTGAAAATAAAGTAAACTATAAGTGTATTTTAAAGTAAAGACAAATATTACCTTTTCTGCTACAATTTGGAATAACTCAAAAAGAAAATGAAATAGATTTTAAAGGACTGTTGATATAGAGGAATACATCAAATATTTTCTAGTCAGTTGATTTTAATCATTTGCAGGTTTCCCCTAAACTATTATTCAAGTAACTTTCAGAATATAACACATTTTACTATTTAAGAATACCTATAACATTAATCAGTTGTGTGTATGTCAAGTAAAAGTTCTGCTGCCTATGCTCTATGTATATTCATACTACATATATATATATATGTATATATAGTAATATATATAATATGTATTGTGTATGTAATATATATGTATATATATATATTCCAATTTAGTATTAGTTTTTACCAACAGTGTGTAAAATCATTTCCATTACAAGATTAATATGTTATAATTTCCTAGTCATCTTCAAGTTAGTATTTATAGGAGTTTGCATGTTTATTGAAATTTGTATACTATAGTACACATACAGAGATCAGAAACCAATTTTCAGAAGACATTTTTGTCATAGGGATTGAATTGAATTTATTTGGCTTAATGACAGGCTTAACTCTGTGAACTTTTCATTGGTTCCCAGTCAATGTTTAATGAAAGTTTTAAAAAATTAATATACTTTAATTGATATTCTCTTTTACAATAAGTATTTTAATATAGACTTCAACGTCAGAGAGAATTTAATATATAGATATTTTCATTGAAGATGATTCTATTCTCTGATTCCATTGCCCCTTTTAATGTATTATTTTGAGAATACATGTCTATAAATGTGCCTTTGATATGGTATATAAGACTGATACAGGATTTATAATACATTTTGTCACATATACATGCATTTAACAACAACTAATAAGAAAAGTAGCCATGAAGCTAAAAAAGAACAAGGAAATTTATTTGTATGTATGGAGGGGAGAGAGTTAATGAGAAAATGATGTATACATATATGTATATTATATGTGTACATATAATTTCAAAAGGAAAAGAAGTAATAATGAAAAACTGAAATTCATATTAGAACCATATATGTTGGCTTGATTGAGGTTATTAAATGTATTTTTTAATATATATTATTATTATTTATAAAATTATTATGATGTTTTAAGTAGGGATAAAATAGACTCACCGTTGTAAATTCATAAGGAGATTATTCATATTTTGATACAATATACCTATACTATATAAGCTTAACTGAAAAATTTATAGTTAATTTTCTGAAAATCTTTATACTAAAGCATTTAAGAATAATGTACAAATAACATTGAAATACTAAAAGCATGTTCCAAATAGCAGCTGGTTGCCATTGATTTAACACAAATATATCTCATGTATACTACATGAGATTTTTAAATGTAATGCATTTTGCACTTAAATATGAAAGAAGTAGATTAGCATTTTAATGAGAAACAGTTTTATTTTTATTTAGTTTATTGTTTTATTATTTATTTAGTTTTCTTTTTCTTTTCTGAACTACTTTTTAACCTAGCATATAAGATCAGGGGCTTCTATATGACACTTCCATTCACAAGTGAGACAATTCACCTATAATTTAAAAATTATAAGTCTAGATTACCTTAGAAAAAGGAAGAGTTAAAATAAACCAAAGGACAGTTGAAGAGATGACTGAACAGTTAAGTGCATTTGTGCTCTTGCAGCACACTGGTGTCAGTTCCTAGCACTCATCATACTGAATACATTTGTCTCTAACTATATATTTAGTGTATTCAATGCCCTCTCTGGCATCTGTGTACACTGCAGTCATATAATACACAAAAACTCACTTCCATCAGCACATAAACATACAGGTTAAAATAAAATAGAAATCAATAAACTGTTAACTTTATAAAAGAGGGTGCAGAGGGAGACAAACTGAAAAACTCAGTAAATACCTTTCATTGCCACACATCAGTTATGTATATCCTTTACAATACTTTAACATTTAATAAGCCAGTAATGAAGGGAGAGATTTCATAATCCAATTATAACTCAAGTACCTGTCAATGATGTCATCAGATAGAAGCAAAGTCTTGAAAACATGAATGTTTGAGGGATTCAATTCATATCCAGTACACAAGAACATCTCAAAATTAAAGACACAACTATCTACACTAAAATCCAAGAAAAGTCATTTTTACAACGAATCAAAACATCATTTAGAATTACCAAGTATATATACATTAGTTTCTCATTTTATGACAAAGTATCTTATAAGAGTCACTTAAAGAAGGAAACCCTGCTATTGGTTCAGATTTTGAGGGATCAGAGATAGTTTATCAGTGGTTGATCACTGTGTCTACCATCCAGAAGAAGAAAACTAAAATCTTTTCTGGGTGCCAGTCTGTAAAATACTACTGCTTATATTCAGGACAATGTATCTTTCTTCACATAAACCTCTCAGGAAATACTCTTACACACATGCCCATAGGTGTTCCCCACCAGGGAACAGCTACAACTGGCAAACACTTTCAGCAAATTGGCTGAGTAAAAGACTAACCAAAAAACAAACAAACAAACAAACAAACAAAAACAAAAGTAGCCTTTTAATATATAAATAACAAATGAACTGAGAAACAAACCAGAGGAACAAACCTTTCAAAATGGCCTCAAATAATATAAATTTTATTGGATTAACTCTAATCAAGCAAGTGAAAAATGTGCATGATAAAAGCTTCAGGACTATGAAGAAAAAATTTGAAGAAGATATCAGAAGATAGACTTTACATGCTCATGTATTGTTAAGATAACAGTAAAATTGACAACCTACCAAAAGCATATTGATTCAACATAATCCTCATAAAAATTCCAGTGGAATTCTTCATTTTCCTTGAAAGGAAAATTCTCAAGTCATGTAGATAAACAAAAATACCCAGGATATCTTCCTGCGAACCGTCAGAATTAGAGGGCAGGGGTCTATGGATGAAGAATTTCTATCAACAGAGGAAGAGGGTATCTTTGTCTTGGGGTCTCAGATGTCAGCATAATTATTCTGTTAGGTCTATTTCACAGCTAGATGATGCCAGTGAGTGGGGAAAAGGTCTGAACTCAAGCAAGAGCTCTTTTCCATCCAGTCCTGAATTAAGCTATGAAAAAAAAATATATACTTTCTCCTAAGTGAACTGTGTTATTTAGATACCAAGAAAGGAGCAGCATTCCAATTAAAAAAGCAATGATTGCTCAAAAAAAATCCTGAACAATAAAACAAAATACAAGAAAACAAAAACAAAACCTGATACATGTACAACATTACTAATTTCAAGTTGCAATAAAGAGCCAAAGTAATAAAAACCACAAGGTATTGGCATTAAAAAGACACATTGGTCAATGGAATTGAACTGAAGATACAACATAAATTCAGACACCTATTTACCTCAACACCAAGCTACGTCACTCTTGGATGTATACTCAAAGGATGCTCCATCTTACCACACAGACACTTGCTCAACTCTATTTACTGTGACTTTATGCATAACAGAGACTAGATACACCCTACTTATCTCACAACTAATTAACAGATAAACTATGGTACATTTACACAATGAAGTATGTACAATGAAGTACTCAGCTGTTAAAAAAACGATGTCTTGAAATTTACAGGGAAAATGAATGGACATAACTACAGAAAAGTAATCATTCTGTGTAAGATAATGCAGACCCAGATCTAGAAAGAGAAAAGCTATATGTATTCACTTATAATTTATTATTAGTTATCAAATGAATGATATATACCAGGGGAGATTTATTAAAGAAGAATCCAGCAGGGTAGACGTGGATGCATGGATCTTTTTGGGAAGAGGAAATAGAATATTTTTTGCTGGTGGACTGGTGGTGGGTGTTGATGAAAAAAAGAGGAACCGGGTGAAGAGGAGAGGTGCAATAAGAGAGTGTGGGGATAGATAGGTGGAATTTTGGGGTATTTTGGGAGTAGTCTGGAAACTGAAGTTCAAACTTCCTGGAATCTATGAGGGTTAATCTAGTAAGGACTCCTAGTAATAGAGAATACAGTCTAAACTGTTCATGCAAGGCTTACAGTGGTGAGACTGGGTTGCTGCTGAGAGAGAAATGTGGACACTAATGCAGCCACAAATCCTTTCACCTATAATCTGTCTCCCCTGCAAAATTTGCTAGGGCAATGATGGCACAAAACTTGAGGGAGTAGTTAATCACTGTTACTAATTTGACCTAATGGCCACTCCACAAGAAGGAACCTATATGTAACACTTCTTGAGTAGCCAAAGAACTAGAGACTACATAGCCCAGAGATCTAGCATAAAACCAAACACCACTTATCTAAACAAACAAAAAAACAAGTCAATAACATGATTCCTAATGATGCTCTGCTATATTCATATATCAGAGACTTCTCTAGTCATCATGTGATTGTCTTTCTTGACACGCAGGTGGGAACAAATACAGAGACACACAGCCAGACTTTACATAGAAAGAGGGGCCCTAGAACATTTAGCTCTAAATGGGATGGATGTCTCCTTAAAACATCTTTCCTCAGGGTTCAAGGGTTTGCCTTGTCTATCTTGATATGATAGTTTTGCTTAATTTCAGCATATATACAGGGATACCAATCAAATACAACATAACAAGTTGCAATATATGTAAGCACATCCCTCATATTCAGGCTTTACAAAGAAACCCAGTAGGAAGAAAACATTCTCCCAAACAGGCAAACGATTCAGAGACACCTTCTGCTCCCACTGTTAATAGTCCAATGAGAACACCAAACTACTTTACTCCTTTCCCTAACTCCTCCATTATGGTCCCTGCTCAGTCCAATGCTTGGCTGTGGGCATCCGCATCTGTATTTGTCAGGCTCTCGCAGAGCTCGCATCAATGGGAGGAGAGGCCCTTAGTCCTGTGAAGGCTGGATGCCCCAGGGAAGGAGAATGCCAAGGTGGTGAAGTCGGAGGGGGTGGGTGGGTAGGGGAGCACCCTCATAGAAGCAGGGGGTAGGACGTTGAGATATGGAGTTTGAAGAGGGGAAACTGGGGAAGGGGATAACATTTGGAATGTAAATAAATGAAATATCCAATAAAAATATTAAAAAGAAGAAAAATAGTGAAAAGAACACTAAGCCACCAAGCTACACAACTATAATATAGATCCAAAAGATTTAGGTCTGACCAGGGTCCCTAATTTTTGGGACCCCCTATGAGCTGTGGTTAGTTGATTCTAGGGGCCGTATTCTTGGCTATCCATGACTCCTCTGGCTCCTGCAGTTCTCTCCCTCCCCTTCCATGGGTTTCCTCTTAGCTCTGTCTAGTGTTTGGTCATGAGTCTCTGAATGTGCTCTCATTGGTTGCTGAAAAAATCCTCTCTGATGATGATCATGCTAAGCTCCAGTCCATGTATATAGCCAAGTATCATTAGGAATGATGTCATGGATTTGTTTTTTGATTGATTCAGTTTATACCAGTCGTTTTTGTTCCTATCCTCAATCTCTAGGCCATCTGGCATCTGGTTCCTGGCTCTCCAGGCAGTGTCAAGTGTGGGCTCTCCTCATAGTGTGGGTTTCAAGTTGTACCAATTATTGGTTGGCCACTGCCATAAGTTCTATGCCACCTTTACCCCAGCACACCTCGGAAGTAATACAAACTGTAGGCTGTAGATTTTGTGACTGGATTGTGTCTCTGTACCTCTACCGGAAGCCTTGTCCACTTACAGAAGATACCTGGTTCAGGCTCTGCATACTCCATTGCAAAGAATTTTTGTTAGGGTCACGCTAGTAGATTTCTGGGAGTTTCCATTGTGTTGGGTTTCCACAAATTGTGCTCCCCAATTCCAGTCCTAACTCCCAGGACTCTCTTATTCCATCCCTCTCCCAATACCTGATCTCTTCTGTTTCTATTATCACTGTCTTCCAGTTCACCTGAAAAATCTATTCTATTTTCCATTCCCACAGAGATTTATGCATTCCCCACCTAAGCCTTACCTATTAATCAGCCTCTTTGTGTCTGTATATCATAACAGATTAGCCACAATTTTGCACCTAATGTCCACTTATAAGTGAGTGTAAAGTTTGTTTTTCTGAATCTGGGTTTCCTCACTCAAGATATTTTTGTTGGAGTTTTTTTTTTGTTTTGTTTTTCTAGCCATATATTTCCCTACAAATTGATTATGTCATTGTTTCTCCTTTGTGTAAATGTACAACATTTACTTTATACACTCTTTGGTTGAGGGACAACTAGGTTGTGTTCAGTTTCTATGTTCAAAGTAACTTTATTCAGAACCTTACTATATTTTACTTTTTATATTTTGGATTTATCTCTTAGAAGAATAGTGTTTTCTTTCTTTTTTTTTTAACAAAAACAAGTTTTTTTTTTATTGGATGATTTATTTACATTTCCTATGTTGTCCCCTTACCCCATCCCCCACCACCCCCTCGGAACCCCCAATCCCCTCGCCCCTCCTCCTTCTTCTCTGTGGATGTAACCTCTATCTACCCCCCCACTCCCACCTCCCCACCCTCAAAATTCCCACCCCCTGGGGCATCCAGCCTTCATGAGGTCAAGGTTCTCTTCTTCCACCTATGCCCAGCAGGGCCCTCCACTTTTACATATTCAGCTGAAGCCCTGGATCCCCCCCTAAGTGCTCCCAGGCTGGTGGTTTAGACCCTGGGAGCTGTGGTTGGTTGGTATTGTTGCTCTCCTCATGGTGCCCTAAATCCTTTCAGCTCCTTCAGTCTTCACTCTAACTCCTCTATTGAGAACCCCATGATCAGTTCAATGGCTAGTTGTGAGCATCTGCCTCTGAATATGTCTGACTCTTGAAGGCCTCTGAGGAGATATCCATATCAGGCTCTTATCAGCATGCACTTCCTGTCTTCCACATCAGCATCTACCTTTGGTGATTGCACATGGGATAGATACTCAGGTGGGGTGGTCTTGAGACGGCCCCTCCTTCAGTTTCTGTCCCTCACTTTGTCTCCATATTTGCTCCCTTGAGTATTTTGTTGCTCCTTCTAAGAAGGACCGAATCACCCTCACTTGGTCTTCCTAGAATAGTGTTTTCTAATGAGAGACAGAAAGATAGTGGATCCAGAATCAATGGGAAATAGAGAGATACTGGGAGGAGTAAAGGAAGGGAAACTATAATCAGGATATATATGAAAAATAACATATTTTCAATAGAAGAAAATACATAAACATGAAAGAAAACATAATCTAAGAAATCATTCTCTCAATTTTATCCAATGTGTGACTTAAATTTCTAATGAGAATGGTTAGGAAAGGACTAAAATTAAAAAGACTCAAATAAGAAGTGAAATTATCTCTAATTGATGTGATTATATGTATTTTATAAAATCGTGGTAAGGTATGATGGCATATACTTACAACAGTAGTATTTGGGAGAGTAGGCTACAAAATCACTGCAACCTGTACTTTATAGAGATATTATAGATTAGGTTACAGATTCTGTCAAGAATAAAAAATCAACTTAAATTCTGTTGGAGCTGTTTCTTTCATTTGCCATGGTTCTTTCTCTCTGATGTGATATGAAAAGTCTTCCCATGTAAAGTAACAAAACAATGAATTTACAGCAAACCAAACCTTGATAGCATTAGGAGAAACAACAGAAGCAACAAAATAGTCAAAAATTTAAAAAAGGAAAAAATATTCTGTTTAACTGGACATATTAACAAATTTTTCAGTATATAAAGTTTTATTCCTTAAATTTGTAGAATTTGGTGTATGTAATAGTAAATAAACAAATACAATTAACAAAATGTCCCTATAATCTTTTAGAAAATTACTCATAACAATATAATAGTAGATCATATAATGGTATATGCTTTTTAAAAATAAATTATCATCATGAAAGATGGGTCCAATTAAAGGGAATATTATCAAAAAGGTGAATGAATAATGATTAGGATATGGACAAAGACAATCTATGTTTGGGGTTCCTATAAATTCATTATAAGCATTGGCTTACATCTCCAACATGATGGAGTGACAGTAATGAGATTCTATGACTAGCTAGATAATATTTTTTAATTAAAGATATATATATATATATATATATATATATATATATATATATGTGTGTGTGTGTGTGTGTGTGTGTGTGTGTGTGTGTTCTGCATGCCTGTATGCCTGCTGGCCAGAAGAGGAGACCAGATTTCATTAATGATGGTTATGAGCCACCATGATGTTATGGGGAATTGAACTTAGGACATATGATAGAACAGTCAGTGCTCTTAAACTCTGAGCCATGTCTCCAGCCCTAGATACTGTTTTTGTTTTGGGGGGAATTTCAAGTACAAGAGTATAATGGTATTTGGTGAGTTGCTATAAAAATAGTGATGAGTAATTTTTTTTAAAGACAAATATGATGTTCTTCATTCTGAAGCCAAATATGAGTGACCATGGTCCAGGAACACAGGCCCAGATACCATGTTCCAATGTGGTAACAGTTCTATGTTTTAGAGTAACAGAACAAAGAAATTCATAAATCAAGATACCTTTCAAACAGTAGAAGCATTAGCTTGTAGGGTCATAGGACAGCAAGGAAATCTCAGCTATAGGTTTTGCTGCTACCTGGTGTCATCCATAGCTTTTGGTTGGTGGAAGATATGGATCTATTTGCACATACAGAGTTAGGAAACAGATGGCTATGAAGGGATCTCAGGATGGCCCAAGATACATATCTCATCCTCTCTACATCACTGAGATCTAACTATCAGTTTTGTGCTAAAAACTTCTTTCCAGGAACTCTCTGTGTAGTACCTGTTTGTATAATAGATATATAATTGTAATATTCCCCAAGTTTAGTAATAGGTCTGTAAAGAACAAAAATCATTTAAATTCTATTCTCTCTATCCAAAGTGTCTTTCCTTGCATTTTCCCTCTTTCTGTTCCTCCTCCTTCCTATTTCTTGTCTCTTCCCCATTTTCTTTCAGCTATGAGTCCTTTTGTTATAATCCAGTCTGTTTTTCATCAAGTACCCATGTGCCTGCTTACTTACACCTGCAGCTCCAGGCCTAGGGACTCTAATGCTGTTTTCTGGACTCTGTGGCCATCATCAACATCTTGACCAACAGACATCATGATGCACAGCATTGTTTCTGGTTTTCATGTATTTGAAAGATTCTGGGGTCTTTCCTATTCTGTCTTCAGCTTGCTGCCTTCTATGGTTACTGATGTTCATTTGTTATTTAATTTCTTTTAGTGAATGCTAAATATTTTACTTTGTGTTTAGAGTCTTAAATGTTTAAATGAATAGAAGTAAGAATTTTTTTCCTAAAATAATACAATATTGAGAATAATTGAGGATACGTTTGAGAGATAGCTCAACAGTTAAGAGCCTAGCCGGGCGGTGGTAGCACACGCCTTTAATCCCAGCATTTGGGAGACAGAGACAAGAGGATTTCTGAGTTTGAGGCCAGCCTGGTCTACAGAGTGAGTTCCAGGACAGCCAGAGCTATACAGAGAAACCCTGTCTCAAAAAAACCAAAACCAAAAAAAAAAAAAAACCAGTTAAGAGCCTAAACTATTCTTACAGACTACTACACTTCGTTTTTTTTTTTTAAATAATTTTATTAGTTTACATTTCAAAGGATATTTCCTATCCTGATTATCCTTATAAAGACACCCCAACCCATCTCCTTTTTCCCCCTTCCCCTTGACCTCTATGAGGGTGCCCCTCCACCCACTCACCTACTCCTGGTTCACTGTTCTCATGTTCCCCTATGCTGGGGCATCAAGCCTCCATAGAACCAACGCCTTTCCCTCTCATTGATGTCAGATAAGGCTACCTTCTACTACATATGTAGCTGGAATCATGGATCCCTCCACATATACTCTTTGGTTAGTGGTTTAGTCCCTAAGAGCTCTGGGTGGTCTAGTTAGTTGATATTATTCTTCCTATGGGATTGTAATCCCCTTCAACTCCTTCAGTACGTCCCCTAATTCTCACATTGGATTCCCTGGGCACAGTCTGACAGTTGGCTCTGGGTAACTTCATCTGTATTGGTCAGGTGCTGGTAGAACCTCTCAGGGAATAGTCATACCAGGCTCCTGTCAGCAAGTGCTTTTTGGCATTAACAAAAGTGTGGGGGTTTGGTGTCTGTAGATGGGATGGATCCCTAGGTGGGGCAGTCTTTGGATGGACTTTCCCTCAGTCTTTGTTTCATTTTTTTCTCACTGTCTTTCTTTTGGACAGGGACATTTCTGAGGTAAAAAATTTGAGATGTGTAAGTGGCTCCATCCCTCAACTGGAGGCAGTGACTACATATTGGAAGTGGTCTCTAAACCCTGTACCTCAACTTTGATGAGTATTTCAGCTAATATCATCCCCATTGAGTCCTGGGACATTCTCTCATTCCTGGAGTCTATGAATTCTAGTGGCGACCCCCAGTTTCCCATCCCACACTGTTATATGTTTCTATTCATTGTCCAGACCATTTGTACTAACATAGTAAAAATGACCATCTTATTAAAAGCAATCTATAGATTCAATGCAATCCACATCAAAATTCCAACTCAATTCATCACAGAGATGGAAAGAGCAATTCTCAAATTCATCTAGAATAACAAAACACCATTCTCAACAATAAAAGTACTTCTGTGGGAATCACTGTTCCTGAACTCAAGCTGTACTACAGAGCAATAATAATAAAAACTGCATGATATTGGTACAGAGACAGGCATGTAGACTAATGGAATTGAATTGAAGACCCAGAAATAATTCCATTCACCTATGGCCACTAGAACTTTGACAAAGAAGCCAAAACTGTCCAATGGAAAAAAGACAGCATTTTCAACAAATAATCATGCAGTCAGCATGTAGAAGAATGCAAAATGATCCATTCTTATCTCCTTGTACAAAGCTCAAGTCCAAATAGATCAAGGACTTCCACATAAAACCAGATATGCTAAATCTAATAGAATAGAAAGTTAGAAACAGCCTCTAACACATTGGCACAGAGAAAATTTTCTTGAACAGAACATCAATTATTCATACTCTAAGATCAACAATTCACAAATCGGACCTCAAAAATTGAAAATATTTTCTGTATGGCAAAGGACACTGTCAATAGGACAAAATAGCAACCCACAGATTGGGAAAATATCTTTACTAACCCTACATCTGATAGAGGGCTAATATCCAATATATACAAAGAACTCAAGAAGTTACACTCTGGAGATCTAAATAACCCTATTATAAAAGCTAAATATAAACTTTTCAACTGAGGAATCACAAATGACTGAGAAACACTTAAATGTTCAACATTCTTAGTCATCAGGGAAATGCCAATGAAAACAACTCTGAGATTCTATCTCATCCCAATCAGAATGGGTAAGATCAAAAATTCAGGTGACCACAGATGCTGGTGAGAATGTGGAAAAAGAGGAACATTTCTCCATTGCTGCTGGGATTGCAAGGTAGTACAACCACTTTGGCAGTTCTTGAGAAAATTGGAAATAGTTCTACCTCAAGGCCCAGATCTACCACTCCTGGGCATATAACCTAAAGATGACCCAACATATAAAAAGGAGACATTCTCCACTATGTTTATAGCAGCCTTATTTATAATAACCAGAAGCTGGAAACAACCCAGATGTCCCTCAACAGAGGAATGAATACAAAAATTGTGATACATTTACACAATGGAGTCTTACTCAGCTATTAAAAACAATGACTTAATGAAATTCACAAGCAAATGGATGGAACTACAAAATATCATTCTTAGTGTGATAACCCAGATACAAAAGAGTACACAAGATACATCTTCACTGATAAGTAGATATTAGCCCAAAAGCTCAGAACTCCCAGATATAACCCACAAACCATATGGAGCATAAGAAGTAAGAAGATCACAATGTAGATGCTTCAAGCCTACGTAAAATGGGAACAAAATAGTCACAGGAGATGGAGGGATGGAGGGACCTGGGAGTGAGAGAGGAGGGTAAGGAAAAGGAGAGTGCAGAATATCATGTTCTGATTCCGAGTAGTTGCATTCATTTGTTTTCAACTACCTGAAATGTAAGTTCTATTATGTTTCACTTACAGCCCTTTGATCTTCTTGGAAGTATGAACATACACACATTTACATATAAAAAAGAACAGTATGGAGAACCTTTAAAAAACATTATTACTATGGGATTTAACTTTAAGATACTAATTCTACTATATATCCAATGAAGATTAAATCTGTGAAGCTGTCTGATGTCTACATTCCTTAATATTCCCACATTATTTAGCTAGCATGAAGTAACCACAACACCAACTAAAGACATGTTTTTAAGAATTTGTGCATACTCAATGGACAATTATGGCTATACAATTTATATATCATCCTTTTTAGCATGTAATGCTATACAAAAGAGTAAAAAGCCCAATGCCATTTAAGAACACATACATGTACAGACCCAGATCTCTATATTTGAAGGTAGTAGTCTTGATATTCTTTGTATAACTGAGAAAATATTTTATTTTATCCAACATTATTGCTATTTTGTTAAAAAATAATCACAAAAAGTCATCATATAAACAGGAATATAATCTTATTGAAAAGTAAATGAAAACCAGCTATGGACGCACAAATCTTTACTGTTAGTACTACAGGGAGAGAGCCAGGTAGATCTCCATGAGATTGAGAAAAGCCTTTCTTTTTTAATGAATTACAAGTCAGGTAGTTAACAAATCTAACCTGTTTCAAACAAGATTATAATAACATTCATGCTAGAAATAGATGATACCTTTTCCTACAGTTAATCCTAAATTAACAATATACAGAGCAATGTTGATCTGTAAGGTACATAGGTGTTAAGGTACTGTCTTTTACTATTTATTGTAATGCTAAGTGAGGGTCTCCAAGACCTGGAGTCTGTAAGTAATCCTTGTGAACCTGCCTCAAGTTATTTCTGATTAGTGAATAAAGATGCAAAAAGCCAATGGCTGCATAGAAGAGACATTCATGGGATATCGGTTTCCTGGGCTTGGGGTCAGAGAGCTACAAGGAAGAAGATGCAAGAGGATAAAGGAGAAGGGTTAGGTGTGCCATAAAAACATAACCCTGAGGGCTGGTTGATTGGAATTAAATGCAGCCCAGACAGAACATAGTAAATATAAAATAAGGAAAGTAGATTATAACAGCATAAAGGCTATGTATCTGCCCAGCTTAGGCTATGAGGTTTTTATCCAAGAACTCAATAACCTAAGGTAGGGTAGAGACTTCATGAGAGGGATTAAAGTAGTTTTGACAACACATAGGTAATCAGGAAACAGAGGGTGGTATAATATGTGACACAATTTTTCTTTAAACCTTTTTCGCTCTTCTAAATTTCATCCTCCTTCCTACATAAAGTTTCATAAGCACCATATAATTTTGAAGCAATTCCATGGTTAAAAAGTCTAGACATTGAGATTTTATACAGTTAAATTATGTATTAATGTTTTGTTTATAAACCTTGAATTTATTATGTTTACAGGATGTGAGAACTTGGATTTGTTTGATGAAAGAATTATCATGATCTTCTGTCACCTTCTTGCTCTACATGCTGTTCACAGCCCTGTGAGAATAGGGCTCAATGAATGGAGTATTTAGACATGGTTCTATTGCTATGAATAGGCACTATGACAAGACCAGCTCCTATAAGTGAAAACAATCAATACGGTTTTTGAGAGGTTTAGTCCATTATCATCATGGTAGGGAACACCGTGGCTGGTAATTATCAACTCTTGCATGTTAAACACAACACATTACTCATATATATATATATATATATATATATATATATATATGAATTTTGTAAAAAATGAATTTACATTAATATATCTCACATACAGAATAATTTTTAACAACATCACAATATATACACATACATGTACATATATGCTGACTAACCTCCCTATATTTCACCATACCGAAGTATATTTATGAGGACAGTAAACATGACACATCTACAATGAATGGTCTTACATTCTAATAAAATATGTGGCAGGAATAGAAAAATCAGTACTGAATTATTTAAAATAACATTCACTGGTAATAAAGACTGCAGGAGTTTTCCTCAATGACTCTGTTGTTATGATGCTGACATCAATTGATATGGATTCCCTGAATAAAGTAAAACTACTAGAGTAGAAAATAATTGGAATGAATGATTTTAAAATGCTTATTCCAAAATCAAAACCATTGAAATAACCAAGGAAAGAAAAAAAGGACTCCCAAAGCAAGCAGTCCATTAAGCCTGCAATAATGCTTAAAATTGGGCTGGCCTTTACTTTATTGCTATTGTTCCTCCCAGTTTTTCCACTTTAATTTCTACAGAAGTAAAAGCAGCTTTTGTATGGTGTATATAAATACTGATAAGTATTTATGGCTGAAAAATGGTTGTTACCTATAATTTCACTGATTGACTTGAGCAATAGCAACAGAAAAAACTCAGTTAACTCAGAAGACTTTTCTGCCCCAGCCCATACTTTATATGCTATAGAACATAATGTGTGTCATTTCAAGAGTGTTTCAGATCAGATGACTTAGCATTTCTATTTGATTATCAGATGGAAGAGCATTAAATAGACAAAAAGTTCTTTGCCTCTAATCTGTGGTTGTATAAAGTGAAAGTTCTGTTTTTCTTCCAACAAAACCAGCCAATTATACAATATAGCCATTATGATGTCAATAATTAGGCATGTAAGCAATGTACATTCTAGAATGATTCACAGTATATTTGCTTCCTTTCTGATAGTGTGGGAAGAAATTTAAAAATTACTCAACCAGTTGAAAATTTGACAGATACGGGGGAGTTAGGAAAGAATTAACTTTTAGATTACCATACCAAGAATAAAAGTCTCATAAAAAACCTATTCCTCTGTTACAAAGAGGATATCAATGTCAATCTTGAAGAAAATAATATTACTTTTAAGGTGTGCAAATACAAATAGTTTCAAATGTATGTGCTCTTCTACTAAAATTATAAACTTTGACATTATTCATTAAATATTTGTTTTAATTTAGGCAGCATAAGTAATTTACAGACTTAAAATAATATCAAATTAGTTAATGTGTGAGCAATATGCATACCTCGTAAAATTTGATCTTATGTAATCAATTAGCATGAATGTGTTAATATGTACATACAACCATTGTGATAATCATATGATAAAGCTTTGGCGTTACAAGGAAATATAGATAGCCAGCCATACATCCAGCTAGAGAGATGATCAATATAGCAAGTGCTGTTATTGTTTACCCAATTTTCTAAGCAAAATATTAAAAGGAAATTTGGGCAAACTTGTAGGAGGAGCTAAGGTGGGAGGAGTAAGGAGAGGAAGAAGAGGAGTTGAGAGAGGAAGAGAAAAAAAGAAGAGGAGGAGCTAGAGAGGGCAGAGATATAGGAGGATGGAGATCTACACAGGTATGGAGAGCACTCATGGGGAACAACTTATAAACTTATAATTAGGTTAGCTAATTGGGATACAACTCTCTTCGTATGGGCATCTTTTTACTAATCATTTTCAAACATATAAAGCATTTGATTAATCTATAAGAATTAGAGTCTCATTCTCCTACTGGGCCTGCATGGATAGCGGAATGGTCTGGGCAATGCCCTGCCTTGCAGAGACAGCATGGAAGATTGGAAGAGCCATCTTTCATGTTGGCATCTAGTGGGTGGCAGCACTGGTGTTTCTGGCGGGCCGTTTCTAGCTGCACGCACATTTGGCCTCGGGTGGCGAAACATGGCGGCTGAGCTAGGCAGAGCCGCTGCAGCTTAGATAGTTGGATGAACCTGAGGCCATTTTAAATAATTATTTCAACACAAACTGACTGAATTTAAATGAAATTGATATAATTGAATTTAATGCCCTAAGGAACTTTGAATATAAACTATTGAAAATACTCTAAATAAATAAAAAATAAGCCTAAAATTAAACGACATTAAGTTTGATTATCAATGTGTATGTTATGAAATTTATCATGCCCAAGTCTTAATTTATCTATATAGTTGTTTCAGGAACTGCTGAATACACAGTATAAAGGTTATTAGATGTACCTCAAATTTAGAGCACTGCATAGATACTGAGCATGGCATATATGTTTAGTGTCATTACTATGGAGGTTTATTTTATTTTCTAATATGGTCAAATCAATTAATTATGCCTTGATATAGACACTAATGCCAGTATCTATATAGAGAAGCTTTGTGTTGTCCAATGCCTAACTTGAATAGTTTAAAATATGCTCAAGTATGGTTAATTAAGCATGCTGATAGTTACAGATCTTTATAAACATACATTTTTCTGTTCAATAGGATTTCTTGGCATGCTTCATATTCTGGATGATGATAAAATAAAACAATTAGAAAAAGCATTCATTTCTTAATAGACTCTATAATCTGTAATGTACATATAAATAAGTGTAACAAAGTAGGTGCATATTAGAGTATAAAGAAAGCAGGATTTAGCCCAAGAGTTCAGGTGGACACCTTAGAGGATAGTAATTAAAATACAATTTTAGATATTTCTGATTAAAACAATTAGGATACACATGAGAAAACAAAAAATAAGGAACACAAAAATATCCTAGAAGAGACAAGAATGTTCCATCACAATTTGGTGAGCAAAATACATCAAGTTTAATTTGTAACTTTAAATCAAAGTGTAAAAATAAGAAATATTATAAGAGGCATATATGATCATGGTTGTAAGTCCAGTTATTTTGCTTTTCTGTGTAATAGGCATCACTGGGCAAGAAATGCAGTCCATTCATCTTTCATATAGCATAATTATTTTCCAATTGAAATATTGCTTCAACACTCTATGAAGTAAATCTGAATGATTATGTCACATCCAGACAATTTTTTTTTTCAAATTATAGTTCATGAATATAATTTCATTTAAAAACATTAATACACTTTTAGGTGGCTTATGTGTGAAATGTTACTTGCATAATTATATGCCTTACATTTTTTGGCAATCTACTGGACAATAATGAAATAAATCATAAAATCTGATATAATTCTGGGCATATCCTATAGTCCTTTGGTGACATAAATGTGTTTCAAGTTTCTGCCCAGAACAGATAACCAGAGCCTTCTGTATCGCTGAAAGCTAAGTGCTTACTTTCTACGCAGAAAGTTGATTTGGATTTCAAACTCAGTACCTTAAGGAATACTATTCATTATTTGTTCTCTGAGGTTTTATTTTTTTATTTGTAAATTTTAAAACATGACAGTACTGCTTAACCTGATTGAACTAGATTGCAACTTTTGTTTCGGAGCAATTGATCTTAGTAAATACCTACATTCTGGTGAATTTAGACCACATATATGTTTTGTTGAGAGAATTTGTGTGAAGACATGATAAAATCAAAATCATTGTTATTTTTACTTTCCAAAATTAATATTGCTGTAATAGCCTTGTGTGTGTGTCCATTTATCAGTGGAGACTGGGTATCATCTGTTAAAAGGTTATAATGAATTGTAAACTCAAGTTTTACCTCTTCCTCTTGCCAAAGGCTCACTTTAAAGGTGTGTTGTGACGTCTCTGTCCACTTTATGTTGATATGAAACTGATGAAAGCAAAACAAAAACAAAAATCAACTCTGTGTGTGTGTGTCTTTGTGTGTTTGTGTGTGTGTGTGTGTGTGTGTGTATTTGGTTTGGGGGCATGTGCATTACATGTATAAGTGCAGCTGTCTGAGGAGTTCAAAAGAGGGCTTTTGTTTCTCTGGTGTTGAGGTTGCTGGCAATTGTAAACTGCCTAATGTGTATTCTGAGAACTTGTGCCCTTAGTGAAGGAAGTGTGAGCTCTTGTGCTGAGCCATCTCTACAGTCCACACTTTTGTTTCTTCCATGAAAAACTTACAAAGACTTATTATATGAAATAAAGGGCAGAGATGCTTTCCCTATAAGTTGGAACCATAGACAGTAGGCATTCCAAAACATGCCTGCTTATTCATTAAAAAGCTTAATTCTGTTTTGGTCTCTCTGTCTCTCTGTCTCTCTCTCTGTGTCTCTGTGTTTCTGTGTCTCTGTCTCTGTCTCTGTCGCTCTCTCTCTGATATATATATATATTCTTCTGTACTGAAAATACAAATAGAAATTAAATCCAATTAAATCCTTAAGACATAAATTTTTCCTTCTTTCTGCTTTCATTTGAAGGAGCTAATATGGGATCACTTTATTGTTTGTGAGCAGAGGTGCAATCCTGGAAAAAACAGATATATGATTTAGGCAGACAGAAATATTACACCATATTTTTGATGTACATTGGTTGAAGAACATGGCTGCAGACTGTTCATCAAGTATACTTACAGTGGGCTATAGGTAAATGTCTGAATATATCTCATATACAGGACCATATTTCCTAACAAAATGTGACCAGTAAAAGTAAATCTCTATTAGTTAGAGCTTGTTGAGCTATATATGTGATTCAATGTTTATAATTTATCAACTCTGAGACAGGGTCAACTTCCTATGTAAAGAGACATATTAAGTTGACATTAAAACATACAGCTTGGGTCAACTGCAGGCTCCATGAAGTCAGCCTGTTTCATCATGTCGGCTTTTGTTCTATCTCTTAATGTGTACTTGTGTGTTCAGGCACACATGCTTTTATGATGTGTCACTTGTTTTAGTCCTAGTTACATTTTAACATAATTTTAGATTACATAATATTTTAAGTATAGATATTTTTTAACTGTCTACATTTTAATAACCTCTCCCTTTTTAATTCCTCAAACACATTCACATTCTCCCCTTATAATATCGTTAGAATGCCATGTTTGACAAAACTATGTAATTAAAACAGATGCTGAACTGACAACAAAGTTTATATTTGGTTTTCCCAGTTATTGTCAATATTTGTTATATATATATATATATATATATATATATATATATATATATGGTGTGTGTGTGTGTGTGTGTGAGTGTGTGTGTGTGTGTGTGTTAAATATATGTTAACACACACACACAATCACACAGTTACATTGGCATTCTGTGTCATGGAACGTTTCAGGACTCTAATTAAATGTTCAATGTGCAGTTTCAAGAAATTGTAATCTATGTTGATGCCTAGGAAACTATGTTGTTTGATGTATTAATAGTTTCCCAAGCTTCATATAGATTATATCCTAACAGCTAATTTTTTTTTCCTTTTTTTTTCTTTTTTTTTTTAATTTCTTTTTTTTTTTTGAACATGAAATGCTTTTTTATAGCGTGTTTTACAAGGGGAGGGGGTAAGAGGGTCCAGGTGGTGGAAAAGTACAAAATCTTCTTGGCCTGTGCCTTGAAACATGTCATGGTCTATATGGTACACTGCCTTGAATTATGATCTACCTGCAGTTCTTCAGAAGATATGGTACACTGCTTGAGTTATGGTCTCCCTGCTATTCTTAAGAAGACATGGTACTCTGCTTTGAGTCTATCTGCAGTTGCTAAGCAGGATCTTGCAGTTGCCAAGCTTCAGGGGACATTGTGCAGGTGGGGAAAGGTAGGGGGTGAGGGTAAGGGCGAGGGTCCTTGCTTCTGGCATCTCCCCCTTCTCTGTTTAGTTAGAGAAGGTATCTTATGATCAATCCCAACTATGTGAATTTTGAATTTGGATGTCTAATTATGGGGGGTCTTAGACAAGTTCACAACCCCATTTTTAAGATGAATCAAACTACATTTCCATTAGAATTGTTGCCATTATCTTTATGTTTGAGATAAAAGCAGTTTAGTTCAAAAATTTGTTGATAATATACCATATATATATATATATATGTATTTCAAATTGTTATATGTATATAGCAATTTGAATTATGTCATTATTTTCATATGTGAATCACTATAGTGTTTTTTTTTTTTATTGTGGAACCTCAGTTAAAAATATCATGGCATGACTCATATACATACAATTATATACACATGTACTAAAAAAATTTACTCTCAGAAGAAAAAACTAGTATTGCTATATTAAAGTCATGATAAATTTCTTACAATTCCTCAGTAGAATTTTAATCATTTGAAAAACAAATATTTAATCTACATTTGTGCACTATTTATTACTGTTCTGGTTTAGATGTACCCTAAAAAGTATCCCATTGAAAACTTAAATTTTGTTCCAATGGTAGGGCCTCAGTGGAGATGTTAACTTACAATGTCTTCTTTCTCATGAGCAGATTAATGACCATTATAAAAGGGCTAAGGCTGGGCATTTTGTCTTATTCTCTGTCTTGACCTATCTTTGTCCTTCTGCTGTGGATTGATTCACTACAAAAATCCTGGCCAGATGTTCATTCCTTGATCTTAGACATTTCATCTTGCAGATCCATGGGTCAATAAAATTCCCTTCACTATAAATCACCCACTCCCAGGCATATCATATAACCACACAAAATAGTTTAACATAGTGACCTTTCTGAACTAAATGCTGTTCAGTAAAATGTTACTTTCAGATTAAATTCTTTTAGAAGTAGAGCAGAGAGAAATCCAAGGGAAGTAATCGGTAGGAATGTTAAGAGGGCACAGAAGAGACACAAGAAAGTAAAGAAGGCAGTCAATATTATAACTCTTGCTATTCCATCTACCATCGTAAATTCCCAGAGGCTGTTTACATTGGAAATTCTGGAAACTAGGAAAGGTTTTGTATTTCTGTTGTAACCAATAATATTCACTTAAATAGGTAGAGGCAGAGGCAGTAGAGTATATGATTCTAACAAGTCACAGATTTTTTAAAATAATCATTTAAAAGAAACATCTTTTGAATCACAATATTTTCATATATTTTACCCATGCCATCTCCTGAATCTTCTCCCATATTCTTACTCACCCAACTTCATATTCTTTTCCTCTTTCCCTCTTTCCCTCCCTCCCTC
>NW_021604613.1:5603966-5625631 GCF_004785775.1 Grammomys surdaster
CACACACACACAAACAAAGAAACAAAAAAGAGAAAAATAAACAAAAATCAATAAGATAAATTGTGTTGGCTATCTACTCTTGTACATAGAACCTGAACTATAGTGTGGATGATATACCTAGTATATACCTAGTATTAATCCATTGAGGAAGCCTAATTTTACCATTAACTAGCAAGTATCAATTGCAATTAACTTCTTTGTTAGAGGTGAGAATTTGTGTACCCCTTCTACCCTTACTTGTTTTTCTTATAGTTCACCCAACTCTAATCTTCACCTTCAGCCCCTTTTTTAATATTTATGATTCTTGTTGTGAGATACAGTTAGGTTAATCAAGACCATATATGTGGATGTAAGAGTTACAATATTGACTGCCTTCTTTACTTTCTCATGCCTCTTCTGTGCTCTTAACATTCCTACTGATTACTTCCCTTGGATTACTTTCTGCTCTACTTCTAAAAGAATTTAATCTGAAGGTAACATTTTACTAATAGATCAAGACTATCTACTGGTGGCTCCACATTTTAATATTTTGAACTCAAAGAGCTCCAGCATTACATAAAGAGAAGGTAAGTTTAGGATGGAGCTTTCTTATAATAGTAAAAGTACAGCTTACTGGAGGGGTTCGGGAGGAAGAGAAGGAAGACCAGGGGAGGAGGAGGAAGAAAAGGAGCAGGATGGGATGAAGAAGGAGAAGAAGGAGGAAAGAAGCAAGATGATTCCAGAGTTCCCATGTAGCAGAACAGGTTCCAGGAATGAGAATTCTACAAAAGGGCCCTGTATGCCAGTTAATATGGAATTTATTAATGCCTTGAAGTTTAAGTTGAAACAAGAGGGTATGCTAGTTCAGCTATGGGGCAGAAATCAAGTAGTACCATCCATGTGGTGTCCAGGTGATTTCCATTATAGCTTCTACCCTACAATTTCTAAACAGTGGTGTTCCATTAGATGACTTAAAGTATGAAGACAGTTAGCAAGGACCCACGTCAGGCAATAGAGCCACTTATGACATTTCTGGCCTCTAGCCAGTACTAAAGAAAGATGTCTAGCTTCTGACCAAGATTAAGAAATCATCATCCCTGCCCTAATTTATCTGACCAGTTTTTACCTACTGTTCATACATCACAGTCTGATACCTATGGAGTTACTGTTGGGATTGCTGTACTTATTTTTCTATTTTTGATGTAACTTTTTCTCTTATTTAAAACTAGTGAATGAATCATGGTACAGTATTTCTAAAATCTACCTCAGCTTCAATTTCTACTTTTAGTTATCTGTTGTTGGCCTTATTTGATTCAATTATTTTTGAAATTAGAAGGCTGATAGTTATGTTCTAGCCATGATATTTAAATTTTTGTTGAAGTTTTGCTTTGAAAAAAGAAAGGAGGCAAAGTGGAAAGGGACCAGTTTTTCATCAAGAAATCTTTTATAAAAGGGGTTCATAGTTATATGTGTGTTAATTTATTTTTAATTAAGACATTTACATGGGAAACAATAGCATAATAGAGACTTACTTCTGAAAATGGAGAGTTTTTCTTTTTTTACATGTATAGAAGAATATTTATGTATTTAAGGTTTAATAGTTTCCAATTAATTACAATAATTGATATTTTGCAGCAAATACTATTTCAATGTATCTGACAGAGAAATCTATCATTCCTCAAAGGTGCAGATTTCTGGTTCATGGTGTACTATGTGGTTGTAAGAATATACCTGTGAATAAGTACATTTAACATGTTGGTCATATTTATAAAATAAATTCGTCATTTAATTTCTGTGTATATTTTAAATTAATTTTTATAGCAAGTTTGCTATTAATGGAAATATTTTATTTGTTACCCCTAAAAGTATGAGTCTATTTATTAACTTAGTTGATCTAAAACATTAAAACATTTGAAAATATAATGATGAGCTATTTTAATTTTAATGACCCATATAATCTTCATGTATACTTCTCTTCCTATTGCCCTTCCCCCCAAAATGAAAATCTAGCCTTTAGGAGCTCAAATTCATATTTTGAGAATGAATTAACTTTGTTTTATGACTTTTCATCTAGAGTACATTAATGTAGAATTAAGTATTTGAGGTATCCATACTAATTGACTGATTTTACAGAGTTATTTATGTATGGATAGAAATTTTCAGGAAGCAGAAAATACTTTCCCTGAAGCCTTGTACAATCAGAAAAGAAGGGAGTACAAAATTTTTACAAATGAACTCTCCTTAAGACTACACTGGCTAGCAAAAACAATTTATGCACAGCTGTAAAGTAAAAAGACTTTGTGTGGTTTTTAACACAAAGGCTTGCAATGCATCAGTCACCTCAATAAGTCATGGGTTTTGATTTAAAAAAATAACTATTGATTTTTTAAAGAAAAAAGTATCATGGTTTCATAACTTTGCTCATTATGAAATGTTAAGGGGTTGTAGGCTTTTAAATCAGGGTTCATCTAATAGAATTTGTCTTTTAACGGTTATAATTGAATTCCTCTTTTTCTGTATCTGTTTTCTATTTTAGAACCATTTAGAATAAAATAAAATCTATTTAACCAGACATTATTCTGTTGATTATTGTTATTAGATGATGGCTAAGACCTCAAGTAGGCTTAATTTTATTAATCTATATTGCAAAAGGCAGTGTTCTTGATGATACTCACTCCCCTTGCAAACTCCGTTAATAGAAATGGATGTCTTTAGATCATGGGTGAACCTAGACAGTTTATCATTTGTCTGGTACCCACACATCAGATAACTATAAATTACTTATTTCTGGAAATAGAAAATGAACAAACTTAAAAGTTAATTGTTGTGAATTGAAACTTCTCTGGTAACATGGCTTTATTAAAATCTCTTCAGGGAATTTATTTCAAAGAATTTATCAAACACACAAGACCAAGAAGAAGGATGGCAATTCCTTTTACATGACAATATGATCAAGGTCACATAACTCTGAATTGACCGAGATCTGACTTGATGTTTCCTAATTCTGAATTATTTGAGGTGTTTTGTTTTGTTTTGTTTTGTTTTGTTTTGTTTTGTTTTGTTTTGTTTTGTTTTGTTTCCAGACCTGGTTTGTCCTTTGATCTTACAGGAGAACTCTGCATATTCCCTGTCAAAGCTAACTTAAGCAGCTAAAACCAAAACTCTTCCCTGGCTCTTGTCTGGTTAGTTATCTTATCAGAATATCTTATATTTCTATCTCTCAACCCACTTTTGAAAACACTTCATGGATTCTTTTTATCATTCTTTAACAAACACACAAGGATATTCAGGTATGAATACTATATATTGTGAAGTAGGAAAGTTAACTTAAGCAATTCATATCAGAAGAGAAAAAATAGCATTTTCTTCTGTCAAGGTATTGTGTAGGTGGATTATGTGACATATTGCTGTTATTGAAACTAAACCCTGTTAGAGTATCATGATTTATTAAATTCTGATATTGTTGAAAAACAAGATTCATAAACATGAAAATGACCATTGTCAAAGCAAAAGAAACAAAACAAAGGAAACAAAGCAAAGGAAACAAAGCCTAGGAAACAAGACAACTCCTGTAGAGTCAAGTAGGCATGCCAACATGGTCATGTTGTTTTACTAGCCTTCAGTTATCTGAGAAACACACAAAAGTATGAACAAGCAACATACTTAACTCACTTGGTCTGTACTATGGTCCTGTGACCATAAATGATGAAATGCATAGAGAGCATGGTTGCACTCTTACAAATATGTCTTCAAAGAGAATTCTGTATAAAATATTGAAGTATACTTAAAATAAATTTATTTACTTTTCAATTTCTATCTCTATAAGTGTGTATGTGTATATATATACATATGTGTGTGTGTGTGTGTGTGTGTGTCTGTTTGTGTCTGTGTGTCTGTGTGTGTGTCTATGTGTCTCTGTGTGATATGTATATGCATATTTACTCACTGACTCAAGGTCACTCAGTCAAAGCAATGTTACCCAAACAGCTAATCTTGTCAGCTTATTCTCGAGTTTCTGAAGCAGGAATTATGAGTAGCCATTTAACATTTAAATAAGTTCTTTAGTTTAATTTTGCTCCTCACATATACCAGGCGATAACTATTTAGCCACCACTTCATGCTCACAACAATGACTTTTAATGAACTACATGTGTAAATGATACTATATATATAATTTATTTATTTATTTTTTCAAATTGTAATTCATACTCATTCACACAGGGGTTATAAACACAAAAAGGCAGGATATGGGGAAGGGGATGACACTGGAGCGTGGGTGTGTTCAGGGGGAATACAGATGTCTTACAGAACAGGGTATCAGCTGGGTGAGGGTTCAGGGGAGAGGTCACTATGACTCTGTCTATGATTCATTTGTCCTTATCTAAGTTGGTATTATCTGCCAAGGCTACCTATTTACTTTTAATGATCTACATGTGTAAATGATATTATTTTCTATATAGCCTTGTGGTTTACATAATCTACTTGCTGCATTAAGATAATTATAATCTGGATTTACATATGTAGGTATAATTTTCTGCTTTTGTTTCATTACGCGTTTCAGACAGAGATATTTGCATGCCAGGAAGTATGATTGAAATCTGAAATATCTGTTGCTAAACCAACAGATACTTATCAAGCTGAAAGAAAATGTATATATTGGTCTTGGAAATGTATTCTGTGGTGTTCAGAGTGTTATCTGCACATGAGATAGAAGGTTGTCAACTCTATACAGGGTTTCAGAAAACCTTCTTTTAGCTCTGCTCATGGCTATTTGAACAGCTTTAAGATAGTGGATATTTATCTCCTTACATGACTGAACAATGCGATGAAACTGAAGCAATGACAGCTTCATTGTGTTATATAGAATGCAAAATTAATACTACACTCTCACTGCATTTGATCCTCCAGCTGACAAAGAAGTTAGCTTATGTAGCAATATGCCTTGGTTTTGCTTGAATTTGAAATTTATAGTTGAATAACAGCTTATTAAGAAAACAGTTACTAGAAGCCTCTGAATTATATCTAAAAATAAATATAGCTTAAATATAGGTGACAAAGAGGTAATAATACTTTTTAAAATTTGTTTTAATTGAAGTAAAATTAGATCACTTTCCTTTGCTTTACTTCTTTCAGCCCTTTCCAGGACCCTTCACTCCAAATCCTTCCCATAGACCATATTGTTAGTATCTTTTCCTTTGATTATTACTTATTTGTGTGTGTGTGTGTGTGTGTGTGTGTGTGTGTGTGTGTGTGTGTGTCTGTGTGTGCATGTGTGTATGTTTGTATGTGTGTATGTACCCTTGCACACAAATATATAAATACAACTTCCTAAGGCTTGTTTCTTATCTATATACACATGATTATAAGTGTGACCACTCAACATTCAACTACAACAGGAAGCATATTCATGAGATTCCATTCCCAGGCTCCTAGCACTCACTAGTAATCTGTAGTTTTTTTTGTCAAGGAATGGGACACCGTGGAAACTTAGTCCTTCCATTTTAACATTTCCATTGATATTATCACTGATCTGGCCTTGTTATAGAGCCATGTCTAGAAAATACTTTGTCTCAGCTGACTTTCTGATACTGCTTGTACAAATACCCACACCTCCTGCAATATTCCCTGAGTAATATATAAAAAGCATTTTTAAAAACATGAATATATTAGGTATATTTTGTTTTCTTTTACTCATTCTACGCCATATATTTTCACTCATCTATAAATACAGGCAAGTGAGATGTTTAATTTTTATTGTCAATTTGACAATTATTAAAGACACAATCACCTGGGATAATGAAACCTTGTCTATGTTAAGTTGACTAGTTTGTGTGTGTGTATATGTTTGTAGGATTAGTTAAAATAAACCCTTTGTCCTCTAAATTGCTTTTTATTCCAGGATATTTAATCACAGCAAAAGCAATAAAGGTAGGACAACACCTAAGGCTTACTAGATTCACTGCAGACAGTTTTCTTAGAAAACATAAGGACCACAAGGTCTACAAAGAATCTCATTGAATGGATATATAATAAGGAAACAAACAGTGTCCATATTAGTAAAAATGTTTTTATTGGTTTTTTACCCACATAACTCACATGGGCTAATCAAATGATCAGGTATGACTAATAATAATTAAAGGAATTGAGCCATATATCTTCTATCAACCTCAAGTTATAGATTAGTATACACTTGAATCTATTCTATAAATTTGTTTAAATACAGATTTTTGAGAGAAAAAAATCACATTATGAAAACTGCGTGATTTACTATTTTCTTTATTTTTTATTGGATAATTTATTTATATAAATCCCAAATATTATCCCCTTTCCCATCCAGAAACTCTCTGTCCCATTCAGCATCCCCAAACTCCTATGAGGGTGCTCCCCCAACAACCTACCTACTCCCACCTCACAGCCCTGGTATTCTGCTACACTGAGGAATTTAGCCTTCACAAGACCAAGGCCCTATCCTCCAATTGATGCTAAACAAGTTCATCGTCTGCTATATATGCAGCTGGAGCCATGGGTCCCTCCTTGTGTAGTCTTGGCTAGGTGGTTTAGTCCCTGGGAGCTCTGGGGGGTCTGGTTGGTTGCTATTGTTGTTCTTCCTATGGGGATGCAAATCTCTTCAGCTCATTCATTTAGCTATTTGCATCCATACTCCTAATTTCCTGGTAAAGATGAGAATGTTTTAAGAACAATAAAATATACATTTTAGAGTTTAGATAGGTTTTAAAATGTATAAGGCTTTATGTATATGTATTCTTCACCTACCATAATGAAAACAAGGTGTAGCATGGAAGTTGCTTTTAATTTATTTTCTCCACATCCTCACCAGCATCTCCTGTCACTTGGGTATATGACCTTAGTCATTTGGATTGGTATAAGGTAGAATCTCAAGGTTGTTTTGATGTGTGTTTGCCTGGTAACTAAGAATGTTGATTATTTCTTTAAGTACTTCTCAGCCATTTGAGATTCCTCAATTGAGAAATCATTGTTTAGCTCTGTACCCCATTTTTATAGAGTTATTTGGTTCTTGAGTTCTTTGTGTATTTTGGATATTAGCCCTCTATCAGACATAGGGCTGATAAGGACCTTTTCCCAATCTGTGGGTTGCCATTTTGTCCCATTGACAGTGTCCTTTGCCTTACAAAAGCTTTGCAATTTTATGAGGTCCCATTTGTCGATTGTTGATCTTAGAGCATGAGTCATTGGTTTTTGATTCAGCAAATTTTTCAATGTGCCAATGTGTTCGAGGCTCTTTCCCACTTTCTCTTTTTTTGATTTAGCATATCTGGCTTTATTTGGAAGTCCTTGATCTACTTAGACTTGAGATTTGTACAAAGAGATAAGAATGGATTAATTTACATTCTTCTACATGCTGACTATCAGTTGAACCAACAGCATTTGTTAAAAATGTTGTCTTTTTCCCACTGGATGGTTTTGGCTTCATTGTCAAAGGTCAATTGACCACAGGTATGTAGGTGTATTTCTGGGTCTTCAATTCTATTCCATTCCTGGCAGCCTCTGTACTAATACCGTGCAATTGTCAATATTGCTTTGTAGTACAACTTGAGGTAAGGATGGTGATTTCCCCCAGTTCTTTTATTGTTGAGAATAGTTTTCACTATCCTGGATTTTTGTTATTCCAAATGAATTTGCAAATTGCTGTTTCTATCTCTGTGAAGAATTTAATTGGAATTTTGATGGGGATTGCATTGAATCTGTAGATTGCACTCATAAAATGGCCATTTTTATGGTTAATCCTGTCAATCCATGAGCATGGGAGATCTTTCCATCTTCTGAGATATTTGTTTTTTTTCCTTCAGAGACTTGAAGTTTTTGTCATACAGATCTTTCACTTGCTTGGTTAGAGTAACACCAAGATATTTTATATTATTTGTGACTATTGTTAAGGGTGTCATTTCTCTAATTTCTTTCTCAGCCTGTTTATCCTTTGAGTAGAGGAAGGCTACTGATTTCTTAACAATATGTATACTATTATATCATCTGCAAATAGTGATATTTTGACTCCGTACTTTCCCATTTGTATTCATACTTTCTAGTTCTTTCTGACCTCTGACTGGCTGATTGAAGTAAGCTATTCTGCTCAAACTCTGATACAAGCTGGCTGATTTAATATGGCTTCTCTCAACTTCTGACTAAACTTTTCTGCTTGGCCTCAACCTAACTCTAGCAATGTCTTCTAATCTTTTGGCTCCTTATTAGTCTCTAGCCCTGTTGACCTGCACTTAACTGAATGAATTCGTGAAGAAACTTAACTCCACTGTACTTCACTTAATGCACTGTCTCGAAACTGCTTCACTAAACTCAACTAACCAAACTTAATTCATTGACCGTCTGAACTATCTGACTAGAACTCAGAGATCTGCTTGCCTCTGTGTCCTGCAAATAAAGACATAAACTACCACATCTGGACCTAAGTGTTTCTTTACCTGAAACTTGCTCTATATCAGGCTGTCATTGAACTCAGATATATGCATGTTTCTATTTCCAGAAGTTAAATGCTTTTCTGAATTCTACTCAAATCACATAGACCAAGAATGTCTTTGGATGTGATCCCTTGACTGAACAATCATGTTCTTCCTATTAAAATTCTTCTATAAAGCAAGAAAGGAATATTTTTTGTTGTTGTTGTTCTAGCTTTGGTTTGTTTTTCTTTTTGTATCTGTTACAAATAGCAAAAAGTGTTCTCTGTCCACTTTCATCATCTTCTTTGTTTAGGTCTCTACTCAGATTAATAAACATTTTTTCCATGATATTTCTAGTTCTGTGAAAAATTGTAGACAGTATCTCAAGAAAATCTGAAACTCACATGTAAATTTTGGTGTGTAGAACAAAACATCATAGATTTTTCTAGGTCTAATGAAGAAGATTTATAGCACTAGCTATTCAAACAGCAAAGATATTAATACATGCTGAGCAATTGCTTGAGATATAGAATGAGGTTAAGGCGAACTTAGGCAACATAGTGCTTCTCTGTTGCAAAATGGAAAAGAAAATCTCAAATTTTGTGGCCAATTACAAAGAGATTTCTTTTCAACACTGTGTACTGACAGCTTTTCTTTGTAGCCACAAGGGACAATAGGCCTAGAAACTTCAGCATATCCTCTTTTACAATGATACCAATATCGTCAATGAGACACCCATACCCTTGACATTATTTCCTACAAAATCCCTCTCTCTTAATCCTATCAATGTTGAGGGAAGTTCGTCAACCTCTGAAGCTGATCTGTACAAATCATTCAGTCTATTACATGAGCAAACAAGAGGGAACTCTGTTCACTGTCAGTAGAAACAAAACCTGCCAGATAGTAAGCATTTTTAAATTTTGTTTCAGTTTTCACATTCATACCTGTATTGGAGCAGTACAAAAGACATTTTCTAGATTTGATGTATTTTATCTGTGTGTCCTGCATAGGATAATTTGTGTAAGGCTAACAAGGTGGCAATTGAATGCTTCAGAACACAAATAGAAATGTACAAAGAAATACAACAATTAAAGAAACAGGTTCATTTGTATGTTCAGCAAGTTCTGAACATTGCAAGGTTATTTTGCTTACCAAGTAAGAAAATACATTAACATGCTGAAAACTGTCTGCCTTCACATTAATCAAGGTTAACATACAGTCATAAAAATAGAAAGGAAGGAAAGAAAAAAAAAGTAAGCTAAACTTTTAAGAAGAAATTCTTTATACAGTTAGACTAAAAAGTAGGTCAAAGAGGCATTACAGACCTAGCCCCAACAGGAAATTCAGTAATCTAGACAAGAATTAATGAACCAGAACTGTGACTGTGAGATTCTATAGACAAGGACAAATACTAGCTAAGATTCCAACTAAAACTGTGGAACATTCATTAATATTTCCTTAGGATAGTTGATGCTGCCCTAGCAAAGCACATACTTTACTAGACTTCATATTTTTACATATACTCATTGAAAATTTTTAAATTTTATTTGTTTATTTTAATTTCTATTTTTGTGAACAGTGCATTTTTGTTAAACTTTTTTTCAACTTATGATGGTAAACATTTTTAACTTGTTTCATAGTTATGGTGTGTTCAGTCTGGAGATTTCTTCACTTTGGGTTTAATTACCAGGAAGAAACCAAAGGCACATGAGTGTAAGGGAGTTAGGATGCTTCTCTTATGGATGGGCAGGAAGCAGTGAAAGTGATCAAAGCTGAATGTCCCCATTATCATAAAGATGTTGCCTTCCTCCAGGATCTCTCTCTCTCTCAACTACCACATTTTAGCTGCTTTTTCATAAAGCTAGAGATGGAGATTTAATTATGAACACTTGTGACAGTCCAGCCTCAGATTATGTTAGTGGCCCACAATGATGATTCAATTAGGTAATTTGCTCTGTGTTTCCTTAGCTTTTCTTTATTATGATATATGGAAAGGACCTTACAGAATTCGATGAGTATGATATCCTAAATCAATAATAAGGCTTTTTTTCTGTTTGTGCTTAGAGCTTGTAGTAACAGAAATCAACATGCACAGACGGATGTGAAGTGAAAACTAGTTTCTTTGGAAAGTCAGTTATGTCAAATGATGTTTTGCTGGTGTACTCAGGTGAAAGGATGTCTTGCTAAAGCAGACATGTGAAAGAGGTTTTCCTGAAGCAGACACAGGTGAAAGGATGTTTTGCTGGAGCAGGCATGGGAAAGAATGTTTTTCTGAAGCACACACAGGTAAAAGTATGTTTTAATATATTAAACGTGAAATTATCCATGATGGAGTATAATATGACTGAGCATTGCTATGATTTGCTCCACCTCACTAATCTTCACAAAAGCAGGCATGTATTGGTTCGCCTTACAGAACATTGTTGAGCTCAACTTGAGATAACACTGCTATTGAAAGAAATTTGCCAAAGAGCCGATTGTGAGTTTCCTAGGTCAGCTTGCACTTCCTTGGTCTAGCCTGAGACCAGTTCGCAAGGTATGACGTTTCCTTAGGATTGAATAACAGTTGCCTGGTTTATGCCTCCTGAAAGGACTGGGCTGTAACTGCCAATTCATGTGTGGTATCTGCCTAACTAGAAGACTGGTCTGCAGCTGCTGAGTCACATTTGGGGTTTGCCACAGGACTGAACTGTTGAGAAAGAAGATTGAGCTTGCCTCCAAAGAATAGTGGCTGAACATGTCAACTTCCTCTACACCTAAAAACTTTCTCTTCCATTATCTCTGCTGGGTGGGAGCTAGAGTAGAGGTTGAATCCTTATTAAAAGTAAGTTGCAAAAATTATGATGGTGTTACGGCATTGGTTTATCTTGCCTCCTTCACTAAAAATTGCTTGTTGTTGACTTTATAGAGAGAAATGTGCTAAAGAACTTCTTGTAATGCTGTTTCCATATTCTCAGAACTATTGGCAGAATCTTATGGTTCCTTCTGGATCAAGCTACAATTGCTGACTTGTGTGAACTGAATTGCTGATATCCTAATAATGAAGATCAGAATCACCCAAAAGATCTATTTCTAAACAGGTCCACATTTCCGTTTCCCCTATTAAACTTTCCTTTCCTCAGGTGGTAGGCTAGAATGGAGGTTAAAGTGCTTAATAACCCTTCTAAAGTAGGTTTAAAAAAATCTAAGCCTAATCTTACTTTAGGTTATATATAAGTAATAAACAGTAAATAGTAAAAATAGCTAACATTATGACAAAATGTCAATATGTCATATTTAGGTATTTTATGTCTTTCATGAATATCATAAAAATAGAATTACAATGTGCATTGTACACTCATAAGACTAAAAAACACAAAAATAATTTCAAGTAATTATTGTCTATTACACAATTTTGAATTAGGGAATAAGAAGGAACATAATGATTTTCAACTCCTCTTTTTATATCAGCCTATTCTTTTGCCTTTACAAATAAACTTGAATAAAATTGGAGTAACATTGGAATTATTTCTCAATTTTATTGACACATTCACCTAAAGCATTTCTAATATGATGTGCCACACTAACTTATATTGTTTGGCACCTCCATCATATAGTCATATCTGAACTTCATCATTAACTAACTTTCTAAGTCTTCAAACTTAAGTGACTACTGTTGTGTAAGTCTGAAGCAGGAAGAAAAAGGTGTGACCATTTCTTCCTCTGCTCATTATCAGTCCATTTCTTTTACACCCTAGATGGTTCCTTGTTCTTCTTTTTTATTCTTCTAGGGCAGTAATATGAGAAAAAGAGAGGAGAGACACACAATGATGTTTACTCAACTAAAGTGAATGTGAGTTTATTTTGGCCTCTTACTACAAGTGAAGGTGATTGTTTAGCTATAAACAAATAGGTAAATGTCAGCCTTGGTGGAATTTGTGTATTATTTAGAGTGTTTCTCTTAATATATGTCGTTTCCTTGAAATTAATAAAAGTGCCTCTCCTTTGGAATGGTAGCAGCTCCTGGTTTTGATATTATTGTGCAGCTCATCAAACATATGGCAAAGATTCTATTATAACAGTCCCTGAGCCAGGCTTGATAGTGTGTTCCTGGAATACTATTATACCTGTTCCTCTGGAGGCTGAGCCACTGAGATAGCACAACCACAAGTTCCAGGTAAGCCTAAGGTACATGAGATACTGTTTGGAGAGAATAAAAGTAGGAAATAAAAAAATACACTGTTAAAGACCCACTGTACATCTCTGTCTAATGGGGGGGGCTATTAGTAGTGTCCTTTATGAGACAAAACATGTAAAACTGTATTGAAATATCAATCATCTGATAAGCTGGCCACTATCATAAATTTTGGGGCTTTATAGGTCTGTGCATTGACAGAACCATTGCGCCTTTTGGCTGGGATATCATGAGAAATAGGTCCTACTAACAATCACCTGAATTGCTTCATGGGTTGAAAGTGAAGTCTGTCATTGTCTCTCACAAAAGTCAAGAAAGAAGTCGTACCTCACAGCATGCTTCAGTATAGATATGATATTTCCTCCTTATACACATCAACAGAAATGAAGGATAAAGGTTGAAGAATTAGTTATTGAATATATGACATCATTATTTAGAAGTGCCCAGGTAATTCACAGGTAGAGAATCATAACATCAAGGCTCTGCCTCTTGAGATATTTAGAACTGACTTAGTAAAATTTCATTTGCTTAGAAATGTTTGTAGGCAAAATGATAGCAGTTTTTAGAGAATTTTAAGATTTTTCTTAAATGATTTGTTTAAAATAATTTTATCCAGTTACATTATACTGATGTATCATTAACCCCTTTACAGTGAAAAAGAAGATTTAAAAATACTTCTGAACATAGGAAAATATTTTAAGTGTTTATTGCAAAATAGTATGTGTTAGTTGATTGTGAAATATATCATTCACTGCAGAATCAGTTTATCTTTTGAAAACATTTTTTTGAAATGCATGATTGATCATACATAATTATTATTATTTTAGATTTCGCTTGTTTGTATTTGGTATAATGTAGTTCCAGCTGTGTTAGAAAATGAATACCAATTACTATCTAGAGGAAAACTAAAGGAAAAAGTGATTTATCTATTAAACTGAAAATTTATCTCATTAATCATTCCTCCTTACTATGTTTTATTTTCTGAAGACAGTCCATTTGCATTCCAGGCTTACAAGAATTCTTACAAAATCACAGCCGTATCTATAACTCCTAGACATGGTTAATATTTGTTTATGTTCTCACAATTTTCATTCTATATTCTATTTATTGCTACCCATATTATACTATAAAAAATAAAAGAACAAGCAAAATGGTATTTTACAGCAACTAAAAAGCAATAGTTTTCCCAGTAGGACTCAGAAAAATAAAGTATTCAGGCAAAAGACAGAAATGTAAGTAAATGGGTTTGGCAAGGAGTATGTGTCTTGACTTTTCTTCTACATCCAGGTCAAATGTCCTGACCTTTCTTGTCAGTGATAGCACAAGTATTGCTTCATTGATATCAATGTTTCTCTTGGATAGTTCTTGACAAATGCATATTTGTCTGGTCTACATTTTGAAAGACATTTTCTTTTTAAGCTATGAAGAAGGAATTTTATTTTCTGTATGTACATGGGAATTTAAGAGGAATTGTTAATTTCTACAGAATGAGTTTAAGGCTTGTGATATTCTGCCTGGAACTGAAGAAGAGAATACAGTGCTAAAATTGTCACTTGAAAAAGTCTCTTTGAATGATGGGTACAATGAGACAGATCACTATACAAAGAGTGTGATTATGAAATTACCATACAAGGCTTAGAAAGAATGGGTTGACTTCTACTTAAGAAAAAAAATGAAAATAAAATCTAAAAAATTCAATTATCTGTTTAATATATTATAATTGTGTGTGTGTCTGTATTCAATGTATGGTGTATGAATACCTACTACATGTTTGTACATTGCCTGAGTTTGTAAATGCCAGAGTGGAAGCCAGAGAAGAACATCTGAGTTTGCCTCTCTACTTTCACCCTATTCCCTTGTAAGGAACTCACTGAATCTGGAGTTCATACTTTCAGTTATGGGGTAGTCCTGAGAACTTATGGAACGAGCTTCTCTTTTTCTTTCTTCCTTCCTTCCTTCCTTCCTTCTTTCCTTCCTTCCTTCCTTCTTTCTTTTCTTTTCTTTTCTTTTCTTTCCTTTTTTTTTTTGAGACAGAATTAGCTTCTCTATACAACTAACACAGGAGTTAGAAGAGTATATCACCATTTTAAATTGGTGCTTAAAACTGTCAAGATAACATGATAGGCACTTTCAAAACTCACATATTCCTCTAACTCTAGAATACTTAATTTTTTTTTAATTCTATAATATAGTGTTACTTGATATTCCTGGTAGCCACATCTTATTTCTTTTGTTTATTATCCACTACTCTGGGGCTTTATTATCATCAAGTAATTTTTATGTGTATATTCAGATTACCATATAGTCTCATAATTTAATCTTTTTAAAAAATTGAATTTTAATCTTTTAATTATTTTTTTGCATTAAAAAAATCACCTGTCATTTTCAGCAATGACAAATGTTATATAATTTTTAATTCATAATATCATGGTGCTCATTATATTAGTCTTTAATTACCCATATTCTCATGCTCTGCTTGGTTTCAATGCGAACTCACATTTTAAGATATATTTGAGAAATTATTTTTAAAATGTTTGCTTAATTATAGTTTTGGGAATATCTTACACACACATACACACATAAAGGAATATATATATATGTATATATATATATGTATTTATATATATATGTATTTATATCAAATTATATATATGCATACTTGTAT
This sequence comes from Grammomys surdaster, assembly GCF_004785775.1. Taxonomy (NCBI): domain Eukaryota; kingdom Metazoa; phylum Chordata; class Mammalia; order Rodentia; family Muridae; genus Grammomys; species Grammomys surdaster. The sequence continues at coordinate 5,619,217 of NW_021604613.1, forward strand.
GTATACATATATATATTAAATGTGTTATGTATGGTTTTATGCTGCACTAATTATTACAAATTATAATAAATTATTTTAGAATCAATTTTATGTACATTGATTTTTAGGCCAGTTTAATAAGCTAATTTTCCCTATAGTAAGACTCAAACATTCAGTTTCTGTAAAAGACCAGCTTTAACATTCAGAGTAAACTGAGATGTGACATAGAATCATCAATTGATCATTCAGAAGACTTTTCATTAAGGGAACAAATCTTGATTCTCTAGGGCTGGTTATATCTCATCAATTAGTAAGGACATGAAAACTATGAGGACAATAAACCAAGCAATGTTTCATAAGAGCATAAGTCTTCAGAGCACTTATTTATATGGATTCTGCCTCTCCGAGGCACACCCATCATTTTCCAAATATTTCATGATTTCTAAAGCCACTCTCTTCTTCTTGCATGTCCCTCAACAAATTTCCTTATTATAAAGATATAAAGGTTTAATTACATGCATTACATATCTGTTCAATGATTCTTATTTTTCTTTCATTATACAACTTTTTCTTTATCTTTATGCCCTTCATTTTTCAGTAAGGGTAAGCTGTTTCTAATTTTTATAATGATCAGATGCTTTTCTTCTATTTCCTTCTTATACTTGACATTTGGATATTTTAATTATTTCTTTGTTTTGTTTTGATTGTCCTCTTTTTGACATTGCCTCATAAAGACAAAATGGTGATTTAAGAATTAGTATTGTGTTACCAATTATAATTTGATTATTCTTTAAATATTTTTCCCCAAGATTTCCTTTATATCATTCAAAGGTCATTGTTTTATTTTAGTTGCTATTATATTATATTTTCTTTATTTATAACACTCACGAAAGCTGGGCGGTGGTGGCACACGCCTTTAATCCCAGCACTTGGGAGGCAGAGACAGGTGGATTTCTAAGTTCGAGGCCAGCCTGGTCTACACAGTGAGTTCCAGGACAGCCAGGGCTACACAGAGAAACCTTGTCTCGAAAAACCACACACACACACACACACACACACACACACACACAAATAACATTCATGCAAATGGTAGCAAATGTATGTTTAGCCTTGGTTCATTGGGTATTTTTGTTCTTTTTTGTTTGTTTTTGTTTATTGTTTTGTATTACTGGGATATTCTTCCATTTACAGTTAATATACTGTCTTAGGGTACCTATTGCTATGAAGAGACACAAAACTGTGGCATACTTTATAAATGAAAATTTAATTGAGACTGGCTTAAAGTTCAGAAAATTTCTTCCAGTATCATCCTGGAAGAATCATGGGAGAATACAGGCAGATATGTTGCTTGAAAGGTTGCTAAGAGTTCTATATCCAGATTGGCAGGCAGCAAAAAGAATGCCACAATGGGCCAGGATTAAGAACCTCAGAATTAAAGGGTGGCCCAACGTTACACATAACTTTAAAAGAATATTAAAAGCCTTAAAGTTAAAAAGGCCCAAGTAACATAGAGAGGCAGATCTATCAGAATTACACCTGACTTCTCAACAGAGATTCTTAAAAGCCAGAAAATCTTGGACAGATGCCTTGCAGACTATAAGAGAATACAGATACCATCCTAAACTACTATATCCAGCAAAACATTCAATCACCATAGATTAAGAAACCATGATATTTCATGACAAAACCAATTTTAAACACTATTTTCTACTAATAAAGCCCTACAGAGGATACTAAATATAAAACATCAATGCAAGGAGGGTAAATACACCATAGAAAACAAAACAAATTCATCATTTCAGAGCAAAACCAAAAGAAGAGAAACACACACACACACACAGAGTGCCATCCCCCGAACATCAAAATAACAAGAAATAACAATAATTGATCATTAATATCTCTCACCATCAATGGGCTCAATTCTCTAGTAAAAAGGCACAAACTAACAGTGTGGATGCAAAACAGGATCCATCATTTTGCTGCATACAAGAAATACATCTCAGAAAGAAATTTAGACACTACCTTAGAGTAAAGGACCGAAAGAAGATTTTAATAAAAAGAAATAAAGAAGGAAACTACATACTCATCAAACAAAAAAAATTCACCAAGATGACATCTCAATTCAGAAAACCTGTGCCCCAAATGCAATGGCACCTGCATGTATAAAAGGAACATTGCTAAAACCTCAAATCATTCATTGAACCACACAAAATAATATGGTACTCCAATATCCCACTCTCACCACTGGACTGGTCATCAAAAGAGAAGAAGGCACTGTTGCTGTTGGTTTATTCACATTGTCTAGCCCTTGGTTAGATGTGCATTTCAGTTAATGTTGCCAGGTAGTAGAGGTAAGTCCCAGTGCCTGAAGCATGTTAGTAGTAGCAAAAGAATCGCTAAATGTCAGGCTAGTAGTCATTGGGGAGGGATGTCTGGACGTGGCCTTTGTTAATCTCGCTAGCATCATCTGCACTTAGCTGTTGTGCAGGGAAGAGGATGGATGAGGGGAAGATGGTTAGTGCCTCTGCGTCCAGAAGACAGCTATACCCAGGGTGCCTATGTGCATCTTGGTAACATACTTATGTTCATTGTGCACAGTTCACTCCTTGTCGTCTGAACCTTACATCCTACAGGAGAGCACTTGATTAAAAGTATAACTAGTGGATCTGGTAGGATTGCAAAGAAGGTTCCTCTTGAACATGGAATTGTTAAGCCAAGTATGGACAGTGAGGAAATTCATGTTGCTAGGCTGACTGGAGGGGCAGAGAGAACTCAGGGCAAGGTCTGCAGCTGTATTGAGACTGACATCCTGGGAGCCATCACCGAAGGTTCCTCTCCCAGCTGTTCTATAGGAATGAATTTCTTGAGAGTGAACTCCCTCTCCTACATATGTTAGTGTATAGATCTGATGATAAGCTTTGGAATGCTATACTTAGTGTGGTCTGTTGCTTTGTGTTTACTTGTGAGCTGAGCACTGAAAGAAGGCAGAATGTAACTATAACTTTGCCAGTACATCTATCTAGACGCCTGCTGCTGTTTTTTGTCTTCTATGAAATTTCTGTTGTCAAGAAAGACAGAATTACAATTTTGTCTGACAGATTGAGATGGCATGATATATTCTTGGTTATCAAAATCCTCATGTAGTGTGGATTTTAGTTGGTGAATATTCACAATATGGAGAAAGCATGGTACATACTGTATAATCTCAATTACCCAAGTGTATCTAGAATGGCATATTGTGTTGAGCTGCTTGTGACTGAGTGACTTTGTTCTTGTGTTCTGGTGTTTTGTTTCCTATAATGCATATATTAAAAAAATAAATGAAAGCTTCTTTTAAAAACTTAAAAGCAGAGAGAAACAATGAAAGTAACAGATATTATGAACCAAGTGGATGTAACAGATATCTACAGCACATTTTACCCCAAAACAAAAGAATATACTTGCTTCTCAGCACCTCACTGAATCTTCTGCAAAACTAAACTTGTAACTGGGCACAAAGCAAGGCTCAACAGATAAAAGAATATTGAAGTAACTGCTTGCATTTTATCAGATCAACATGGATTTAAGGCTGACATTTAACAAAAGAGAAACAATAGAAATCATGTATACTCATGGAAATTGCACAACCTTTTGTTCAATGACAACTTGGTCACGCATCAAATAAAGAAATTAAAGACTTTCTAGAATTCAATGAAAATGAAAGGATGGTTCAATATATGGAAATCCATCAATGTAATCCAGTATGAAAACAAACTCAATGAAAAATAAAACAACACACTATCATCTCATTAGATACTGAAAAGCCTTTGACAAAATAAAACTTGCTTTCATGTTAAAAGTATTGGAGAGATCAGGAAATCAAGGTCCATATCTAAACATAATAAAAGCAATATACAGCAAAGCAATAGTCAACCTCAAAACTAAATGGAAAGAAACTCAAAGCAATCCCATTAAAATCAGGGATAAGACAAAGCTGCCCATTCTCCCTCTATCTGTGCGATATAATACTTGAAGTTCTAGACAGAGCAATTAGGCAACAAAAGGTGATAAAAGGGATACAAATTGCAAAGGAAGAAGTTAAGATATCACTATTTGCAGATGCTTTTATAGTGAACTCTGATAGCTGATAAACAACTTCAGCAAAATGACTGGATATAAAATTAACTCTAACAAGTCAGTAGCCTTCCTCTACTCAAAGGATAGATGGGGTGAGAAAGAAATTAGGGAAATGACAGCCTTCACAATAGTCATAAATAATATAAAATATTTTGGCATAACTATAAGCAAGAAAGTGAATGGTCTATATGATGAGAACTTCAAGTACCTGAAGAAAAATTGAAGAAGATATCAAAAGACGGAAAGATCTCCCACATTCATGGATTAGTTGAACTAACAGTGAAAATGGCCAACTTACGAAAAGCAATCAACAAATTAAATGAAATTCTGATCAAAATTCCAATAATTTTTACAGACATTGAAAGAGCAATCTAAACTTCAAAAGGAAAAACAAACAAATAACAACAAACCAAGATAACTAAAACAATTCTGACAATAAAATATTTCTGGAGGAACTGTATCCCTGATCTCTAGATGTAGGACAGAATATTAGTGATAGGAAAACGTCATGGTATTAGTACAGAAACAGACAGATTGAACAATGGAATAATATTGAAGACCAAGAAATTAACCTAAATGAACACTTGATTTTTGACAAAGAACTCAAATCATGCAATGAAAAAAAAATGCTTAAGCACACACCGATAAGTGGATATTAGCCATAAAGCTCAGGATATCTATGATATGTCCCAAAGACCCAAAAAAGTTAAACACAAGTGAGTATGCTTCACTCTTGCTTAGATGTGGGAATAAAGTATCCATAGGAGGCAGATTTGGAGGAATGGAACTGGGCAGGAGAGGGGAGTGGTAGGGGGATGGGGGAGGGGCAGGAGCAGGTGTTTGGAGAGACAGCAGAGGGAGCCCGGGAATGAATGAAAATCTTCAGCTGCTGGGTATATCCTGTGTGAGGAATCTCTAGGAATTACCAGAGACCTGGAATGGGAAATTCTGAGGAGTCAATGCAATTGACCTTAGCTGAGATGCCTAAAAGTGGATATATGGAACCTGAACAGGCCACCACCTATAGTCAGGCAGGACGCCCAGTGGAGGGATAAGGACAACAACCCAGACACAAAACTGTCAACCCCAAATTTGTTTTACATAAAAAATTCAGGGACTAAGATGGAGAAGAGACTGAAGGAATGGCCAGCTCAATGTGAGACCCATCCCATGGGCAAACACCAATCCCCTACACTATTAGTAATACTGTGTTACGCTTCCAGACAGGAACCTAGCATGACTGTCATCTGTGAAGCTGTACCCATCAGCAGACTGAACTAGTTGCAGATACCCACAGCCAAATATTGGATGGAGCTCAGGATTCTTATGGAAGAGTTGGGGTAAGTGTTGAAGGACCTAAATGAAAAAGCAACTCCACAAGAAGATGAACAGAGTCAACTCACCTGAAACTGTGAGACCTCTCAAAGACTGAGCCAACAACTGTTGGGGACACTCCATATTAAACTCGAGATACCTGAGACCTGTGATGACAAGGAAGAAAAACCTGCTGGGGGTACTGTGTTTCAGAGCATGTGGCTATGGCCTCTTGTGTGCCCCAGTATGAGTACTGAGAGGTCCCAAGACTGGCTTCTTTGGCGCAAGCAACTTATGATGTCATTTCTTCATCTATTCTTAGTACTTATTATTCTCCTTGTCTATTTACTGTTTCTTCTCTTTCCTCCTTTCTTGATTAAACCGGTATTTGGTGACCTGTCATGGCCTAGTAGGAGCCCGCTTAATATCCAAAGAACTAGACGTTACTAATAACATTAAAATCAAAGCTGTTCATGAATTCTAGAGAAATGTATATTACTGTCACTTGCTTGAGATGGAAATGAAAGTGATCTAGAGCTGTGGGCAGAGATGAGTAAACCTGTGGCTGGTCCCCCAGTCTCTGTCCCAATTCTGTATAATAAAACAGGACATTTTCATTTTTATTACGAAAGTGAGGATGGGGTAACATACAGATATTTCCCAGAAAGTCAACAGTAGATTCCTTGAGTTCAGGGACGATGGTGGCAGTCCCCTAGGAATTCTCCATATAGGTTAAGTGAGCATGTTTTTGTAGACAGATATGGTCCTGAAGACTGCAATGTTAGCAGTATGACCTTATGTTTGCCCTTTTATGAAACAATACTGTCTCACTCATGTCTGAAAGATACTGATTTTGTAACCACAATACTGCTGTCCCCAACCTCACTGGAGACTGGTGGTTGGGAGATATAAAAATTGTGCTTGCTAGCTGACACAGAGTCGGTCTGCTCCTGTCCTGTGGAGAAACTGAATCCTGAGTCATCCAGGAGCCACTGCACTCAGAGCA
>NW_021604613.1:5625641-5648648 GCF_004785775.1 Grammomys surdaster
GAGCCAGGGACATCCAGGGCACAGCAGCTACCCAAACCCCGCCCCTCCGGAATTCCACTTCCCTTCTGCCCCGGCCTGGTCCTCTGGGCTGGAGCAGACACAGAGTTGGTCTGCTCCTGTCCTGTGGAGAAACTGAATCCTGAGTCATCCAGGAGCCACTGCACTCAGAGCAGCTGACACAGAGTCGGTCTGCTCCTGTCCTGTTGAGAAACTGAATCCTGAGTCATCCAGGAGCCACTGCACTCAGAGCAGCTGGAGCCACTGCACTCAGAGCAGCTGAAACTGAATCCTGAGTCATCGAGGACCCACTGCACTCAGAGCAGAAGGATTTCCAGATCCAAGAGGTGGCCTGAGTCCCAGGAGTTATTCCACCCAGGAGATTAGGAGCATAAAACCACAGAGACCTCTGGACTCTGAGGAGCTCTGCAATAAGCAAGATAACTGGAAATACAGACTCCAGTTTTACACAGTGAGGGCAGGTACCACTAGAGTTAACCAGATGGCGAAAGGCAAGCGCAAGAACATAAGCAACGGAAACCAAAGTTTCTTGGCATCATCAGTGCCCAATTCTCCCAATATAGCAAGCCCTGAACACCCCATCACACCTGAAAAGCAGGATTCAGAATTAAAATCACTTCTCATGATGATGATAGAGGATTATAAGAAGGAATTAAGTAACTCCCTTAAAGAAATACAGGAGAGTACAAGTAAACAGATAGAAGCCCTTAAAGAGGAATCACAGAAATCCCTTAAAGAAATGGAAGAAAACACAAAGAAGGAATTAAACAAAAACATTCAGGATCTGAAACTAGAAATAGAAACAATAAAGAAAGTTCAAAGGGAGACAACCATGGAGATAGAAAACCTAAGAAAGAGATCAGGAGTCACAGACGCAAGCATCACCAACCGAATACAAGAGATAGAAGAGAGAATCTCAAATGCAGAAGATACGGTGGAAAATATTGACACAGTTGTCAAAGAAAATGCAAAATGCAAAAAACTCCTAACTCAAAACATCCAGGAAATCCAGGACACAATGAGAAGACCAAACCTAAGGATAATAGGTATAGATGAGAATGAAGATTCCCAACTTAAAGGGCCAGTAAATATCTTCAACAAAATTATTGAGGAAAACTTCCCTAACCTAAAGAACAAGATGCCCATAAACATACAAGAAGCCTACAGAACACCAAATAGACTAGACCAGAAAAGAAATACCTCCCGTCACATAATAATCAAAACATCAGATGCACAAAACAAAGAAAAAATACTAAAAGCAGTAAGGGAAAAAGGTCAAGTAACATATAAAGGCAGACCTATAAGAATTACACCAGACTTCTCACCAGAGACTATAAAAGCCAGAAGAGCCTGGACTGACATCATACAGACACTAAGAGAACACAATTGCCAGCCCAGATTACTATACCCAGCAAAACTCTCAATCACTATAGATGGTGAAACCAAGATATTCCATGACAAAACCAAATTTGCACAATATCTTCCCACAAACCCAGCACTTCAAAGGATAATTGATGGAAAATGCCAACACAAGGAGGGAAACTACAACCTAGGAAAAGCAAGTAAGTAATCTTCCAACAACCCCCAAAAAAGATACAAACATAACTTTACCTCTAATAAAAAAATAACAGGAAGCAACAATCATTTTTCCTTAATATCTCTTAACATCAATGGTCTCAATTCCCCAATAAAAAGACGCAGACTATCAGACTGGATACACAAACAAGACCCAGAATTTTGCTGCATACAAGAAACGCACCTCAGTGACAAAGACAGACACTACCTCAGAATAAAAGGGTGGAAAACAATTTTTCAAGCCAATGGTCCCAAGAAACAAGCTGGAGTAGCCATTCTAATATCAAATAAAATCGACTTTCATCCAAAATTAATCAAAAAAGATAAGGAAGGACACTTCATACTCATCAAAGGAAAAATCTACCAAGGTGAACTCTCAATTCTGAACATCTATGCTCCAAATGCAAGGGCACCTACATACATAAAAGAAACTTTACTAAAGCTCAAAACACACATTACACCTCACACAATAATAGTGGGGGATTTCAACACCCCACTGTCAGCAATGGACAGATCATGGAAACAGAAGCTAAACAGAGACACTTTGAAATTAACAGAAGTTATGAACCAAATGGACTTAACAGACATCTATAGAACATTTCATCCTAAAACAAAAGAATATATCTTTTTCTCAGCACCTCATGGTACCTTCTCCAAAATAGACCATATAATTGGTCACAAAACAAGCCTCTACAGACACAAAAAGATTGAAATAATCCCTTGCATCTTATCAGATCACCACGGACTAAGACTGGTCTTTAATAATGACAAAAACAATGGAAAACCCACGTACACATGGAAACTGAACAACTCTCTACTCAATGATGACTTGGTCAAGGAAGAAATAAAGAAAGAAATAAAAGACTTTTTATAATTCAATGAAAATGAGGATACATCATACCAAAACTTGTGGGACTCCATGAAGGCAGTGCTAAGAGGAAAGCTCATAGCTCTAAGTGCCTACAAAAAGAAACTGGAAAGAGCACACACTAACAAGTTGACTGCACAACTAAAAGCTCTAGAACAAAAAGAAGCAAATACACCCAGGAGGAGTAGAAGGCAGGAAATAATCAAACTCAGGGCTGAAATCAAACAAATAGAAACAGAAAGAACAATACAAAATATCAATAAAACCAGGAGTTGGTTCTTTGAGAAAATCAACAAGATAGATAAACCCTTAGCCAGATTAACCAGAGGGCACAGAGAGAGTATCCAAATTAATAAAATCAGAACTGAAAAGGGAGACATAACAACAGAAACTGAAGAAATTAAAAAAATCATCAGATCCTACTACAAAGGCCTATACTCAACAAAACTGGAAAACCTGGATGAAATGGACAATTTCCTAGACAGATACCAGGTACCGAAGTTAAACCAGGAGCAGATAAACCATCTAAATAGTCCCATAACCCCTCAGGAAATAGCAGCAGTCATCAAAAGCCTCCCCACTAAAAAAAGCCCAGGACCAGATGGTTTTAGTGCTGAATTCTATCAGACCTTCAAGGAAGACCTAATACCAATTCTCTTCAAACTATTCCACAAAATAGAGACAGAAGGAACACTACCCAATTCGTTCTATGAAGCTACAATTACACTCATACCCAAACCCCACAAGGACCCGACAAAGAAAGAGAACTTCAGACCAATCTCCCTTATGAACATCGATGCAAAAATACTCAATAAAATTCTAGCAAACCGAATCCAAGACCACATCAAAACAATCATCCATCATGATCAAGTAGGTTTTATCCCAGGAATGCAGGGATGGTTCAATATTCGGAAATCCATCAATGTAATCCACTATATAAACAAACTTAAAGAAAAAAACCACATGATCATCTCACTAGATGCTGAGAAAGCATTTGACAAAATTCAACATCCCTTCATGATAAAAGTCTTGGAAAGATCAGGAATTCAAGGCCCCTACCTAAACATAGTAAAAGCAATTTACAGCAAACCAGTAGCCAACATCAAGCTAAATGGAGAGAAACTTTAAGCAATCCCACTAAGATCAGGGACTAGACAAGGTTGCCCACTCTCCCCCTACCTATTCAATATAGTACTGGAAGTCTTAGCCAGAGCAATTAGACAGCAAAAAGAAGTCAAAGGGATACAAATAGGAAAGGAAGAAGTCAAAATATCGCTATTTGCAGATGATATGATAGTGTACTTAAGTGACCCCCAAACTTCCACCAGAGAACTCCTAAACCTGATAAACAACTTCAGCAAAGTGGCTGGTTATAAAATCAACTCAAACAAATCAGTAGCCTTCCTCTACATGAAAGATAAACAGACTGAAAAAGAAATTAGGGAAATGACACCCTTCACAATAGTTGCAAATAATATAAAATACCTTGGTGTGAATCTAACCAAGCAAGTGAAAGACCTGTATGACAAGAACTTCAAGTCCCTGAAGAAAGAAATCGAAGAAGATCTCAGAAGATGGAAAGATCTCCCATGCTCATGGATTGGCAGGATTAATATAATAAAAATGGCCATCTTGCCAAAAGCAATCTACAGATTCAATGCAATCCCCATTAAAATCCCAACTCAATTCTTCACAGAGATAGAAAAGGAAATTCTCAAATTCATATGGAATAACAAAAAACCCAGGATAGCGAAAACTATTCTCAACAATAAAAGAACTTCTGGAGGAATTACCATCCCTGACCTCAAGCTGTACTACAGAGCAATAGTGATAAAAACTACCTGGTATTGGTACAGAGACAGGCAGGAAGATCAATGGAATAGAATTGAAGACCCAGAAATGAACCCACACTCCTATGGTCACTTGATCTTTGACAAAGGAGCTAAAACTGTCCAGTGGAAAAAGGACAGCATTTTCAACAAATGGTGCTGGTTCAACTGGAAGACAACATGTAGAAGAATGAAAATTGATCCATTCTTATCCCCTTGTACAAAGCTCAAGTCTATGTGGATAAAGGACCTCCACATAAAACCAGATACACTGAAACTAATAGAAGAGAAGGTGGGGAAAAGCCTCGAATACTTGGGCACAGGGGAAAAGTTTCTGAACAGAACTCCAATGGCATATGCTCTAAGATCAAGAATTGACAAATGGGACTTCATAAAATTGCAAAGTTTCTGTAAGGCAAAGGACACTGTCAATAGGACAAAACGACAACCAACAAATTGGGAAAAGATCTTTACCAATCCTTCATCTGATAGAGGGCTAATATCCAATATATACAAAGAACTCAAGAAATTAGACTCCAGACAACCAAATTACCCTATTAAAAAATGGGGTATAGAGCTTAACAAAGAATTTTCAACGGAAGAAACTCGAATGGCCGAGAAGCACCTAAAGAAATGTTCAATGTCCTTAGTCATCAGGGAAATGCAAATCAAAACAACCCTGAGATTCCATCTCACACCAGTCAGAATGGCTAAGATTAAAAACTCAGGTGATAGTAGATGCTGGCGAGGGTGTGGAGAAAGAGGAACACTCCTCCATTGTTGGTGGGACTGCAAGATGGTGCAACCACTTTGGAAATCAGTCTGGCGGTTCCTCAGAAAATTGGACATAGCATTACCCGAGGATCCAGCTATACCACTCCTAGGCATATACCCAGAAGATGCTCGAACATATAACAAGGACATATGCTCAACTATGTTCATAGCAGCCTTATTTATAATAGCCAGGAGCTGGAAAGAACCCAGATGTCCTTCAACTGAGGAATGGATTCAAAAAATGTGGTATATTTACACAATGGAGTATTACTCAGCTATTAAAAACAATGAATTCGAGAGGTTCCTTGGTAAATGGATGGAACTAGAAATTATCATCCTGAGTGAGGTAAGCCAATCACAAAAGAAGACACATGGTATTCACTCACTGATTATTGGATATTAGCCTAGAACCTTGAAATGCCCAAGATGCAACTCACAGGCCACATGAAGTCCATAAAGAAGGAAGACCAAGTGAGGGTGATTCGGTCCTTCTTAGAAGGAGCAACAAAATACTCAAGGGAGCAAATATGGAGACAAAGTGAGGGACAGAAACTGAAGGAGGGGCCGTCTCAAGACCACCCCACCTGAGTATCTATCCCATGTGCAATCACCAAAGGTAGATGCTGATGTGGAAGACAGGAAGTGCATGCTGATAAGAGCCTGATATGGATATCTCCTCAGAGGCCTTCAAGAGTCAGACATATTCAGAGGCAGATGCTCACAACTAGCCATTGAACTGATCATGGGGTTCTCAATAGAGGAGTTAGAGTGAAGACTGAAGGAGCTGAAAGGGTTTGTGGCACCATGAGGAGAGCAACAATACCAACCAACCACAGCTCCCAGGGTCTAAACCACCAGCCTGGGAGCACTTAGGGGGGGATCCAGGGCTTCAGATGAATATGTAAAAGTGGAGGGCCCTGCTGGGCATAGGTGGAAGAAGAGAACCTTGACCTCATGAAGGCTGGATGCCCCAGGGGGTGGGAATTTTGAGGGTGGGGAGGTGGGAGTGGGGGGGTGTAGATAGAGGTTACATCCACAGAGAAGAAGGAGGAGGGGCGAGGGGATTGGGGGTTCCGAGGGGGTGGTGGGGGATGGGGTAAGGGGACAACATAGGAAATGTAAATAAATCATCCAATAAAAAAAAATTGTGCTTGCTAATAAACTTTCATGTTTGAGATTTTATAGTTCTTTTTTATACTGTTCTAAATCTGTACTACACTGTACCCCCCCCCCAAATGTTGTCACAGGAAAATTGAGAAGCGTTTACTAATCCCCCTGTGAACGTTGTAACACAACTTCCTGTATGATTTTAATATAAGACTGGCGCTGAGTCAAGTCTATATGGGCATTCTGACTCCCGAGTTCAGAGAGCTCTCACGGAAATGAACAAGCCTGTCAGTTTTCTCAATTGATGCGTTTTCTTATTCCTCTACCAGGTATACCTAGTCCTTGTCAACCCCCGAGTCCACTCGCTCATGTGTATTAGATGTGCAGCCCAGTTTCCAGCTCTCAACAACTAGAGTAGGGACTATCAATAAAGCAGTAACCTAGTTGTGGAATCTGTTCCCCAACAGGAAACAGGAATCTGTTTCCTTTATTGGCCTCAGTGGGAGAGGATGTGGCTAATCCTGCAGAAACTTAAAGCACCAGTGGGTTGTCTCTCAGAAGAGAAAAGGGATGGAGGAGAGATTCTGTGAGTTGGGAACCAGGAGAAGGACAGCGTTTGGTTTACAAATAAACAAATAAATAAATATATGTGACACATTTCCTCTGACAAGACCAGATCTACTCTAACAATGTCAATCCTCCACATAGTCCCAGTCCCAGTGAGCCTATGTTTTTCCCAGATTGCACAAACCCCAAGTGACCACCAGGAATCACAACTCCGATGAATCACATGAAGGTCTTTATTCAAGCTCGAGCTTGGGCCACCAACCTTCCTCATGGAACAGGAAAGAGTGAACTCCCACGTCTAAGTGAAGGAGGTTTATAAAGGGAAAAAAACTGCAAGCAGGAATTTTCAAGCCTTGGCATTACATGAGAAAGTAAAGAAATGTTGGCCTTTAAGCTAATTGGTTTACAGCACCTGGTTAAACCACAAGGAGGGAGCATACATAAAAAGTGAGCACCTTAACCTGGATAAGACTTACGTTATCTTAGCCTACTCTGTTGTTAACAGCCAGCTGCAGCTGCTGTGTCTATTTTACAACTGTCAGGGACATTTCCTGATTTTTCTCAGACCTCAAAGGAGGGAGCCAAGTCTCTTTAAGCGCAAGTTAACTTAGAATGGAGTATTAAGAACAAAATGGAGTTTTATTCTTATACCTCAGTCCCTTCATCTATGAAGGCCATTTTCTTTCAAACCACCACACAGACTCTGATTATGCTTCATCCCTCACAACTCATTTTAAGTCATCCATACCTAGTGAGCAGTGCTGCACTCTCAGCTATGTTAAATAGAACTCTAAACATCCTGCTCACCTTGCTCAGGATATTTCCCTTCTGCTTTCTGTGATACTACAATCTTCGTGTTTCTGCTGTACCAAACCATCTCCTTTTCTAACAAACTGTCTTTCTCCAAAATAAATACATATGTAGTTGTTCTTCATCAATTTGTCCTGAGTTTTTTTTTCCGGTCTCTTTTAGCACTTGTTTTGTTTTTTGTTTGTTATTATTATTATTACTATTATTAGTGTGTGTGAGTGTGTGTGTGTGTGTGTGTAGTCATCTGGCTCAAATATGTCTGCTAACCATTTACACATATTTTTCAAAAACTGTCTTTCCAGTTAACAAACATCAACTTAAAGTTTTGCTTAGATTTGTTATATCAAACTTGTTGAACCACTCTGAATCCTTTTTCCTACATTACTCTAAAACTATTCTTGTTAAAATCAGTGAAATTCTCTCTATATAGTCTAGTTTTGTTATTTCTTTTTTATTACTTTGAAGTCATATAGATATTATACCTATATTGAGCAAAATCTTGTGGTTTTTAATGCATAATTTAAAAAAATACTTCTGTCCATTACTAATAAATAGCCCTTCATTGTCATTCTTCCCAGATATACTAAAATAACTTGGTTATGTTCTTTGTTAAAAAAAATTATATTGTTTGATCTGATAGTTTCAAAGGAGAAATGTGATATATTTTCTACAAGAATATGTACGATTGAGATGGAATTTTCTAAGACATGGTTTTATTTTGGTAGAAATGCCAGAAACACACCATAAGCATGATTACCTTTATCTAAAAGTATAGTGTTATTTATGATAGTAATAACTTTACATCCCAATGGAATATTAAAGTAGTCTTTTTATTCTAGACCTTTTAAAATTGACCACATGTTTAAGCTTAGAATTTCTATCCAATTTGCATTGCATATTCACCAATGTTTTATAAGAGTGTCATTTGCAGTGATCCATTAGCCTTGTCCAAATTAGTCCAATTGTTTATAAGGTATTAAATGAATGACAAAGCCTAACATGTTTGTTCTGCTCCACAATCATAGCACATGTTGAAACAGCTGTACTTAGCAGATTACAGGCCATTATGCCAGTTGTACAGTATCTTCCTTTTATAGCCTAATTATTCTCGTTTGCATGTGACTTTCTGGATCATAAAATTAGAACTTTTTCATGGCCTTTCACTGACTGAGATGAGAAGAGAGGTTTTAAAATTATTGAGCTGCTCGGATGCAACTTGCAAATGGTTTGGTAAAATGTAGTAGTAAAATATTTCATTAACTTTTAATCCAATTTGAGATTGTCTTTTGTCCCTTGAGATGGAATACCTTTAGATTTATCATATGCTCTGAGGGAACAATATATTTAATAAAAGTTTAGAATGAAACAATGGAGTGAGGATATACAAAAACAAGTATTCAAAGTTCTATGTAGGATCCAAACATTTGCCAAATGTAAAAAAATAAAATTCTGTCATATATTCTATTCCCTCGTTAATTTCAAAGCATTTAGAGAATGTCAATGTCATCAAAACCCTCTTGTACAAATGCACACACAAACACACATGGGTGTGTGTGCACACCCATGCACATACACACGTATGGATTTTTTCTGTAATAAAGTAAATAAAATTAATTGGGAAATGTATTCACTCACTAAAGTTGCAATAAAAATCCATAGCCTGGACAGTCATCTGGTATTAACAATGAAACTATTAGTTCTAAGACATCTAAGCTACTCAGTGTTCTCATGAGTTTAAAGTATACTGTTGATTTTAGAAGTTAATACATACATACATATATACATACATACATACATACATGTGCACATGAAAATATTCATGAATATGTAGAGATGATTAACAGATATACATTTATATATTATACATATGTAACAATATATTATCATGTACTCACTATAAAATTATAGAGCCAAAATATTTTAATTTGTATTTATACATACATATATATACAAATACACACACACATAAATATATATAACAGAAAATTAAGAGAATTACAATGCACTGTGATTCTTCATTATTCTGAGTAAGTAATATCTTTATTGATATCTACTACTAGCTCGCTGCTTCTGGAATCAGGTATATGAGGAACAAAATATAGGGTTGTCTGAGTATATGAATCACCATGGCTAAAACTGCATGTATAATCTCTCATGTGTTAGTTTAAGTAACTTATATATTGTTGACTTAATTTTAGTAGGCCACATGTGTTTAAGAATTAATTCTTTATTTTTCCTGTGGTATCCCAATTTTTGAATGTAAGTTTTCAAAAGTACTCTTTAATGATACTCTGGATTTATAGCAGACAATAAATCACAACATAATGATATTTGGAATGTGCCTTCTAGAAAACTCCATTTAATAGAGAGCAGTAACCATATTTTGATTATAATTACAGAAGCAGGATAATTGCACCTCATTGTCCACATCATCAAAAACACCTACCAGGCCCACCCACAAAGAATACACTGATAAGTATCAGTATATTAATCCTAAAATTAAAATGTTTGTAGACTCGAGCTAATCAAAGTAGATTACAAACACAATGACCCGTGTTTGTATTTAAATGATATGAGAAAAACTAGGCTTGAGACTTTCAAACACAATAGAAGGAAGAACAGTAAAATAAGCTTACTGCACCTCATAACAAAAAGAATACCTAGTACTCTTATTGAAGTCTTCCACAGATCTATAATCTGACTACCCAGTATGTAAATTAAGAAAAGGACATCTTGAAAACTCTTAATTTTCAGAATCCTCACCTTTAATTGATCTACAGGTTAGAAATAAAATGTTCACTTATCAGAAAAAATATCACTGCTGACTAAATTTAGTTAATTAATTATGTTTCCAATATAATCATGTCTTATGAGACACATGATCCTATTTTGTATATGCATTGTGATGGTTTGAAGAAGAATGGCCTAAATAGGTTCATATATGTGAACCTTTAGTCATTAAAGGAGTGTCACTATTTGAGAAATTGGAATGAATGGCCTTGTTGGAGAAAGTGTGTCACTATAGGTGACCTTTGAGGTTTAAAATATTCACACCAGGACCAGTCTCTCTCTTTCTCAGACTAAGGATCTGAGTGTAGCTTGTTATCACTTCTCTTGAACCAATTTTGCCTGTCATCTTCTTCCCTGATGTGATGATGATAAACTAAGTCTCTGAAACTATTAATTAAATTCTTTCCTTTTATTAGAGATGCCATGATTGTGATCTCTTCACAGCAACAAAACAATGATTAAGACAATCATATATTTTAAAATAAAGATAATATTTCTTTTTTATTAAAAATTTACATTTATTTAACTCCGTGTCTGTCTGTAAGTGCAGGTACCCACATAGGCCAGAGATGTCAGGTTCCCCTAAAGTTGATTGTGAGGCATCTGATATGGGTGCTAGAAGTTCAACTCAGGATCTCTGGAAGAGCAGACTACTGAACCATTCATGCAGCCACAAAGGGATACCAAATTGTAAACCACTATGAATAGATTGTAAACATTGACCTTGAAAGGAATGTAGACATGATTTACACATATATCTTCAGATTTAGTGATGAGTCAAAGGTTACATGGAGAAGAACAAAGATATGTTCAGGATGGCGAGTCCATGTCTACTCAAATATTAACCACTGAGCTCTATCCCCATCTACAAAGAGTTTTTCATTTTCTTTTCTTTTTTTTTATTAATTTTTTTTTACAGTCCAGTCATTACCCACCTACTGGTGCTAACTCCCACAGTTCCTAATCCTATTCCTGCTCCCCACTGTCTCCAAGAAGATGTCCACCTGCCCTCTCAGCGTACCCCTTTACTCCACTCCTGTCAGGGTCAGCCCTGCTTCTACACTGAAGGCCTAAAATCAGCCATAGGCCTAAAATCAGCAATAGGCCTGACATACATGCCTGCTAACACAAAGTCTTCGGTCTCTGTGTAAAAATACTGAAACAGATTGCTATAAGCTATTGTAAACAAGCAGCTTTGGTGGAAAATTGCCAGCCTAAACTGCCATAGACCTTGTAGATAGGTAACCTTGGTGGATAGTACCAACTTAGTTAAGGACAAGTGAATCATAGTCAGAATCATAGTGACATGTCCCCTGAACCTTCAGAAGATATACTTGCATTCACCTGTTTTCCCCCATTTTCTCTTTCAGGTGACCTCCCCGGACCTCTGTTTAATGCCTCTTGGACAGGACACACCCCCTACTCCACAAACAACAAGGCCTCCCCACTCCCTGGTGCCTCATGTCTCTTAAGGGTTAGGTATATCTTCTCTCACTGAGGACAGAGCAGGCAGTCCTCTGCACTTTATGTGTCAGGGGCTTCATTCTAGCTAGTTTATGATGCTTGTTTGGTGTCATAATGTCTGAGAGATCTCATGGGTCCTGGTTGGTTGAGACTGCTGGTCTTTCTATGGGATTACCCTCCTCCTCATCTTCTTCCATTCTTTCCCTAATTCAACTACAGAGGTCTCCAACTTCAGTCCATTGGTTGGGTGTAAGTTTCTAAATCTGTCTCATTCAGCTGCTTGTTGGGCCTCTCAGAGGAAAACCATGCTAGGCTCATGCCTGTAAGTACAGAATACCATCAGTAATAGTATCAGGTTTTGGAGTCTCCCCTTGAGAAGGATCCCAATTTGGGCCAGTAGCTGGATCTCCTTTCCTTCAGTCTCTTCTACGTTTCTGTCCCTGCAGTTCTTTTACACAGGAACAATTCTGGGTCATTGTTTCTAACTGCAAGATGGCAACTCCATCCCTCCATCTGATGTCTTTCTGCTAGAGGTAGAGTCTATAACTTCTTTCTCCTCACTGTTGGGAATTTCATGTAAGATTCCTCCCTTTGAGTCCTGAGAGTCTCTCACATCCTAGATCTCTGGTACATTCTAGAGGATCCCTCCAACTCCCAACCCTGGAAGTTTGCATATTGTCATTTATTCTGCTAGCCCTCAGGGCTTCTCTCCTGTTCCCCCCTAATACCTGATCATGTAACTCTTTTGCTTTCCCCTCCTCTCTCCCACCCAGCTCCCTTCTTCCTTCTGCCTTGGGTAAATTCTTTTGTTTTTCACTCCCAAGTGAGATTGGAGCATCCTCACTTGGGCCCTTCTGTTTATTGTCCATGATTGCTGTTTATTGTATCATAGATATCCTGTAATCTTTTGGCTAACATCCACTTATTAGTGAGTAAACATCATTCATTTTCTTTTTGGTTTGAATTATCTAACTCAGGATGATAATTTCTAGTTCCATTCATTTGCATGCAAAATTCATGATATACTACTTCTTAATAGTTGCATAGTATTCCATTGTGTAAATAAACCACATTTTCTATATTTATTCTTCTGTTGTGGGACATCTGGGTTGTTTATAGCTTCTGGCTATCACAGCTAAGGTCTCTATGAACATAGCAGATCACATGCCCCTATGGTAATGTGGGACATTTTTTGGGCATATGCACAAAAGTGGTATAGTTGGGTATTCAGGTAGATCTATTTCCAATTCTCTAAGGAATCTCCAGAATGCTTTCCAGAGTGGTTGTACCAGTTTGCAATTCCACTAGGAATGAGTCAGTGTTCCTCTTTCTCCACATCCTCTCCAACATGTGCTGTCCCCTAAGCTTAATCTTAGCCTTTCTGATTGGTATAAGGTGGAATGTCAGGGTCATTTTGATCTGTATTTCCCTGATGACGGAGAACTTTAAATATTTCTTTAAGTGCTTCTTGACCATTACAGATTCCTCTGTAGTAAATCTGAATTTTGAATTGGGTTTTATTTGTTTGTTTGTTTATTTATTTATTTATTTATTTATTGGAAGTTAGTTTCTTGAGTTCTTTTTAAGTTTTGAATATTAGCCCTCTATCAGATGCAGGGTTAGTGAAGATATTTTTCCCATCGTTAGGTGGTCAATTTGTCCTATTTACTATATTCTTTGGCTTCCAGAAGCTTTTCAGTATCAGGAGGTCCAACTTATCAATTCTTGATCTTAGAGCCTGTGTCATTGAAGTTCTGTTTGGAAACTTTCTCCTCTTGCCAATGAGTTTAAGATTCTTTCTCAATTTCTCCTCTAATAGACTTAGTGTATCTGGTTTTATGTCCCTGTCCTTGATCCACATGGACTTGAGCTTTGTCCAAGGTGACAAATGTGGATATATTTTCATTTTTGTAAGTACTGAATTCCAGTTAGTCCAGCACCATTTATTGAACATGCTTCCTTTTTCCATTGTATGTTTGTGGCTTCTTTGCCAATGATCAAGTGTCCATAAGTGTGTGCTTATATTTCTGGGTCTTCAATTCTTTTCCAATGATTGACCTGTCTGTCTCTACCAATAAATTAATTTTTATCACTGATAATCTTTAGTAAAGCTTTAGTTCATGCATGGCAATCTCTCCAGAAGTTCTTTTATTTTGATGAATTATTTTCACTGTGTTGAGGTTTTTGTTTTTCCACATGAACTTGAGAATTGCTCTTTTCATGTCTTTGAAGACTTGTGGTGGAATTTTGATAGGGATTGCTTTGAGTCTGTAGATTGCTTTTGGTAAAATGGCCATTTTTACTATGTTAATTATACCAATCCATAAGCATGGGAATTCACTCCATTTTCTGAGTTCTTCTTTGATTTATTTCTTGAGAGACTTGAAGTTCTTGTCATACAGATCTTTCAACTGTTTGGTTAAAGTTAAAGCAAGATATTTTATATAATTTGTGACTATTGTAAAGGGTCTTGCTTCCCTATTTTCTTTCTCAGTTGTATAAAGGAAGACTACTGATTTGTTTGTGTTAATTCTATATCCATCCACTTTGTTGAAGTTGTCAGCTGTAGAAGTTCTCTTTGAAAATATTTGGGGTTCTCAGATACATATTATATCATCTACAAAAAGGGATACCTTGAATTCTCTGTAAATTTGTATTCCCTTGATCTCCTTTTGTTGTCTTATTGCTCTACCTAGAATTTCTAGTACTATTTTGAATGAAGAGAATAGGCAGCCTTGTCTTGTCCCTGATTTTAGTAAGACTGATTCAAGTATCTCTTCATTTAATTTAATATTGGCAGGTGGTTGGCTGTATATTGCTTTTATTGTGTTTATGTCTGGGCCTTGAATTCCTGATCTCTCCAACACATTTAACATGAAGGGATGTTGAATTTTGTTAAATAATTTTTCAGCATCTAATACAATAATCACGTAATATTCTTTTCTTTGAGTTTGTGTATATATTGGTTTACATTAATGGATTCTTGTATATTGAACCAACCTTGCATCCCTGGGATGAAGCCTACTTGATCATGGTAAATTATATTTTACATGTGTTCTTGGACTTAGTTTTCGAAAATTTGATTGAGTACGTGTCAGGAGCCATAATAGGACAAGCTAATAATTAGCAGTTGATCATCCTGAAATGCTTCCCTCGGATTATTATCTGCAAGTGTGCCACATCAGCAAGGGTATGCTGGACATATTTTAGGAAAGATACTGCTATTGATATGCTTTTCCTATTATTATCATTATTATTATTATTATTATTATTATTAAACATATATAACTATCAATATATGTTATTATTATTATTATTAAACATATATAACTATATAACTAAGCAATAGCACCCCCCTTTGGAGCAGATCTCTGCAGACCTATGAAGAGTTACTGTCTTGTAGTGTTGCTATATAGACAAATAGATGACTTCTTTTTTTTTTTAATAATTTATTTTTTCTCAAATCATAATTAATTCACACAGGGGTTATAAACGCAGAAAGGCAGGATGTGAGGAAGGGAATGACAGTGGAGTGTGGGTGTTCAGGTGAAATAGAGATATCTTTTAGAACCAGGTATCGGTTGGGTGAAGGTTCAGGGAACAAGTCACTATGACTCTGCCTATGACTCGCTTGTCCTTATCTAAGTTGGTATTGTCTGCCAAGGCTACCTATTTACAAGGTCTATGACTACTCAGGCTTGTAAATTTCCACAAAAGCTGCCTGTTTACATTAGCTTATAGCTATCTGTTTCAATGTTTTTCCACTGAGACCCAAGACTTGGTGTTAGTATGCACGTATGACAGGCCTATTGTTGATTTTAGGCCTACGGCTGATTTTAGGCCTTCAGTGGGTATGCAGTGCTGCCTCTGACATCTCCTCCCTTCTCTAAGTATAGAAGGGCTGTGGCAATTCTAATCTTGTGAAGGTGGGGATAGAGGCCTGACCTCCAGTACTTGAAGGGGACCTTGTAATGGCTCCAGAGCCCCTGTCATTGTCCAGTGAGGCATGAGGGCCGCCGTACCCATCCCGATGAATAGACGACTTCTTAAGTCTTAATGATGATCCTATAAGAATTCCTAAAATATATCAATGATTATTAAGCTCTTTTATAGTGGGAATGCTATTAAGTCTCTTTCTGATATTCAAAACTGCTATGAGAACTCTGCAAGTCTCCCAAGTGTCATCAGTTAACAGACCTTAGATAGTAGCCAGACTTTCTCCTGCTCAGAGCACATTCCAAGGTGGTTGTAAAACAATTAACCAAGGGTCACTAAAAGGGAACTCATGATTTATTTTAGGTGATAGGACAGAAGAGAAAATATTGCTTGGGTTTATCTATACAAAACTTCACTAATTTCTTAGTTATAGTTTTAAACCTTTGGTGAACCTGTGGAGTTAGGTGATGGATGTTTAGTCAGATAATTACTCCTAATGGATATGCATGTAAACATTCTCTGTTGTAAACTTCTATTTCAATTTATGATTTGAATTTCGGAGTGAACTTGTGATGAACTTTGTAACATGTGATCAGGTACCCTGAAGGATGTATAAGACAAAGGGACGTTCGTTAGTGACTCACTTTCTCTCACTGCACTTCACTTTCTCTCACTTCCTCTCTCTCTCCCTTTTCTCTCTCTTCTCTTCTCTCTCACTTCTTCTTTCTTCCCTGCTTAGATTCTCTCCACTTAGAATTTTTCTTTTGTTAGAATTTTTTACCTTTCCCTCCTTTGTCTTTTAGGTAGCTTTCATAGGAAAATTTTTCACTTAGTAATAAACTATTATAACTTCTTTAAGTGTCTTTTCTTCCTGCGACCACAAACCAACAGACTTAAGTTAGAGAGCCTGGCAGTGCCTGCAGAGAGAGTACTAAGGATATTTGCCTAATTCTCTGCAGTCCCTGGGTGGAGGTGTTAAGTGCCAGAAACTGCAGTTTACAGTAGCCTAACCCTAGGTCTTACCCACTGCCTGACACTCTTCCCATCCCCCTTGGCTGCCTCAAGAAGAACCGACCGGAGGAGAAGAAAGAAGATCACCTTCTCCTCCCACCAAGCCAGGGATGGCTCCCAGCAAGTACATTGTGCATCGATATTCATAAGGGAAAGTGGTCTAAAGTTCTATTTCTTTGTTGAGTCTTGTTTAGTTTAGGTATCAGACTAATTATGAATTCATGGAATGGTAGTATTCTTCTGTTTACATTTTACGGACTAATTGGAGGAATGTTGGTATTAAGTCTTCTTTGAATGTCTCTTAGAATTCACACTAATCACTAAAGCCATTTGGACGTTGGCTTTTGCGGGGTGTAGGGATAGATGTTGGAAGTTTTGAAGAGGTTTTTAATTTCCTTAGGAAATATGGGCCTGTTTAGATAGTTTACCAAACTGTTGATTTAACTTTGGTACATGATATCTGTCTAAAAAATCATCCATTTCATCTAGATTTTCCAGTTCTGTTGAGTATAGTCTTTTGTAGTTCTATCTGATGAATTTTTTAATTTCCTCAGTTTCTCTTGTTATGTCTCCCTTTTCATTTCTGATTTTGTCGATTAAGATACTGTCATTTTGCCCTTTAGTTAGTTTGGCTAGAGGTTTATCTATCTTGTTGATTTCTAAAAGAATCAGCTTTTGGTTTTGTTGATTCTTTGTATCTTTATTTTTGTTTCTATGTTTGGTTGATTTCAGCCTAGACTGCTGTATACTCCTCTTGGTTGTGTTTGTTTCTTTTTGTTCTAGAGTTTTCAGGTGTGCTATTAAGTTGCTAGTGTAGGATCTCTCCAATTTTTTTTACAAGGGTATTTAGTGATATGAATTTTCCTCTTAGCACGGCACTTTCACTGTGTCCCAGAAGTTTTAATATGTTGTGTCATCATTTTCATTGAATTCTAGAAAGTTTTCAATTTTTTCTTTTCTTTTCTTTTCTTTTCTTTTCTTTTCTTTTCTTTTCTTTTCTTTTCTTTTCTTTCCTTCCTTCCTTCCTTCCTTCCTTCCTTCCTTCCTTCCTTCCTTCCTTTCTTTCTTTCTTTCTTTCTTTCTTTCTTTCTTTCTTTCTTTCTTTCTTTCTCTCTTTCCTGACTAAATTATCATGGAGTAAAGAGTTACTCACTTTCCATGGATATGTGAGTTTTCTCTTGTTTTTGTTGTTGTCGAAGTCCAGACTTAGTTTGTGGTGATCTTATAGGATGCATGGGATTATTTCAATATTCTTGTATATGTTGAGGCTTGTTTTGTGTCTGAATATATGGTCAGTTTTGGAAAAGGTAACATGAAATGCTGAGAAGAAGGTATATTCTTTTGTTTTAGAGTAAAAGGTTCTGTAGCTATCTGTTAAATCCATTTAGTTTATAACCTTGAATAGTTTTATTCTGTCCATGTTTGTTTTCTGTTTCAATGACCTGTACATTGATGAGAGTGGCATGTTGAAATCTCCCACTATTGTTATGTGGGGTTCAATGTATGCTTTGAGCTTTAGTAAAGTTTCTTTTATGTAGTGTGAGATACTAGAAAAGAGGCATCTGGCTAGTTCCTGGCTTAGCTGCCATCCAAGTTCCCACTCCAATGCTCAACACAGACAGGAGTTCCTTAGCTCCAGAATCTCATCACCCAGCTCTCTAAGTTCCCAATAGTAGATAGCTTCCATGCTATTCCCATACTTCAAAGCCCCAAGGCCTTTGATGGGCATATCACATAACCCAGGCTTTGCTGCTGTACCTTTCTCTCTCATACTTGGTCAAGTCACCTCGAGAAGAAAAATACCACACAGAGTTTAGAAACAATGGTAATTCAATCTCTGGCAGCAACAACTAAATCCTAATTTTGTAAGGCTTATTAAATCTAATCTTCTGGTGACAGATCCTTGTGGATCCACGATGATACTGGGAAACTCTACCACTATGTCTTGTCTATGTGCTCACCCACCATCCAAAACGCCTTATCTCTCTTCTCCTACTCTCTTCCTCTATCCATCCTGGAAGTCTCTCTTAGTCTCCTAATTATTGGCTCCTTTATTCATTGGGGATTGTTTCCCAAGAAGTCACCTGAGTATGACTCACTCCTTGTTTGCAGCCCCTCCCAGTAGAGCAGAAATTAACAAAATGCAGACAGCACAGAGCCATCTACTGCAAATGGGTGTGAATGCCATTGCATTTGGGGCACAATTGTTCATAATTGAGACTATTTCTTCGTGGATTTTTCCTTTGGTGAATATGAAGTGTCCTTCCCCATCTTGCTTGATAACTTCTGATGGAAAGCCTACTTTTATTGGATATTAGAATGTCAAGTCTCACTTGTTTCTTGGGACCATTTGTTTACAAGACTTTTTCTAGCCTCTTACTCTGAATTAGTTTTTGTGTTTGTCATTGAGGTGTGTTTCTTGTATGCAGCAAAATGTTGAATTCTATTTGTTTATCTAGTCTGTTAGCCTAGTCTTTTTATTGGGTAATTGAGACTGTTGATGTTGAGAGATAGTAAAGACAACTGATTATTAGTTTTTGTTATGTTTGTTCTTGTAGGTAGCATTATGTGTATATGATTTTCTCCTTTGGGTTCTGTTGTGATACGATTAATTTCTTGGTTTTTTTTTTCCCCTCTTTGATGTGGATACCCTACTTGTGTTCGATTTTTTCTTATAGAATCCTCTGTAGGACTGATTGGTAAATACATATTGTTTAAATTTTGTTTTCATGGAATCTATTGGGTTCTCTATCCATGATGATTGAGAGCTTTGCAGGGTGTATTATTACCTTGGGATGACATTTATGTTCACTTAGGTCTGGGTGACATTTGTCAAGGCTCTTCTGAGTTTTAGGGTCTCTGTTGAGAAGTCTGGTGTAATTCTAATAGGTCTACCTTTATATGTTACTTGGTCATTTTCACTTACAATTTTTAGTATTCTTTCTTTGTTCTGTTATAAAGTGTTTTGATTATTATGGGATGAGAGGATTTTCTTTTCTTATATAATATGTTTGGTGTTTTGTAGGCTTCTTGTACATTTGTGGCCATTTTATTTTTATGGTGGGGAAGTTTTCTTCTATGACTTTGTTAATGGGTGGTGTTTTCTAGTCCTTTGATCTGGCAGTCTTCACTCTCTTTTATTCCTATTATTCCTAGATTTGGTCTTTTCATTGTGTCCTGAATTTTCTGGATGTTTTGAGTTCATCAATATCTTATAATGTATCTTCTATGCCTGAGATTCTTTCTTCTGTCTCTTGTATTCTTTTGTTGATGCTTGTATCTGTAATCTCCTAATCTCTTTCATAGGTTTTCTATTTCCAGTATTGCCTACATTTGTGTTTTTTAATGTTTCTTCTTCCATTTTTAGGTCTTAGTCTCCTTTGTTCAATGTCTTCACCTGTTTGATTGTGTTTTCCTGTATTTCTTTAAGGAATTTATTGTTCCCTCTTTAAAGGCTTCTACCTAGCTTACCAGTGTTTTTCTTTATATCTTTCAGTGGGTAATTTATCTCATCCATTAAGGACTGTATTATCTTCATGTGATAGAATTTTAGTTCATCATCCTGCTCTTTTCCAGGTCTGTTGAGATATTCAGGTGCTGCTGTGGTTGAGAACTGGCTATGATGATGTCCACATATATTGGCTTCTCTTGCTTATTTTCTTGTGCTTACCTCTAAACATCTGGCTATCTTTGGTGTTAACTGGCCTGGGTGTCTCTGTCTAGAGCCTACCTCCTGTGTCGCTGGGTTGGTACAGATCTTCTGGGAGACCTGTGACCCTAGATGTAGCAGGTCTCCTGGGAGTCCTTCTGACTGTGGGGTCTTCAGTGGAGCATGCATGCTGATGATCTGATGGCCTGGCTGAGCAGATCTCCTAGGAGGCCTTCCAATGGTGGGTCTATTGCCCTTGGTGCAGCACATCTCCATGGAGGTCTTTAGACTGTTGGATCTACATGCTGACTGGCAGTTGAACCAGTATCATTTGTTGAAAATGCTGTATTTTTCCGCTAGATGGTTTTAGCTCATTTGTCAAAAATGAAGTGACCATAGATGTGTGAGTTCATTTCTGGGTCTTCAATTCTATTCCATTGATCTACCTGCCTGTCTCTGTACCAATACCATGCAGTTTTTGTCACTATGCTATGTAATATAGCTTGAGGTCAGAAATGGTGATTTCCCCTAGAAGTTCTTTTATTGTTGAGAATAGTATATGCTATCCTGTTTTTTTTATTCCAAATGTATTTGCGAATTGCCCTTTCTACATCTATGAAGAATTGAGATCGATGGGATTGCATTGAATCTGTAGATTGTTTTCAGCAAGATGGCCACTTTCACTATATTATTCCCACCAACTGAATCTAATAGAAGAGAAAGTGGGGAAAACTCTTGAACACATGGGCACAGGGGAAAATTTCCCGAACACAACAACAATGGCTTATGCCTAAGATTTAGAATTAACAAATGGGACCCCATACAATCGCAAAGGTTCTGTAAGGTAAAGGACACTGTCAACAGGACAAAATGGCAACCAGAAAATTGAGAAAAGATCTTTACCAATCCTACATACAATAGAGGGCTAATATACAATACATACAAAGAACTCAAGAAGTTAGACTCCAGAGAACCAAATAATCCTATTAAAGGATGAGGAACAGAGCTAAACAGATAATTCTTACCTGGGGAAACTGAAATGTCTGAGAAGCATCTAAAAAAATGTTCAACATCCTTCATCCTTTGTCACCAGGGAAATACAAATCAAAACAATTGTGAGATTACACCTGAAACCAGTCAGAATGGCTAAGATGAAAAACTCAGGTGATAGCAGATGCTGGCAAGGATGTAGAGAAAGAGGAACACTCCTCCATTGTTGGTGAGATTACAAGCTGGTACAAATACTCTGGAAATCAGTCTGGTGGTTTCTCAGAAAATTGAACATTGTATTACTTGAGGACCCAGCTATACCACTCCAGGGCATACACCTGGAAGATGCTCCAACATGTAATAAGGTCACATGCTCCACTATGTTCATAGCAGCTATATTTATAATCTCCAGAAGCTGGAAACAAACCCAGAAGTCTCTCAACAAAGGAATAGATACATAAAAGTGGTAATTTAGAAAATGGACTACTACTCAGCCTTTAAAATCAATGACTTCTAGAAATTCGTGGGCAAATGAATGGATCTAGAAAATATCATGCTGAGTGAAGTAACTCAATCACAAAAGAACACACATGGTATGTACTCACTGATAAGTGGATATTAGCAAAGAGTGTGGCATACACATGATACAACTCATGGACCACATGAAGCTCAAGAGGAAGGAAGTTCAAAAAGAGTGGATGCTTCAGGGCTACTCATATGATGGAATAAAATAAGGAAATTAGAGGGTGGGGGGAACTTGGGAGGAAGAGAAAAGGGGGAGTAGAAAAAGAGAGAAAGAATCAGGTGTGGAAGATGTACAGAGGGTCAGGAAATTTAACAGAGGCCTGTAGCAATTGGGGATAGTGAACTGGGGGTAGCATTCAGAAAGTCCCAGATGCCAGGAAAGAAAGACTCTCTCAGGACCTCATGGGGTTGACATTAACCCACAAACAGACAGGAGAACCTGTTGAGACCATATCCAGAGGTTAGACATATCCCCACTCACCCACCTCCCAGGTTGAGAGATAGCACCACCATCTCCAAAATTTTAATGCAGAATTGCTCCTGTCAAAAGGAACTACAAGGAGAAGGAGTGGAGCAGAGACTTAAAGAAAGGCCAACCAGAGACTGTTCCTCCTGAGGATCCATCCCACATGCAGACACCAAACCCAGACACCATTGTGATGTCAAGAAATGCTTGCTGACAGGAGCCTGATACAACTGTCTTCTGAGAGGTTCTTTGAGATCCTGGCCAATACAGATGTGCTCACAGTCAACCACTGGACTGAGCATAGGGACCCCAATGAGGTAATTGGGAAAGACTGAAAGAGCTGAAGGATCCTTATCTGGGATCAATGGGAGGGGTGACCATTGGTCCTGTTAAAGCTTGATGTCTCAGTATAGAAGAATGCTAGGATGGTGAATAGGTGGGTGGGGGAGCGTTCTCATAGGAACCGAGTAAGGGGAGATGGGATGGGGGTTTGCATATGGGAAACCTGGAAAGGTGATAACATTTGAAATGTAAATAAATAAATAAAATATCCTGTTAGGAGCCGTGTCTGCCACTGCAAGATGGCGCCGGTTTCCTGCTTCCTGGTTCTTCTTGCGAGCCTTGCTTG
>NW_021604613.1:5648658-5929563 GCF_004785775.1 Grammomys surdaster
AATCCTTAGCGTGGCGTTCTTTTTTTCGGCGAGGCGGCGCCCCGCAATATCCAATTAAAAAATGAGAAATTATGAATGGGTGATAATGGGGCAGGAGTGATTTTGTTATATTCTTTAGACTACTTCATTCTGACTGGGAGTGACGTTGTCTTTGTGGACCCTAAGAAAATTAGGATGCTTTCTACATTCTGTTTTACTGCTGTCTAGGAATTTTGGGACCATCTGTGGCTAGGAAAGTGAAAGCACTGTTGAAATGTCTGTGAGAGTAGACAGGAGCACCTGTGGGTAACTTCTCTGGTGCTGTCCTGAACATAGGTTTTGAATACACATCTGGACTTGTCAGGACTCAAAGGCACATGTGTATAGTAGAGGCAGAAGAAAAAGTTAACTAGGTCAGGAAGAAAATATTTTTTCATAGTTGTTCATTTGAAACTTTTAGGCTCATAAAGAGAAGGAAGTCCCAGAACCAGGGAACAGAAAAGGAATCTTGACCTTTGGAATAGGCAAGAAGAGGCAGGACACTGAGGCTGTTGATTGCCAGAAGTACTTAACTGGATTACATTTAACACATAAGATGTGGATCTGAGTGTATTTTCTAAAGCTTACACAAATATTTTTAAGTTTCCAAAAAGAGATAAATGTGCTAAAAACATGAACACTCTTTAAGTTGAGCTCAGGGAAGACAGAAACCTTTCTGTGGAGCAGAAGGGGCAAAAACTCATTTGATCTTGACTTACAGTATGACTGTAGACCATATAAAAGGGCTTTTCTCTCTATCTGGAGCCGAGATGTATATAAATTTAACATAAAAAGAAACATTTTTAAGTCTATAGTAGATGATATAGTGGAATGTTTTACCATAGACTAATAATTTGAAAGAATTTTATTGATTAATGTTGGAACTCTGAACTTTCCAAGTCCTAACGCAACAGTAGCCTAGTGAGGGGAAGAAATCTGAAATATTTTCATTTATTATATATACCTTAAATCATTTTTTATCAGAATTTAAGCTTACGTTTATTTGCCTTAGAACAACTTCTTAGATCCTAAGACAACTTCTTATGTCCTCATAACTTAAGTGTTCATATCCTCAAACCTTACATAAAACATTAAATATTTTTCATATCCAATTATTGACCATGGGACACTGAAGGAGGAGGTAACGTGGGAGGAGTAAGGAGAAGAAGAGGAAAAGGAAGAGGAGGAGTGAGGCAAGGGAGAGAACAGAGATGAAGGAGGATGAAGAGCCATGCAGGTATGGAGAACAGTCCTGGGTAACAACTTATATTCAGGTTAGCTAATTGGGAAAAACCTCTAATTGTATAGGCATATTGTTATTGAGCATTACTAAACATATAAAGCCTTTGATTAATAGTTAAGCATTAGAGTCACTTCCTACTGGGCCCAAGTCGATAGCAGGATGGTCTGGGGACAGTCAAACCTTGCAGAAACAGGGTGGAAGATTGGCAGAGCCATCTCCCATACTGGCATCTCATGGATGGCAGGGCCAGTGTTTCTGCCTGACCATTCCCAGCTGTAGCACACACGTGGCATCTGGCCATTTCTAACTGCAGCATACACATGGCCTCTGGCTGCAGAACAGTGCGGTAGAGGTAAGCAGAGCTACCACTGCTTAGATAGTAGGCTCAAGAAAATGTGGTTTTAAATGTCTCCTTCAACAGGGCACAGGTGGCTCATTACTGGGATTAGTCACTGCAAAGCAAGTTTCTTTTGATTAAGAAATAATATAAAGTTATGTCTGAAACCTATTTATCTTTTAACATGAATTCTGTGTGCAAGGCAAACCAATTTGCCCTTTTTAATAAGAGACCTAGTAGTTTTCACTGACTAATGCATTGGTTAATAAACTAACATGGTAATAGATTACCTTGAGATAAAGAGCCAGTTGCCTGTTGTTCTCTAGCTGTAAAGCTACAGCTAGCTTAGCTGTCAATGTGAACTGAGACACAAGGAAAATAAATTTTAATCTAAATGCCATATATTAATTAAAATAGCAGACATTTTATCATAGTCCACTACATAGAGAGTTGTCCCAGGTTGCTGTGGTCTCCATGACAACTATGGAAGGAGGTATATAATCAGTACCAGATACTGATGAATATGGACTGTGTTCTCTTCTATATGTGGTTATTAGCTGTTAAGATTGTAGATCAACACCAAGCTGCAATCAGTATACTTTATGTATAGAGTTAGAGATTAGGGTAGACAGATAAATCTTGCTAGGCAAGGAAGATAGAACAGATAGTTATGGATGGATATTTAGATAGGACAGGAGGAAACTGCTAAATTTGTGGCCATTTGAAAGGTAGTATGGAAACCCAGTACAGCACAAGCTTCTTAAAATATATACATAAGTGAAGGAAATCAAGGTAAATTGCCAAATGATGAGGGAGACAAAGTCCCAACTGAACACCTCTTATCACCAAATGATGTTTCCAGTACTGGGATTGGGTTACATCTTAATTGAGTTGTTGGCCAAAGGGTCCCATGGGTCCCTGCAAATGACCAGTCTACTGGTTGTTCTCCACAAAGTGATAGTAAGACCCTATTGCTGAAGACAACACCTAAACAATTCATTGAAAACTGAGAAATCAAGCCTGCCTACACTGTTCAACCCTAAAGGCTAGCGTTGCTGGAGATTACTCTATATAAAACTGGAGGAGGAAGGTAAAGAGCAGCGTAGCTTCCAACCATTCCTATCCCCAATTAAATGGTTCCTATTATAAGAGTTGCCTTGGCCATGTTATCTCGTCACAGCAAAGAGACCCTAACTAAGACAAGGGACAATGTAACCTGTTCCCATAATATCAGTACTTAATATTTTGTTTTAATTCACATTGATTGTATTTTTTAATACTTCTGTCTTTCTCTAACCATTATCAATACTCTCTTAGAACTTTTGGTCTTAAAATCTCCTAATGCCATTTCATGTTTCTTTGCTTCAGTGTGCATTATTAAGAATATAAGCTTGTCTTCTTAAAGCTACTGATTAATCTTGCTCAAGTGATACAGATTATATGTCTATTTCTATCCTTAGTCCATTATGTTTAAATATAAATTAGCATTTTATTGTGTTTTTCAGTTATATGTACCAGAAACTCATGTAATATTAATGAATCTGTGGTAAATATTTTGCTCAGTCAATATTATTCAAATTTTCTGAATGAAACTGAAAAATGAGTTAATCAAACCAAACAAATAACAATAAAGAACAACAACCACAAAGTGAAAAAAAACAACAATCAAAAAACTTAACTCAATCAAAAAATAATTCCTGGGAACTTAGTATATCCAATACAGATGTAATAAATGTCAGAATTAAAAAATGGTCTATTTGTTTTACTAATTAATCTTCAGAAACCTGGCCTATATATTGCCCTATACAAAGTTTGGTGTTATTTTACTTTCATTTTGAAATTGATATTTGTACATCATTTTATTTAATTTCAAGATAAGGTAACCAGTTATGGGGATGACTAGCTCTGATACTTGATACAAAGGCCGAAGCAGAATTATGCCGTTTCCTCATCTGAAGATAACAGTATGCCACACACATTCTTCTCTTGTTGTAACACATGGGCAATGAGAAGACAGAGTGCAATGGGATTTCAATTGTTTCCTCCATTCTTAAATGTCTCACAAAAACTACTTAGATAGAACCATTTTCTGAGAATGATGACACATGAAGTCTCTGAGATTATAATAGCATTGTCACACTCCTAGCTTCATAGAAATTTGGAGTAAAACTTAATATAGAGAAACAAAAGTTTTTAAATTTTCCTTCTTTTTTAACCTCTTCTCAACCACAAAGTGTTAGAAATTCTTGCCTATACTCTAAGAAGATGAAATAAATAATATTGGATGAGATGTTCACTGAATTTCTTATTTTCTAAAAATTGTGTAGTGTGCTTAACTTTGTAGCTAAGCACTCAGAAATGTAGGAATTTGAATTACAAGCTTTTACTAAACAGTAAAATATATATTTCCATTTTTATTTAAAATATTGTAATAGTAGTTGCTGAATTCCTCTGCTTGCTTATATGTGCCTGAGAAATTGAGGATAGATAAATATAAAGTTGAAAACTTTTAAGTAATTAAAATCACAGCAACTATCTAAAGCTTGATGAAATTTGTATTTTTTTGTTGTTGTTTGTTTTTTGCTTTTTGTATAAGGTAGGAGTGATATCCAGGAAACCAGCAATCTTACCAAATTCCCTTTCTACCTTTCTTGCATTTTCAAACATTGTCAAGGTCTCAGGTCAGGGTGCACAGGGTAAGACATTGACAGTTGTTTGCCTTTTGCAAGGTGAGTATCTTGCATTAATACAAATTAGAGATGACATTTTAACCTTAAAACATGACATTTTAGAGGACAGAATAGTAATTACCCTTTTAACAAGTAATATTAGAAAGTTGTTCTTACCAAATAATAAACACCTGCCATTGTACATATTGAAAATAGAAATGAAACACATTTTCACATCAAATATTTAATTCCTATTTTAATCTGGATCATGTTTAAAATCAGTAAACACTTTATATGTCCAAAGAATGGAACAGTACTTCACTGTCAGGTCTCCAGTGGCCAACTTTGTATTATCATAATTGAAGCCATCCCAAGAAAGTGATATAAACAATAGTGACACTCTTCTCTAAAAAAACGACAATTGGGCAGTCCTATTTTCTGGGTAATAATATTTTGTAGTTATATTATTTTTAATACAGAAAAACAAACCACTAAATTAGACTAAGGAAAGAATGCAAAAACACAGAAAAAGAAAAAATGAAAGTAAGAGTTTTGATGATTAGTTAAGCATGAAACATTGATACCCAATAGTGACTAGTTCTGCAACTTAAGTGATTGTTAATGACTTATATGTAGACCTGTGTTGTAGCTTAAGCAATGATAACTTTTCTAGAAAGCCATTGTTTTCATCCTACATTTGCAAATACAAAGCAAAAAACATTACATGTGTGTATATGTGTGTGTGTGTGTGTGTGTGTGTGCCTGTGTTATCACAGCCAGATATGGTAAATATTATGGTACAATGAAAGAAAAGAATAAAACAGAGCAGCAGGAATAATCATTGATACTTTGCATTATAAACTATGAATTCATGACAAAAAAGAAAGAAAGCCCTCAACCTCTCAAGCCAAGTTACTTTGTTGCAGCATATCTGATCACACCATGAACCCTGAGACTGTGTTATTTACTGAAAATTCTGTATCTAGTTGTGACACGGCTCAGCCCTAGTTCACATCTTTAATTTACAAGTTTTCTATTTATTGTAAATAGTGTTAAATATGTCAACTATAGGTCAAGAGGCAGATCATGTACCCAGTTGAAAGGGAATGAACATAGGAAAAAATAGAGATTAAGAGAGAAGGAAGGAAAGAAAGAGAGATACACAAGAAGAGACAGGAGGGATATTCTGAGCTAGTAGAATTTCACCCCAGCAAATGCCGTAAGTTTATTGCTAAAATTGAACATTTAACAGTTTTGCTAAAAGAATATTTGGTGCTTCAATGCATGACAGGACAATAAAAACAGAGAAATCACACTAGTTGTGGACAAATTGAGAAGCCATCAGATTTGGTAAGTTACCTGGGAAGTCCTTAAGAAGAGGATTAAGGATGTGAAACACCAAAATTCAAGACACTAGGACACTCAATAGTGCTACTTTAGCACTTGAAAATAGAAACAGAGAATGAAAATATAAATGATTTTACTGAGATTGATATAATGCTAATGGTAGAAATAATCTCGTGTGCACTGTGTGGAAGAATCAGCTTTCAATATAAAGCTAATATACAATAAACTGAGATAGGATTAAAAGGCAGGACTCTGACCTGGAGAGAGTCAGGTAGAAAGAGGATTTTTTTTCCCCATTGAGATGCAGAGGAACACACATAAGAAACAGGGGAAAGAAAATCAGCCACATAGTTTAATTCATTTTAAAAATGAGTTAAGTGTCAGTCTCGGAATGCGTCTAGCTCATGGCCTAGTCATTTATTAATAATATTAAGCCTGTGTTGTAATTTGGAAACTAGGACATTGGTAAAAAAAAACATGAATATAAACATTGCCCCATATATATGCTGTTAAAATCAAGCCTTAGAACCCATGAATCTAAGGGAAAGAACAGTGTAGCATCCTGCTGTGGCTTTCTGAGTGGGGCAGCTGAAGTCTATTTGGCCACATAAGCCCACAAACAGTGGGAGCAAGAAACTGTAGAGGCCAAGTGTGGAAGTGCATGTTCCTTACTTCTACACAGGGCAGTGTGGCTAACCTCTGGGGAGAGTAGAGGCCTCTGAGCAGATGGTAGAGTAGAAAACCACATCTTTAAGGCACAGTCCCACAAGCCACATGTTGCTCTGGGAATCCAGTGCTTAGATAGGTGCAAGGCAGTCTTGGACAAAAGAGCAACCTGGTCCTGGTCCACTGTATCTCTCACCCTGTGCTCACTGAAAGGCACCAGCCCAGCCCAGTAAGTCAGGACACATGGGCCTGAAATTATTACCAGTCTATGCCTGGAAGTGAAGGCCTGAAGCTCTGCAGAAATACAGAAAGTTAGAGAGGCTTGGCCAGGGCCAGCAGAAGGCAGAACCGGTGGGGCAGCCTGCTGGAACAAGCTGAGGGAGCAGAGCCAACCGCCAAAACCAGGTGCTAGCTGAACTGCAGAAATAGCACCAGTAACAACATGAAAAAGAAATCCAAGCCCTAACAATTGTCGGTGACCTAGTAAGTATCTTTGAAATCCCTCTAAATGCTAAAGAAAGAAAGAAGATACACATAGAAAGTCATCAAGATATGGTATTTGAAAGAAAAAAAAAGAATTAGAGATTTTT
This sequence comes from Grammomys surdaster, assembly GCF_004785775.1. Lineage (NCBI taxonomy): Eukaryota > Metazoa > Chordata > Mammalia > Rodentia > Muridae > Grammomys > Grammomys surdaster. The sequence continues at coordinate 5,655,529 of NW_021604613.1, forward strand.
AAAAAAACATAATGTTTAAAAATCCAGAGAAACACAAATGACACAATGTATCTGGAAAAGATAAGATATTTTTCAGTAATGATTACATTTATATAATATATAACAGAGATCAAAGAAGGGATACAGAAGAGAATAAAAAAAAACTTTGCTAAGTTACAAACAGAAGAACAAAATTTACACAATCCTTTAAATTATGAAAAATTTTTAAATGACTCAAATTTAAAGCTTATAATGCCACTATGTAAGAAGACTGCCAAAAGGCAGTCTATATCTGTTGTAAAATCTAAAATGATACTGCCTGCCTTGATAAAAGAATTACATAGAGATGAGAGAAATCCACAGGTTAGTCAAGAATTCAGATGGCAGCTTATAGAGAGACAAGATTTAAAAAGATTTAAGGAAGTAATAATGACATTTGGTTTATATTCACCACATGTAAAAAATATATACAATAAGTGGGCCACTCAAATTTACATAATTTCAAATGATTGGAGAGATATGATGACAGCTATGTTATAGACCGGCCCTCAATTACAATGACTAGCATTTTAGAAAGTACAAGTCTCAATCATGAAACAACTAAATGGGACTAGATACATTGATTCTGTCAAGAATCAATTAGTAGATAAAGATCCATATTCTGAATTAAGAGTGTAGATCACCCTTGATGATCTTAGATCTTAGAACAATGCCATACAATAATCTTGAACACTTGAGACAAGTTTGAACATCAGTGATGAGCTGAATCATTTACAAAGATAACCCAAGGTTCAAATGAGTCTTTCCCCAAATTTATAAAATGATTGAATACAGACCTAAATACAGCAATATCACATAGAACTGCTAGACACATTTTAATTGAATCTTTATCTTTTGAAAATGCTAATGCAAAGTGCAAAATGGCTATTAGACCTTTCAGAGATTTATCTGTACCTCATTATGAATGGCTCAAAACTACTGCATATATAGCATCTAGTGCTCAAAAAACAATTGTAGTTGCCCAAACAATTAAATGGAGAAAACACAAAATGCTCATTGCTATGAAAGGTCAGGTCATTCTCTAAAGAATTATAGATGAACAGTTCCTAAGGAAAAATCCTTCTATAGTAATAGTAATTCAGGAAGAAAGTTTCCTATTTAATGTAGATGTAGAAGGAACAGACATAATGGTGATAAATGTAGGCCATCCAAACATATTTGAGACAATTGCTTTAATGTGGAAACATTGACTAAGGAGCTTTGCTCTGTTGTGCCTGCAAGCATTCATGAACACTCAAAGATCACCAAGGAGCTGACTCCAACATAATCCCATTAGAGTCTCTTCATTAAAAACTCAAGCTTGGTCCTACTCACCCCCAAAACAGGATGGTTTCATGAAGCAGCTCTGAAGCCCCATTGAGACAGGGTTATATAGGGAAATGAGAGCAAGTAAGGAGATGTCCAGCCTGCCAAGCATCTGATAGAATGATACATGTAATCTGACAGGTAGGTACTCTGAAGCAAGACCATGAAAAATCGCAAATGGTTTGAAAGTACATCTGAAACAATCAGACTGATCTTCGATTGACTGTTGCTAGGGAGTAGCTAGGGAGTAACTTTGGAGTATGGGCCAAGGACTAGTCATGGGGTCCTTCCTGGTACTTGGGTGTAGCTTGGAGTCAGCTGCATGTCAAATTATCAGGCTTTATCTTTTAAGATGGAGACTGGTTTCAAGATAGAGGAGGTTTGACATCTCAGCTCAAGCCCCAATAAAAAACAAGATGAACCATTCATTTGCTGTCCATCTAGGAGAGAATATTCTGAAAAACAACTAGGAAAATCAAAGCCTGATAGGTTAAACAGAGCTGCTCAAAACTTAAATAAACCACTTAACAGAGACAGAGCAGCTCCTATAGATTGACTAAAGGATGCTAAAAGTACACAGAAACATATATTAACAAAATACTGTAAATGATAAGAAACCAAAATTAAATGTAAAGTTTGATGTAATTAAGACTGAAAAATTACTGAATATTGGAGCAGGTTAACTATAATATCATAAGATTCCTAGATTCCAGCTTTGCCACTTCAATGGATTTGTACACAGCTCTTAGGAAAAAAAGTCTAACATGGGTTAAATTTGACTAGAAGGTTAAATAGAAAAATGAAGCTATATATGGATAGTATAGCCATAAATCTATGGGAGAAGATATTCATTACAACAGTGGGAAGAACAGATTAACATTTGTCTAGTTTTAAATTCCTCTAGTTTTAAAGCTAAAAGTTATAAAAGAAAAATGTTTCTAATATGTAAATAAATAAATCTGATAGTTGAAACAGATACAGACTATCCAAGCTGTCCATATGTAGGATATAGGAGAGACTGACTCTCCAACCTTATGTGGGGGAGCTACAGCTGATAGATTCAAGCTGCCCTGCTACTAAAGTGGCAAACTGACAAACATGTTTTGTTACAGTAATTATTTAAAAACTGCCACTCGACAAATGTCAAGCCGACTATCTAAGCTGCCGTAGCTCTGCCTAGCTCAGCTGCCATTTTTCTTGGCCTGAGGACACGTGTGCACTGCAACTAGAAACAGCCAGCCAGAAATACCAGCCCTAGCACCCACAAGACATCAGCATGGGAGATGGCTCTGCCAATCTTCCAACCTGTCTCTGGAAGGCTGGATATTTCCCAGACCATCCCGCCATCCACATGGGCCTGGTAGTAAAATGAGACTCTAATGCTTAAACAATAATCAATGGCTTTATAAGTTTGGTAATACTCAATAACAAGATGCCCATACAATCAGAGGTGTAATCTAATACCCAATCTAAATATACCAACTACCTTTGACGCTACAAACAAGCAAACATCCACCTTCATGTTCCTCTCTCTCATTCTCTGTCTCTCCTAGCTCCTCATCTTCCTTCTCCTCTTCCTTTCCTTAATCCTCCCACCTTAATTCCTCCTATATATCACCCTTTCTGTTAAAATAATAAAAATAAAAAACCTTTCTCTCAAAATACAATTAGAGCATAACTATACCAATTTGTATCAGTAACATAAAAGAGAGACCTAATACCCAGTCCATCATCTTGTTGACTAAACAGAACCTCTGTCATCTCTCCTAACTAAAAGACTTAGTTCTGAACCTGGCTTATGTCCTGGCTTCAGAATGAATGTCAGGTGAAAAACATCCTCTCAAATCTTTTCTCTCAAAGTAAAATGCTGGGATTGGCTATGAGACTATAAGTCTTCATCCCTGTCAGAAATCCAGAATGAGTGAATTAACTGAAATTATGGTAAGCACAAAGCATAGCTTCTAAAACTTAGCCAATTTATAGAGACCGCTGAACACCTGGACAATCCCTATACTTCAAAACATTGGAGCATCTGATCTTCAGCCTTCTGGCCCAGGATCATCTGACAGAACTAGTAATGCAAAATTATTAAGGGCTGATTACTCTGTCTTGGCAGACATAATCAGTTGACTATTCCACAAGTGTGTCCTTTTCTGGACAGTAATTTGTCTGTAGATGAAAAGAGGCAAGTTTTGCCTAGTGGCTGTCTTACCACAACTGGAGTAACTCCAAAAATGATCAATTTCTTCTTAGAATCAAAGACAGGAAAGCTTTCAGGAGCGGACAGGTCTCTAATCGAAATGAACATTAATAAAGAAATGTTTGTAATGTCAATTATGTGTATTTCTGATGTTTTTGAAAACCAACTATCTATGTAAAGGAATTGGGACTGTTGTCCATTAGCTCCTCTCTTTTATTTTTAATTAAAATCTAGAAAACGCCCTACCAATAAACTCAGAGCCATGCAATTGCTATAGCCCTTTAACTCACAGGCTAACCCTCTTGAATCAGTTATAAATAATTAAAGAAGGACTGGGTCTAAGCCTTGCATTCCTAAATTTGTTGTATAGACACAATGCCTATGAGAGTAAAAATATTAGTTTCACTTTTATATCAATAAGAGACTCATACCAATGAAAACCTTCAATTTGAAGTCAAAGTAAATTTTGTACCATTTAAGAAATTATAACTTCAGCTTACTAACAATTATACAGATTTCTACCAATAGGTTATGATTATGCAATAAATCCTAGCTATTCCTCCCTGTTCCAACAAAACCACTACTTTTCCCTAGAAAGACAGCCCAATACTAACCACTTCAATCCCCAAGCCCAGGGAATAGGGTTGCTGAATCTTGATTAACTTCTTCAAGCTGAATTTAGGCATTGAGATATTTGAAGAGGGGTAGAGGGAAGGATAAATTGATAAGCTTCTGATGTCTGTGTCTTCACTGCATCCAGCTGAAATTCCAGGACATCAGAAGTTCAAGCAGGTCTGCTCAGCTTGCTTGATGAGTAGATACACCAAGACTGTGTATTCTGCAATATATAATTCTCAAAACAAATCTTAGTATCAAGATAATTTTTGTTTGAACTCTGGAATCTAGTCTTCTGGCAGACTGCCTCTGTCATGTCTAGTCCATATAATTCTGGAAGGCAGAAATATCTTAATTGTCTCTTCTGAAACACCCAGAAAAAACCTTTTTCCCTAAATGGAATATCCTTGAGCCAGTAATCAGAAAAACTTTTATCTTGACTTCTTTCCCAGAGGAAAAATATAACCACAAAACTGAAAATCACACCCATCTTCCTTCCCTATTTTACCAAGCAGGGAAGGAACCCAGAATTCCCATGGGACCCAGATTAGACAGAACCCAAGTCTCCTGTGAGGCAATATAACTTTATATCGTTTAAACACACCTGATTTAGACTATCTATCTGTTCAGCCCTCTGTCTAGAACAGTCTTTTATTTATACCATCTATCTGTTTGACTCTGTACTCCAGAGCAGCTTCCACTTGTACACTGTACTCTTTATTCTAGAGTCAGTGACCATTTCCCCTATCTTAACTAAAGTGCTGTATGTGCCTATTCTTAGGCTTTTCCTATTTTGCCCAGCAGGAAAGGAACCCAAAATTCCAGTGGGGCCCACATTTGACAGAACTCAAGTCTCCTTTGAGGCAAAATAACTTTATATCATCTGAATAAACCTGATTTATGCTATCTTTCTGTTTAGCCCTCTGCCTAGAACAGTTTTTTACTTATACCATCTATCTGTTTGTCTCTGTACTCCAGAGCAGCTTGCACTTATACACTGTACTCTTTAAGGTGGCTTAAAGCCCATATAATTTGAAGCTCTATGATATTCTTATGATTTATGGAAGTTTTTTCAAAATCTCTTAATAAAGTTACTGACTCTTAATATAAAGAAAGAGTTGTTTTGAATATTGAAAGTTATGTACTTAATCAGCATGATTCAGAATTGGTTTCACTATTTATTGAAGTACAACAAGTAATCTAAAGTAGAAATCATTCATTGTATATAGCATACTTCAGATCCCATAGGCAACTATGAGGTCCTTTGGGACAAGGTAATGATGAAACAGCATGATGTTAACAGCAAAGGTTAAAGAAATATTTTTCTATCAGTTGACAACAAAACAAGGAAAGTATATGGAACTGTCTTATTTGTCCTTTGTATAGTGAAATTCCATGAAATGCAGGGAGAAACCCAAAAGGTACCCAATGAAATTTGGCAAATGTATGGATGCATTTTGAATTGCACTGTTTGGAAAATTAAAGTATTTGCACATACCATAGATACATATTCAGGTTTCAATGGGCAACTTCTTTAAGTTTTAAAAAGGCCGATTTAATGATTATACATTTATTAAAAGTTATGGCTCTTATGTTTCTAGTAAAATGAAGTAATTTTTACATATTATAATATAAAGCATATTACAGGTATATCATACAATTCTACATGACAAGCAATTATAAAGAGATGTAATCATACATTAAAAGAGACCAAAAAGGAAAAGTAAAACTCTAGAGGTAGATTGCATTGTGCCTTTATCTTACTTTAAATTTAGTAAATGTTAATAAAAAACAACTTCTGAAAAACACTGGATTTGGGGGGGAAAAACGCCTTCTGAATTAGAATAACCTATCTATTTTAAGGATGTCCTAACTTCAGAAAGGAAGGCAGGAAATGTGTTGTATTGAGAAAGAGATTTTTGTCTTTGTTTCAACAGGAGAATCAAAGGTATGGATTTCATCCAAATTAAGAAAGATTACATTTGACTGGGGAGAACTCCTGAAGGTCTATGCTGCAAATGAAGGAAGAAACCAAGAATAATAACAAATCAGGTAAAGAGAATGCTGATCTTTTTAAATAGGTACATCTCTAAAACTGGTTAAGATTGGTTAAGATAAAATTCTCCAGCCAGTACTTCAACTAATCCCAGCCATTAAATCTTGCTGGCAACAGAGTCCTCAAGAGTCATCATGCCATCCATTTATATGGTATGGTTAAAATTTCTATTACAGTTTGTTATACAGTTCAAACTAACTTATAAAAATGATAGATGTCTTACCTGCTCAAATAAAAGAGCAGATAATCATTTTTCGCGGAATTGTGCCCACTGTAAAGTCTATCAATGTATTATTGAATACATATATATTACCTATGCAAGTGTAATATTCACAGAGCAAAAAAACCAGAAACCAATAAAGTTAAAGAAGTCCTGACAATATTTACTGTCAAGGATGCTTGAAAGGATTCTGAGAATTGGAGACATACTTAAGACAGTATTGAGGTTGATCCAGTCTCAGAATTCTTCAATAACTGTTTACTAAAACTTGCTTTCAGGACAGCTTTACAATAGTTGACCTCATTTATTCAAGCCTCTAGGAGTGCTCTAGTCAGGACTTGCAGTTTAGCTAAGCCCTGCTCTTTCAAATCAAAACGAGACTGGACTGGACAGCAAATATTACAGCTAATTTATTAAGATAGGCTAATATCCCAATTGTCTTAGGGCCCCCAGAAGTGGTGTAATCTCCATATGGAATGAAATAATTTTAAAGAACAAGACTTCATTTTCAAGAAATGGGGTGGGTAGTTTTTGGTCTGTTAATGGCTGATGAAAGTTTGTCATTATTTAAGTGTGGCAGTGTTCACAAGCTATTAATCATCTTGGTTAGGGAGAAACAAAAGTAAGGGATGTTATGTTGAGGGTTTTCATTTCTCTTTCCTTCTTGCTTTCACATATAGTGTTAAAAGGGGGGTGGTACATAGGAATAATAGGATATAATGGTAAATTATTGAATCCATTTTTAATATAAAAGCATTAACAACCTAAATATTTACATTCGGTATAGACTTTGTATATTGATATAGATTTAGGATTATATTTTGCTACAACAAACAATGTATATATGTGTCAACTTTTGTATAAGATGTTGTATTTATGCCACTCATTTAAAAATACCATATGAGGTTACAGTCTTTTTAAAACCCACTATTACAAAATGTTTAGGATATTAAATAATATAACTTAGTAGTCAGACAATCAAATGTAAGGTAATTTTAGTCCTAGTTTAATGACAGAAATAAGCCTTATTTAGTCTCCAATAGATTTTTTTCAAAGTTAGTCATATAGCAAATAGGTTAGAACAAGCCACATTTGCCTATTCAGATATACTACAGATAGATAACCTTTAAAAACCTCAAAGATCTATAAAATATTGTAGTTAAAGATGTTTCATTTAAAAGATAACGTTTGACAGTGAGATATGTAAGAAGCTACAGATGCATGCACTACAAACAAAATACAAGAAATAGAAGAGAAAATTTTAGACATGGAAGATACTATAGAAGATACTACAGAAGATATTGACATATTTGTCAAAGAAAATACAAAGCTTTAAAAGGTCCTAACCTAAAACATCCAGAAAATTCATGACAGAGTGAAAATACTAAACTTAAGATTAATAGTAATAGAAGATGATAAAGAAGATTCACAGTATACAGGGCTAGAAAATATCTGCAATAATATCATAGAAGAAAACTTCCATAATCTAAAGAAATAGATGGACAAAAATATAGAAAAGCCTATACAAAATCAAATAGATAGGACCAGGAAAGAAAATTCTCCTGTCACATAATAATCAAAATGCTAAATGCACAGAACAAAGAAAGAATATCAAAAGCTGTGAGAGAAGATGGCCAAGTAACAAATTATGGCAGACCTATCAGAATTATACCAAACTTCTCAATAGAGATTCTAAAATCCAGAATTTCCTGTACAAATGTCATGGAGACCCTAAGAAAACAAAGATGCTAACCCATGCTACCAAGAAAAACTCTCAATCAACATAGATGGAGAAAACAAGATATTTCATAAAAACAATTTAAATAATTTATTTTTACTAATCAAGCATACAGAGGATATTAGAAGGAAAATTCATAAGCAAGCAGGATAACTACATTCAAGAACACACAAGAAATTAGTGAGTTCACAAGAATCCCATAAAAAGACAATCACATGAACATATATTACCACCTCTAACAATAAAAATAACAGGAACTATCATTAGTTTTTAATATCTCTCAACATCAATGGATTCAATTTCTCAATAAAAAGACAGTCTAACAAAAACACACCTCAGTGACAAAGACAGTTTCTACCTCAGAGTAAAAGGCTGGGAAAAAGTTTTCTAAGCAAATGTTCCTAAAAAACAAGCTAAGGTATCCTTTTTAATACCCAATAAAATACTCTCAACCAAAAGTTACCAGAAGAGGCAGGAAAGCACACTTCATACTCATCAAAAAACAAATCCACCAAGAGGAATTCTCAGTTCTAAACATCTATGCTCCAAATGCAAAGGCACCCACATACTAAAAGCTCAAAACACACATTGAACAACACACAATAATAGTATGAGACATCAAGAACCCTACCAATGGATACATCATTGAAACAGAACCTAAACAGGAACCAAATTAAACTAACAGAAGTATTAACCAAATTAATTTAACTGATAGCTACAGAACATTTCACCCTAAAACAAAAGAATATACCTTCTTCTCAGTATCTCATAGAACCTTCTCCAAAGTTGACAATATAATTGGATACCAATCAGGCCTCAACAGATACAAGATTGAAATAATCACATGCAGATCACCAGGACTAAAGCTGGACTTCAGTAACAACAAAAACAACAGAAAGCCTACTTATTCATGGAAACTGAACAACTCTCTATTCAATGATAACCGTCAACTGAAAATGTGGTTTATTTACACAATAGAATATTATTCGGCTATTAAAATTGAGGATGTCATGAATTTTGCATGTAAATGGATGGTTATAAAAAATATCATTCTGAGCTAGGTAACTCACACCCAAAAAGACATCATGCATGATATGTACACACTGATCATTGTATATTAGTCAAAAAGTACAGAATATCCATGATACAACTCCCAAACTATATGAAAGTTAACAAGAAAGAGGGTTCAAATGTGTATATTTTAATCCCACTTAGAGCAGGGGATAAAATAGTTTTGGGAGGCAGAGTGAAAGAGGGACATGGGGGTTGGGGGTAGGGTAGAAGACAGAGAAATGAGATTAAGATTAGGAATGTGGTTAAACAAGAGAAAAGTCCAGTGGGCCAGGAGAATGACTGGAAATATGCAGCAGTGGTGGGTGGGTAGGGGTTGGGGGAACCTCTAGAGAGTCCCAGAGACTAGGGATACTAGAGGCTCACAGGCCAATGAGGGTGGCTTTAGCTGAAACGTCCAATAGTTGGGAGATGCGACTGCAGAGACAACGTCTGGTAGATAGATGTGGACCCCCAGTTGAGGCATGGGGCCACCTACGCATCTTCACAATTTTGACCCAGAATTGTTCTTGTCCAATGGAAATCCAGGGACAATAAATGGAAAGAGATTGAAGAAAAGGCTACCCAATGACTGGCCCAACTTGGGATCCATCCTATGTGCAGGCAACAAATACTGACACTATTACTGATGCCATGTTGTGAATGTAGACAGGAGCCGAGCATGGCTGTCCTCTGAGAGGCTTTACAAGAGACTGACTGAGACAGATGCAGATACTTACAGCCAACCATTGGCCTGAGGCTGGGAACTCCTATGAAGAATTAGGGGAAAAATTGAAGGAGCTGAAGTGGATTGCAATTCGTACAGGAAGAACAACAGTATTAACTAAACCGGACACTTCAGAGCTCCCAGAGATTAAGCCACCAACTAAAGAGCATTCATGGGATCGTCTGTGACTCTTGGCACATATGTAGCAGAGGACAGTCTTTTCTGTCCTTGGTGGGAGAGGATGTGCTTAATCCTAGAGAAACTTGATACCCCTGGGAAGGGCTATATTGGCATGGGGTGAGTAGCTGGATGGGTGGGAAACACCCTCTTAGAAGCAAAAGAGAGGTGTAATGGGGTCAAGAACTCAGGAAGGGGGTATGGGAAAGGTGTTGGCAGCCATTTTGCCTGCTTCTGTGAAATCCTGCCTGTCAGGAAGAGTCAAGTGAAGCCAGTGTCTGCAGACATATTTCCTGGCCTGCTAACTCATGGAATGATAAAAGGGGATATGTGACAGGCTGAATGTTCTATTAATCTTAGAGAAGAAATAGGGAGGCCTCCTGAAGGTAATAGATACCCATTGTTGGTTTGTCATTGTCTTTGCTTGCTTGTGACTTTGTTTTCCATGATAATATGAAGCCTATGGGAATTAAACTTTGGGCTACTGCAGTAGTCACTGGTCAGCCCTCCCGATTTCTAACCTTTGTCACTGAGTCTTCTTTTCTGTCTTTCTTATATTCTGTCTTTTCTAAAATCATCCCAACTACTCCCCCTTCCAAAACATACACACAAAGAGGAGAGTTTGACATTGTGCTGGTGGGAATGATACAGGAGGGGGTGACACTTGATATGTAAATGAATGAAATAATTTAATTAAAAAAGAAAAAGAAAATGGGAAAAAGGGAGACTATTCTATTGCCATCAATCTCACAATCTTTTGGTTTTCCTTTGACTCTTTAATACCTTTCATAACGAATATATATTATCTCAAAATCTGTGATATTATTATGCATATATAGACTTTTTGTTGTGATAATAGTAGTCATACAGAACACTAAGTTTCATATAGGTTTTGGTATGTATTTTCAGGTTTGAGTATTTTCAGCTCAGGTAATTAAGATTAAATTTTGTGTACCTTGGATGTAATTAAGTAATTGTGGTCCTCAAACCTTTCTGAGATTTGCTAAATATGGCTCTTAAAATGTTTCTGTTTTCTACCATTCCTTATAGTAACCGTTATGGTCTCTAAGAAGATGGTGGGCCTTGCATGATGAATCTCCCTGGAGAATCCATCTGGATTGTGGTAACTGAAAAAAAACCTGCCCCATAACTTTTCTGCTAATGGGTTCTGTGCAAACTGTGGATACTTTCAGATTTACTGCTCTGTTCTACCTAGCCAGAATTGCCATTATGATGACAAACACCACCCAAAAATCAACTTTAGAATACAAACTGCTCTGGACATTCAAATGGCTGAGTTCATAGAAGACTTATACTTTACAGAACTTTAAAGTCAAAAATACTTAATGTAAAGACTGCCAAATACCACCAAGCTGAACATTGTGGAAAGGTTGACAGAAATCTTTTCATTATTGTAAACAGTCTTACTATGTTAGAGTTAAAATATTTCCTTTTTCTTTAGACAAAAGAGGGAAATGTTACAAGATATCTGGTCATGACGTGAACTCCAGGTTACATTATTTACTAGAAAAAACATGTTTCTTGTTGTGGTATTGTTTAGCTCTAGTGCACACCTTTAACTGAAGACCTTTCTGTTTATGGTAAACTGGATTAAATAAAAGCAAACATAGGCATAGAGGCATAACAAGCAACCAGTTGACAGGGAGTGAACATAGGAAAAAAGAAAGAGAGAGTAAGAGGAAATAATATATGAATACAGAAATGCACATTAAGAGAAGGAACTGATATTGAGAAGCTTTTGAGATTGCATGGAGAAGGAAAACTACTTTTGTGATATTGGCTGAGGAGGAAAGTCATTGTGTACTTTCTCTGCTTCTCTGAGATACCAGGCTTTCACCCCAACACCTGGCTCCTGAATTTTCATTGGTAAAATTCACACAATTAAGATTTTGTTAAAAAAACAACATGCTTTCCCCAGGAAAATTGGTAGCAGCTAAGAAAATAATGGCTTCACAGCCATCACTTAATTCTGGAAACATATATTGTTCATCCATTATGTAAACCACCTTTGGCTCTAGCAATATAGATATCAACACTATGGCTCCTAGTGTTCATGGTCTAAGGAATTAAAATATACCACAATTTGAATGTAAACATCAATGTGAGTTAAACTTGAAATTTAACAAAGATCCATTACTGCTTCATCAAAGGAAATTAGAAGTTTTATTACTTACCTTCTACTGTGTAACTAATGGGTACATTTAAGGAAGTCTACATTATCTCAGAAGAAGATACAATGACTAACAGGGTCTATTAACAGAAAGGCATAGCAGGAATGATGGCAACAACAGCAGGAGATAATCAAGAAACAAGAAAGTGAGAGAACACATCTTTTACCTTGTACTAAACAAAGAGCACAAAATGGAAGAGGATGAGGCTACATAATTTCAGAGTCTATTCTCCATGACATGCATCCTCAAGCATAGTGGTAAGACTTCTCAAACATCTCCAAAGAATGCTACCAAATGGGAACCAAATGTTAAAATCCTTAAGCCTATGAGATAGTTATTCATTGTACCACAATGAGAGTTATTTGGAAGCTTTGGTTTCACCCCTGCACATTTTGAATCCATGCAGTTACGCACGATGCCCAAAAAATACAATCAAGAAACCAGTAGTGCCAGTAGTGAACATCTAAAATAACTTTTCAGCAAAGATTCCTTAGGGAGTTTGTACAAACCAAACACAATAATTTCTTGTTGTACCTCCAGACATGGTATAACCTGAAATTGGCTCCAGTTACCTGATTTTGATTAAAATCTATGGATCTTGATTTACATATGTATTTTAAAAGATAAATGCAACGATAATAAAATTACTCTATTTTGTTTCTGAAACCGATATTTAAATGATTGATCATCTCAATTGTATTATACAACAATAAATATCATACAGAGAATCTTATTACGTTTCAGAATACATTTTATTTTATTAAAAATTATGGTTGACTGAGTAGATAACTGAGGAGGTAAGAACACTGCATGCTCTTCTAGATCACAATTCATTTCCTAACATTCATATCATAACTTTCAACAAATGTATCTCTCGCTCCAGTGGATTTGATGTCTTTGAATGTATTTCAGGTGTACTAAACATGTACACATGCACTTATTCACACAAATATCCACACATATAAGATGAAAGCAGTTTTTCACTTAAACTTTAAAATGTATTTCACATATATAAGTTACTTCATTTCTTTTATTTCCAGCACAGTGTTTTTATTACTTATTTTGGAATTCCATATAGTATAATACACTCAATTTTATTTCCCAGTCTTTTCAGGTCCACTGCCTATTCTTGTGATCTCCCTAAAAGGAAAAGAGGAACCCCCCCCCCCAAAAAAAAAGACAAGTCCAATTTTTGCCACCTATATACTCGCTTGAGCATGATTAAACTCCCAATGACCAGCCCCATAAAACAACAACATTAACAACACAACAAAAACAACAACAAAATCTGAGTCTTTTTCCACTACCATTGCTCTCAGAAGTCATATAAACTGTGAAGAGTAACACATCAAGATCTCTATCACAAGTTGTATGAATTCTCTTCAGTGACTTCCTGTCTAGGTCATGTGCATGCCCATGGTCCATGCTTTGCCCAGAAACCATGTGGAAATTATTTAATTTCTAATGGTGTATTTCCTTTACTTGAAAATAGATTCTTTTCTCATATGATATATACTAACTAGTTTTTCATCCTTCTGTTTTTCCCTCTACTTTCCCAAGTTCCTCCTGTACCTTCTTTGGATATAAGAAAAAAATTAATCTTGAACAACCCTGCCTTGGCACTCTGGACATTCTCACTCTATCTTTAAAGACATTCACCCTTCTGCTTGTTTGCTGACCTACACTGCTCTGCTGCCTGATTTCTTGGACCACATTTCAATAAGTATGTCTTTTCCTTGTTAATTTTTGCTATCTTCCATCTTCTGAAGAACACTATTGTTTTCAGTTCACCTCTGTTATTTTCTCCCATACTTTAATAAAACAATCATGCACTTTCTTGCTTAGTCTATTTTTGCATTTATTAATCAAGATTAAGAATATGCAAAATGAAACCCTGATTTTCCTGAAAGAATCGGACATATAGACCAGAGAAAATAAAGAGTGTATATCCTTCAATCAGATTCCTTAAAAAAGGTGAACACTTACTACTGCAACAGTGATAGCTATGACTTATCAGTAGGTTAGAAACCTCAGGCTATCCTGAAGCTATTATTTGGCTTTCATCCTAGCGTTGAGGCAACCTCCTCAACTGTCATCTGCTTGTCTCCCTGATCCCCTATGTGGACTTGCAGGCCATATAGCCATTGGTTCCTTTGTTTGCACTTGGAAACATGTAGCTGTCCTTAGCAGCTTCTTCTTCTAATATCATACCACCTATAGGTGCTTTTTCCAGTCACAGGAATCTGAAAATTTAACAATAGAAAATGAGTTAGCAATCAACTTACCTGTGTCTTCTTCAACCAGGATTACTTAAGAGAGTGGAAACCATTAAAAACAACATACTTTTAAAGTTTATTCTCAATAATTTGTGACATTCTGGGGACATAAAATGTATGAAACTGTTATAATAGAATTTTATTTTTTTGTAAAACGGATGTGCCCCTTTAAGGCCTATTCACTTTATGAAATAAGGTAGCTACAGAGAAATCAATTTTTGCCTTCCCAATATTTCCAGTATGGAAGGTTTATTAGCGATATGTAAAGATATATTCCACCTTGTCATGGCCCTGCAAGAAAATATATCTGCTGCCTACCCCAAGTTGCTTCTGAGTTATGGTCAGGCTCCATAAGATAATACCTCTAAGCCTAGATGGCTCCAAGTCACATATTGGTAAAGTAAAGCCATGTATTATCTTAGAGCACACTCTTCTTCAGCAGAAGTTATAACAATAAGAGATTCTATTTGTTCTAGAACCACTGTTGTCACTGTCTGATGAACCCAGTAGAAATGATGCCCCTGAAATGGATTCCCCTGGAAATACACCTCAGTAATTTTCAGTCTTAACTGCTTTTTCATTCACCCACAGACTGCTTAAAAGCTTAATATTGCTGGATTACAGTGTTACAATTTGAAGATTTCAGTTTTTAAGACAGAAATTAAAATGAAACCTTTTTTGAAGGGTCTAATTTTATTTGTTATATAAGGGATCAGAAATCACAGAGGACTTCAGCAATGACTCTCAAAATCCATCAGTGTGGCAACAGCCAAAAGTCAAGAAAAAAGATTAAAGAAAAACTTACCTACAAAATGTCTGGACATCCAATAATACAGTAGGACAAAGACACGAAGAATGGGCACCATGGTGTTGGGAACTTAACCTACATAGCACTGGTCATTATTTACTTCTTTCTTGTGACATAATTCACAGATGTGCAAGATCATTAACCTCTACATTTTCTATTTGATCTGCTCAACTTACATATAAACTGATTACACTGAAGTAAAAATTGCATTTCTTAGTCTTCTTAGTCATCTTTCATGTATTCACTTGCCACAGAAACACTCAAGACCAAATTCACTATTTCAGCATGGGACATTTCAATTAACACAGAAGGCTTAACCATACTGTGCTGCTAATTTTTATAGCTACAATTGCCATACAATACAATTTTTTTTTTTAAAAAAAGCAAGCAAAATAGCTTAACTTTTCTATTACTGACATTCTTTTACTACAGAAAAAAATCATGTTCAGGATTGAGAAGATGAAACATACACAGTTCTCTTTATAGGTAAGTCTTTTAATCAGTAACATTTCCTTCTCTATTGTCAGATTAAAAATTGATCTATAAACGTAGATTCTCATCCTGTTTTATACCTGTGAAAACAGAGAAGTAAAGCCTGGTCATTAAACTTCCCTGACTTCATATTTCAAAATAATATATTTATCATGACTTGAAATAAACATGAAAGTTAAAGAAATCAATTCATAGAATATTCATTCATATTAATTAATCTTGTTATACATCTATGAAATTGATATTCATTTTGTTATATTTTAAATCCCACAAAATTATGACAATGATATAGAAATGTCTCATATACCTCATGCAAAAGTTATGGGATATTCCATGTAACAAAGACAAACAGGAGCTGTGAGAAAATTCTGTATCCTACATTTTCTGTTCATTAAAAATATTTGATACTAAAATACAAAATGATACATTAACTTTATGTTTTTTAATGTTTTATTAATCATTCCATTTGTTTACATCCCAAATGATTTCCCACTTCCCAGTTACCCCTCCATGAGCCCCCATTCCATGATATCCCACTTTCTGCTTACACCTCCACCACCTCCCCATCCCACATCTGCCCTTCACCATCCCTTTTGCTTGTATGGGAGTGCACCACCATCTACCCTGAATCCCCCTACACTGGGGCATCAAACCTCTCTGGAACCAAGGACCTCCCCTCTCTTGCTGTTAATCAAGGCCATCCTCTGTTACATATGTATCTGGAACCAAAGATCCCCTTAGTTGCATTCCTTGGTTGGTGGTCTAATCTCTAGGTGAACTGGGTGGTCAGGTTAGCTTATGTTGTTCTTTGGGGTAGCAATCCCCCTCAACTCCTCCAGTCCTTCTTCAAGCTCCCCGACCAGGATCCCCCAGTTCAGCCTAATGGTAGGATCCAAGTATCTGCCTCTGCATTAGTTGATTGCTGGCTGGATCTCCCCAGGGACTGCCACACTTTGTTCCTACCTGATCATGGCAGATAATCTTTTTTATAAGTTCTTGGATTCAGTTTTCGAGAATTTTACTGAATATTTTTGCATACATATTCATAGGGGAAATTGGTCTGAGTTCTTTTTTGTTGTTGTTGGGTCTTCTTGTGGTTTAGGTATCAGTATAACTGTGGCTTCATAGAAAGAATTGGTTAGTGTTCCTTGTGTTTATATTTTGTGGAATAGTTTGAAGAGTATTGGTATTAGATTTTTGATGGTCTGATAGAATTCTGTACTAAAACCATCTGGTTTTGGGCTCTTTTTGGTTGGGAGACTTTTAATGACTGCATCTATTTGCTTTGGGGTTATGAGGCTGTTTAGATAGTTTATCTGATAATAATTAAACTTTGGTACCTGCTATATGTCTAGAAATTCAACCATTTCATTCAGGTTTTCTAGTTTTGTTGAGTATAAACTTTTGTAGTTGGGTCTGATTTTTTTTAATTTCCTTGGTTTCTGCTGTTATGTCTCCCTTTTCATTCCTGATTTTATTAATTTGGATATTCTATCTGTGCCCTCTGGTTAGTCTGGCTAAGGGTTTGTCTAGCTTGTTGATTTTCTCAAAGAATCAACTCTTAGATTTGTTGATTTTTTGTATAATTATTTTTGTTTCTACTTGTTTGATTTCAACTTTGAGTTTGATTATTTCCTGTCTTCTACTCCTCTTGGGTGTATTTGCTTCTTTTTCCTCTAGTCCTTACAGATGAGCTGTTAATCTGCTAGTGTATGGTCTCTCTAGTTTCTTTTCTGAGGCAGTTAGAGCTATGAGTTTTCTTCTTCTTACTGTTTTAATTGTGTCCCATAAGTTTGGGTGTGTTGTGCCTTCATTTTTGTTGCATTCTGAAAAGTCTTATATATTTCTTTATTTTTTCCCTGACCAAGTTATCATTGAGTAGATAGTTATTCAGTTTTCATACATATGTGGGCTTTCTGTTGTTTTTGTTGCTGTTGAAGAACAGTCTTAGTCCAAGGTGGTATGATAGAATACATGGAATTATTTCAATGTTCTTATATCTGTTTAGGTTAGTTTTGTGTCTAAATATATGGTCGTTTTTTGAGAAGGTGCCATGAGGTTCTGAGAAAGTATATTCTTTTGTTTTAGGGTATAACGGTCTGTATCCAATGGTTCATAACTGCTTTTAATTTCACTGTGTTTCTGTTTAGTTTCCATTTCTGTGATCTGTCCACTGGTGAGAGTGTGGTGTTGAAATCTCCTGCTATAATTGTGTGTTTTTAGCATTAGTATCATTTCTTTTACAAATGTGGGTGCCCTTTCATGTAGGGTAGAGATGTTCAGGACTGAGAGTTTTTCCTGGTAGATTTTTTTCTTTGATAAGTATGTAGTGACCTTCCCCATCTTTTTGATAACTTTTTATGGAAAAGTCTATTTTGTTGGATATTAGGATGGCTATGCCAGATTGTTTCTTGGGACTATTTGCTTGGAAATTTTTTCCCGTCTTTTTACTTTGAGGGGATATCTGTCTTTGACCCTGAGGTGTGATTCCTGTATGCTACAAATGGTGGTTCTTGTTTATGTATCCAGTCTGTTAGTCTATGCCTTTTTATTGGAGAATTGAGGCCATTGATGTTGAGAGATATTAGTTACAAATGATCATTGCTTCCTGTTATTTTTGTCCTTTGAATTGGAATTATATTTGTGTATTTCTATTCTTTTGGGCTTGTTGTGAAAAGATTAATTTCATGTTTTTTTCTGGGTGTCGTTTCCCTTCATGGGTAGGGCTTTTCCTTCTATTATCTTCTGCAGGTCTGAATTAGTAAAAAGATATTGTTTAAATTTGGTTTTGTCTTGGAAAAATTTTGGTTTCTCCATCTATGGTCATTGCGAGTTTTTCTGTGTGTAGTTTCCTGGGATGGCATTTTTGATCTATTAGGGTCTGTATGATATTTTCCCAGGCTCTTCTGGGTTTTATAGTCTCTGGTGAGAAGTCTGGTGTAATTCTGACAGGTCTGCCTATATATGTAACTTGATGTTTTTCCCTTACTACTTTCAATACTTTCTTTGTTCTGTGCTTTTAGAATTTTAATTATTATATGACAAGAGGAATTTCTTTTCTGGTCCAATCTCTTTGGTGTTCTGTAGGTTTCATATATGTTTGTAGGCATTTCTTTCTTTAGGTTAGGAAATGTTTTCTTCTATAATTTTGTTGAAGATATTTGTCAGCCCTTTGAGTGGGGAATCTTCACCCTTTTCTATATATATTATTCTCAGTTTGGGTCTTTTCATCGTGTCCTAGATTTCTTGAATATTTTGAGATAGGAGCTTTTTGTTTTTTGTATTTTCCTTGACTATTGTGTTTATGTCTTGTATCTTCTGCCGTTGAGATTCTCTCTTCTATCTCTTGTATTCTGATGGTGAAGCTTGCATCTGTGACTCCTGATCTCTTTCCTAGGTTTTCTACCTCCAGGGCTGTCTCCCTTTGAGTTTCCTTTAATGACTCTACTTCCATTTTTAGGTCCTGGATGGTTTTGTCCAATTCTTTCACCTCTCCAATTGTGTTGTCCTGTATTTCTTTAAAGGATTTATGTGTTTTTTTTTCTTTAATGGATTCTACTTGTTTACTTGTGTTCTTCCGCATTTCTTTAAGTGAGTTATTTATGTCCTTCTTAAAGTTCTCTATCATCTTCATGAAATGAGAGTTTAGATCTGACTCTTGTTTTAAGGGTGTGTTTGAGTATCTAGGACTTCCTATGGTGGCAGAACTTGGTTTGGATGCAGCAAAGTAAAATTGGTTCCTGTTGCTTAAGTTCTTATGCTTGCCTCGCACCATTTGGTTATCTCTGGTGGTATCTGCCCTCTCTGTCTCTGTTTGAAGCCTGTCTTTTCTGTTATCCTGTGACCCCGGGATATTCAGTTGGGGTGATCCAGCTGCCACTGGTAGGTGTGCTGTGTGGGATCAAGTCTCTGCTCCTGGCAGGCACAGGTGAGAGTCGTGCCTGGGTTTCAGGTTGGGTGAGGAATATGCTTTCCTGATAAGCTGGGCCTCTGGGTAGGATTTAAGGTCTCACCTGTGAAGCTTGATGTGTCTGAATACCTGAGGGGTTGAGCTGCAACTGGAGTGTGTGCTGTGAGGGATCTTGTTCAGTGCTGGTTCTCTGCTCCCAGCCAATACTGATGGGAGCTGGAAAGTCAATACATTAATTTTAAAATGTAACAAATTCTTTCTGACTGTGATATTGACATTTATCATTTAATTCCTTAAGTATTTGGAATATAATATTATTATAAAATACTATGATTATAAACTTTATGTGCCTTATCAATCTTTTTGTATTAATTGATTTCATGGTATTTTTGCTTTGTGGAAATGCTAAGAATGAATTTCAGATACTCATTATGATAATTAGCCAATAATAGTACATGAATTTCTGATCTTCAGGGTCTCCATTGTGACACCCTGTGTATTGCAAATTTTGTCAATACCGACAAGCACTGAGTAACATACTCACTTTACAACTTTATGAGGTAGTATCAACTTTCCCAAATGGATTACCTTTAAGACTAATTGCTTCATCTTCTCATCTAATCCAACCACAACACCAACATTTTGTCTTTCTCTCTATCTCTGCATTTTTCAGAATGTTCTTTACCTAATATTATCTACTATGTATTTTTCAGTCTAATTTACTTCATCAATATTTATCAATAGTTATTGAGTGTCCTCATATTATTACATGGTTGTGTAACACATGATTTTATGTATTTGCTTATTTGTTTTCTAGAATGAAAGGAAAAATAAATTTATATTTATTTTAATTTTTTGAAAATTTATAAATGTATGCAATGTATCTTTTAATATCCATTCTAATGTCATCCAGGGTGCCACCAGTAACACATCCTTCCAATCTCATATCCACTCTTTTCTTTCATCCATCCTCCCTTCCTCCCTCCCATCCTCCCTCCCTCCTTCCTTTCCTTCTGTCCTTCTTTCCTTTCTTTCTTTGTTATTATCCATTGAATACAATCAATACTGCCCATATGTCAATGATATACCATTCCTCATCTACCACCAATGGTTCCCTGATTTATTCCTTGTTAGTCACCTACTAACAGTGTAAAATTTCTAATATATGCAAATAGAAACATAAAAATTCAATACTGTTCTCTTGCTTTGACTTCTCTCCACAGCCAAAAACATAATTTTGTTTTACTGGAAGAGGGAAAGAAGTTTTCTTCTAGTGGGTTTTGACTTTTTCTGGACAAATGTGAATAAATATAAATTCACCTCAGATAGGATGCCAACCCACACCAAAGAAACTATTCTGCTAAAATGTAGTTTGTTGAGTCATCCTGTTCCTTGTTCCTCTGGGTTACTTACAGAAAAATGAGTAAAGGGTTATTTAAGGGAGCATGAGTGACTTTAGATAGGTGTATTACTGAAAAGCCACATGAATCCTGACTAAGCAAAATTGTTTCCTGGTAAGTTCCTGTTCAAGATGCTGGCTAGTGCCCAGAATGTCTTATCATCAGCATTTGTTTCTGCTCTTAAAACTTTGCATTCATGAATCCAGTAAATTGCTGATCTCCCTGGGCCTCTTAAGTTCCTTTAGTTTTCTGAGTTTTATGATATACTTCTTGCCTCCAAAAGGGATGTTTTACTTTGAAGGAAACAGTTGCATAACACTCTTTTCTAAGTTATATGTCACAATGTTTACTAGTATGCTACTAAAAACAGAATGTTAAATTATTCTTTTATGTGTAAATGTGTCAGGCACACTGGTTAAGCTATATGAAATCCATTTGCTTTTCAATATCCTGCTGTGATTATTCTGGGTTTCTAAGTCATCACTACTGATCACAATCTAATGCTTGTACTTCCTATAATTTCAAGGATGTATCACACATTCCAGTTCTGCCACTCAGTGCATCCAACCTAGCCATCACTAACAATAAAAAGTACCCTTATTTTATTTTAAGCCATTTCTAAGGTATGCATTTAAAGATGTTTTGGGAAGAACCTAAAAAGATGAAATATGGAGAAAATATAATGTTTTACATGATCAGCTACTCCATGGTATTTTAGTCTGTCTGTAAAATATTTTACTATTCTGCTAGAAACTTCAGATCTGAATTAGAATGGGAAAAGGACACTTTGTAAAAAGAAGATATGATAGAAAATGAAGCAAACTTTCTTTTCTTATGTTTATGGACATGTCCCAAATTTCTGCAGCCTTCATAAGTAATTGTAGACAAACTTCTGAAAATGTTTCAATTATAAATTACCATAGTTAAATATATTATTACTATTATTATTATTATTCATATACCATAAATACTTTAAGAAAAACAAAGGATCTGATACTTACTCTTATATTACTGGCTAACATTGTCAATAGCTATTAAATCTATGAAGTTAATGTTTTTAAATTGTTTAATCCTTCATAAGTAATGTATTCATTAAAGCTAATACAGATTTTTGTCGAGGGTAATATATATTATTATTTCAAATTAAATATAATTCCTGAATTTGAAATTATTCATTTGTTATTTAGGTACTGACATTCCCTGATGTTATAAATTAATAAACTTAAGTTTATGTTTGCTCAGTACCATCGACTTGTTAAAGACATGAACTTAACAATCATAGCATAGATATTAAAGGGCTGAGCAAAGGAGATCTGCTGAATCAATTATTTTTATTAAAGCAAATATTTAGCAGAATTCACAGGGAGAAGAAACACAAAAAAATCTATTCAAATCATATAAAATGTTGGATTATAAAAAATTCTGCACATGTCCATAGTTTACCAAAACCAAATTGAATAATGATAAGATAATTAATATTTCTGATGCAAAATTTCAAAAGGTAGAAAAAATTATAGAGGGAGTCAAGGTTACCTTTAAACAAAAGTCTTCGGAGGAATGTAAGCCTGGTATGAAAGTCTAGTTTCAACAGTGTTAGATGATTTAGGTAGACTTGTTCTTTATTCATTGACTTCTAAAATTGAACTAATATTGATTTTGTCATCTAAAAGGGGGAGAAAATAGTTTCACTTCACTGTATCTTGTTAAGATTACTGTGGCATATGTAAATGGTTTATATATTTACTAGAAAGGTATTAATTTCTTAATATGTAGTAGGTGATGCATTGCTCTTTATAATCTTACACACTTAAATCCATTCACTGTTCCTAAGCTAGAGCTTGCTGCATACTTTAGAAAAAAATGGTGTATAATGTTTTACTACTGTGATATGTTTTAAAGCCATGGAATAACTATAGATGTGTCTTAATATTTTTATTTATTAACAATTAATAACTCAGAAAAGAATGCACATTTTCACAGAAAATTAAAAGCAAGAATAAGTTCAAAAGTTCTGGCATTTAATTTGCCAATGAAATATGACAGGTTATATCCACTTCCTAATGTTAAAACCTAACACTAATAAAAAAAAATCAAACATAATTCAACATTGAAGAGATTCAAATTCTAATGGCAAAAGACAGAATTCTTGAAAAAGTGGAGACTAGAACTTTGATCTTATCATCTTCAAACTTGAGAAGCTCCAGTGAGAGGTCAGATGAGCTGAGACAATCAATAATAGGATGGCTAATGGGGAAAAATACAATACAGCTTATATGTGTGAGTGAGAAAGAAGAGAGAGAGAGACAGACAGAGAGAGACATAGAGAGAGAGTATTTACATTTTATTTTCTAGAATGAAACAAAAATAAGTTGTTATATTTATTTTAATTTTTTGAGAATTTATAAATGTATATCATGTATGTTTTCATATCCATTCAAGCATCATTACTATACGTGTGTGTGTGTGTGTGTGTGACACATTTACCATGTGAACATTTACATAAATTAAAACTAGTGTCAATAAAATCATTTATATTTTTTGCTTGAATTTTAAGAAAAGCTGGGGACACAAAAACAGAATTTTTTTGTTTTTGGCAGAAATTTCCCGATCCAATCTATTTGATCAACAGGAGGCCTGTGTTTGCATAGAGAAAAGGGAGGAAGTGCTAAGGGTGGCAGGGACAAGAACACAGGGAGAAATAGAAAGGTGAAATGGCACAGACATAGACTTGAGTGGTTTCAAGTAAATGAGTAGATATGAGATCTAAAGGTTAGGAAAGTGTAGAGGTTTTATTGATAGATAGATAGATAGATAGATAGATAGATAGATATAACCATTTGCTAACTTTAAGCATCTAGAGTTTTAGAGTTTTGATTTATTGGATTGTGGGACCATCGACAACCAGGGAATTATGTCATGTCACTATGAAGGAACTAGTGGCTCCAGGGACAAACAAACTGGAGCTGGAAGCCTGGTTGCTACAGGGGCAAGCTAGAGTGAGTAGCCTGGCAGAACAAGCTCAGGAGTTCTGGCCCTGCTGGAGAGCTTACCGAAACAAAATGGGCTTAGTGCAGTAATCTGGCAGCAGAGTCAGACGTCTTTTCTAATACCTCCTGCTAACAGTATTTTCTAATATTTTGAAGAATTATTTTTGCTATTCATTTAAAACATATAGCCTATACACAAATCTCATAATATTTTTTCCAGCCTAATTAATAGGCTGTGACCTTAACTTTGAATAATTCAAAACTTTGAATGTTTACAGTTTGTAGCTTAGTAATAAACACGGATGCATAATATGGCAATGGCCATTATGTGATGTATAGTCACAGTGTTTTATTAACACATCTACAAGATCCAATTAATGCTAGATTCAAATGCAATACCTGGTAAGAGAATAAATGATTGAGTTTATGTCTATGTATCTCTACACAAAGCACTGAGTCTTGAATGTAGTAATTGTATAAGTAAAAGCCACAACTTTAAATGCTTTTATCATTTTAGTGACACAATATTAAAGGCTAGATTATAATATTTTAATAAGTAACATAAACTTCCAAATGAGCCTTAAAATGAGAATATAGATATTAGGCATGTATTTAGATGAATCATTTGGAGATAAAAAATTTTTTGTGTTTAGAGACTGAATATTTTTGTTTTATGAATTGAAGAACTTCAGTTAAAATGATTTAGAATTGCTTTTTGTTTGGGAGATGTCCAGCTTCCCACATGCTTATAATTAGCCAGTTGAGCTAAGGAACATATTTTGCTCAAGAGCCTTTAAATTGAATTACTTTCATTTGCCTACAAAACATCTCATTGAGACTTAATGACCCAACAGATCTGCCAGAAACCTGAGAGTGTGAATGGCTTCAGAAATTGCTGTTAGATTGTTTGAATGTTGCTGTTGACATTCTTCTAACAGTTTTAGGATATAAAGGCAATAGTGTTCCTAATAAGCACTAGCTACAGGTCACCTTATGTAAGAGTGTGATTACTTTGGAAAAGAGATAAAAGATTTATTTGCAGAAATATACAACAGTAAAAAAAATGACTACAACATATGTATTTACCATTGATAAAACAGACAAGCCATGAGACTCTGTCCAGAAATGTTCAAGATATGGTATATTATGCAACATGCCTGTTCTCAGGGAGAACACATAGGACATAATTATGTGTACTTCTTTATCTCATCATACAAGACAAACATAACGGCACAACCTATGCTTCTGAGAACTTAGGACCATGTGCTCTTGAAAATAAAAAAGTCTTGCTTTATCTGATAGCAGTCAAGCATGCTTTTGTTTGTGTGTAATATATATATATATGTATATATATATGTATACACACACACACACACACACACACACACATATATATATATATATATATATATATATATATATATATATATATTCCTTTGTATCTTTGCTGCATCATCATAGGATAGGAAGTCAAAAGGATAGAAAGTCAGGCCAGTAACAGCAGTGACCGACAACACAATCATCCAGCTGATGAAGATGTAAGTATTCTTGGAATCTGGGAACATTCCTTTTGCAGTGTCATAGATATCAAAGTTGCAGCTTGGTAGATGATAATGCCCTATACTGACACATTAACACATTGTTACAGGCCCTTAAGCCCATATCTTAACCAGACAGTCACTAATGCTTTTAAATTTCCTATTAGCTCTAGCTTTGTCTACATCAGCTGCTAGACAGGTATGGAAAAACCAAGAGGGTATATGAAGCACAAGGATATGGTCCCAGTGGCACCAGCTAATGCCAGATTCCCTGAAAGAATTCCCAAAACTTGGTCCTCTTATCCAACTGCCCAGAAAGAACTGCTTGTATTTATCTTTAAAGACAAAGGTGAGAGCCTGGGTGGGGGAGTATCTGATGACACTGGCCAGGCTACTACACCAGAAGTAGAGGACTCTCTGTTCCTTGGTTATACAAACCACCCACATAATGCTCTTGAATTGCTTTTGGCAGTGATTTGCTTGCTGGCATGATTCACCTGCAGTAGAATCCTGATCCACTTGGTGGGTGCTATCACCATCTTGGAGATGGCTACAGCCACTACACTGGCAAAGAAGTCCTTGATGAAGGATACAGTGGCATATGTTGTGTTGAAAGAGAATAAAAGAAGAGGCAGGCAAGTGCAGGACAGGACTGGTAGTAGGCGTGTGTAGAACATGACTAATTTTAATATATTGTATAAAAATATCTGAGAATTTAAAAAATAGAATTATTGTGGGAAATCCAAGCTAATAAAATATTCAATTTAAAAAAACAATGACTTCATGAAATTCTTAGGCAAATAGATGAAACAAGAAAATATCATCTTCAGAGAGGTAAATAATCACAAAAGAACACACATGATATCCACTCACTGATAAGTGGATATTAGACCAAGAGCTCAGAATACCCAAGATACATTTCACAGACCACATGAAGCGCAAGAAGAAGGAAGAGCAAAGTGTGGATGCTTCAGTCTTTCTTAGAAGAGGGAGTTAAATACTCATGGGAGCTAATACAGAGACAAAGTATGGAGCACAGACTCAAGGAAAGGCCATCCAGAGACTTCCCCACCTGAGGATCCATCCCATATACAGTCACCAAATCCAGACACTATTGCTGCATGAGAATGTGGAAAAAGAACATGCTGCAGAGAATGTGGAAAAAGAACTCTCCTCCATTGCTGGTGGGATTTCAAGTGGGTAAAACCACTCTAAAATCCATCTGGGAGTTCATGAGAAAATTGAAAATAGATCTATCTGAAGACCCAGGCTATACCACGCTTGGTAATATACCCAAAAGATGCTCCATCATACCACAAAGACATGTGCTTCACTACGGTCATGGCAACTTTATTTGTAATATCCAGAAGCAGGAAACAACCCAGCTGTCCCTCAAACAAAAAAATCATCCAGAAAATGTGGTTTTCATACACAATGGAATACTATTCAGCTATTTAAAATGAGAGTATCATGAATTTTGCAGGTAAATGGATGAAATTATAAGATGTCATCTTAGGCAACCTCCAAACCAAAATGACATGCATGGTATGTACTCACTGATAACTGTATATTAGCCAAAAAAGTACAAAATACCCAGGATACCCACATACTATTAGAAGTTTAATGAAAAGGAAGGTCCTAGAAAGGATGTTTCTTTCCACTTAGAATGAGAAACTCAAAATAATCATGGGAGGAAAAAGGAGTGTGGCACCTGTGTAGTAGAGTGGTGAGGAAGGGGAAAGAGAGAATAGGTTCAGAATAGGAATGGGGGTCAGGAAAGAATCCAAGAGGGCCAAGAGAATGAATGGACATCTGAGGGTGGGCAATGGGAAGTACCCTCTAGAAAGACCCAGAGACCTTGGAAATTAGAGACGCCCACAACTCAATGGGGGTGACCTTAGGCAAAATGCCAACAGTACGGAAGGGGAACTCAAAGTATCCACCTCTAGTACATAGACAGGGCTCTAAGTGGAAGAACAGTCAAAATTTCTGATCCAGAATTGTTCCTGTCTAAAAGAACTATGGGGAAAATAATGAAGAAGAGACTGAAAGAAAGGCTGTCCAGTGACTGGCCTAACTTGTGATCCATCTCATACGGTGGGGGGCACCAAAACCTCACAGTATTACTGACGCTATGATGTGTTTATAGATAAGACCTAGCATGGCTGTCCTCTGAGAAGCCCTACAGAGTAGCTGACTAGGACACATGTGGATACTTATACCCAATGATTGGACTGAAGTCTCAGACCTCTATGGAGGAACTGAGGGAAGGATCAATGGAGCTAAAAGAAAGAGAGACATCATAGAAAGATTAGCAGTCTCAACTAACCCAGACCCCTGGGAGCTCCCAGAGACTGAGCCACCAACAAGGCAACATACAAGGGCTGATCTGAAGCTCCCAGCACATATATAGCAGGACTGCATGGACTGGCCTTAGTGAGAGAATATGTACCTAGTCCTGGAGAGACTTGTGGCCCCAGGGAAAGGTGCCAGAAGTGCAAGGGAGGCTGAGCAACCTCTTGGAGGCAAAAGGGTGGGGTAATGGGCTGAGGAACTGTGGGGAGGATCTGGGAGAGGGTAAACAGATAGAATGTAAATAAATAAAATAAAATCTTAAGAAATACAAATTTTAAAAATTGTTCTAGGTCAGCTATTTTAATCAAATAACAATTAAAAATTAAATATTAATGTTTAATAAATTAATACTAATTAATAATTTTGTTAATTTTTATATAATTTGATTAATTATATATGTTAGGTTAAAGCTCTATTTTCTGAAGATTTCTTGTCTTGTACTAGTTGTATTTTAAGAATCTATTATTTTCAACAAATGTTGTTTTAAAATGACAACATATTCATCCAATCTGAACAGCCATATACCTGGAAATGATGAATACAATGGTAACTTGTGCTAAAGTGTAAAACTTTGTTTCAAAACCTACAATTAACAAAAGCAGAAAAGAAAACCTTATCAGTGTAATAATAGTGGGTTTAGAGAACCATAAGACACATTCTCAGAATTGCTACATGAAAAATTCACACTCGATGTGGTAGTGAAACTTATTTTCATATAGTGTTACTTATCAAGAAATGGAAAGGAAAATATTCACAACCGTTATATTTCAGTCAAGTCACAAATGAAAAATGAAATGTGCTTAAGAACTCTGGCAAACTAAAGGCAGATTAGGATAATTGACACCTCACTGTCATTGAAAAGCATCCTTTGTGAATATTTAAAAAGCACACTACCTTGCAATTTTTTCTTGGAAAAATTTCAAGACCTACATAGACAATGTATTTCATTTGGTTAAATTTCTAAGATTTAGCATATTGCTAATTATGGTTAATATTTGCAAGATGGAAAGAACTATTGTACTTGCTTAAATAGAGCCTGATTTACAGATCAGCTAGTTTGGAGAACATGGGGAACAGAATTCCCCAGCATTGTGGTGTATCTAGCATGTTTATCTTGGCATCCTTATTTGGGCCTTTGGAATAACTTACATAATGCATAGCACATATTATTTCTTGTGCATATTTCACAAATAAATATATTTAATAGAAGAAATCTCTTGCCAATTAGAGACTTTTATATAATTTACAAAAAAGCAAACTACTGAGAAATTAACCTTTAGTAATGCTAGAAAGATGAAACAATATCAAGAACTTGCAAGACATAAAATTATCAGGCATTTGGTATTACCTCTGATGTTAGAGATGGTTAATTTTGTTAGTTTTGATGGTATTCAAAGAGTCTGATATATTAATAGCATATACCACTAAAGATATATGTCATATTTCCAGAGAAGATTAAACCAGATGAGAATTTACTGGATCTGACTGTTGTTTTGTATTAGCCTGTGGGAGTGAATAGGAGCTAAGGACAAACACAGAAGTGTTGATGTTTCCTTTCTGTCTTTCTTAGTTTCAGGGATGTGAATCACTCTTCTCTACCACAGCTTTTCAGACATGACACACTGATACTTCCAAAATGTGAGCACAAACATATATTGTTTTTCATAAGTTTATTTCTTCAGAGTTTTGTTCAAAGTGTAAAAATATTTGATACAATAAAATTTTGCTGTTACCACCTGATCAATGATTCACATTGCTTCAATGCAATGATTTCAAAGAATCCAGAGTACAACATTAAATCTTAGTTTGTTATAAGTGAAGCACAGTGGATGATACTGATATTGGTTCAAAAACTGAAAGTGTCAAAAGAATGTGACCAGAAAAATAATCTGGGCTTATGAGGTTTATACTATAAAGAGGCATCTATGGAGGCTTGGGCTGTTACAGGATAAAGAAATGGAAGGTTTACTAGCAAGTTCTCCCAGATCTTCCCCTTATCACTATGTACAAGTTGCATGCACTTTTTCTTCCTTTCTCTTTAGAAAAAGAAAGTAACAAGCAAATGGATAATCAAGAAACCACACAATCCATAATAACAGAAAGAGATAAAAATCTCCTTTTGATAAAAATCTGTTCTCCCTCTGTAGCTCTATCCCAGAATCCCAAAATGTATCTCTGCAAGAAATATACCCTTACTTTTTGCTACAGGCCACTGAATCATAGCACATGCAAACCCAAGTCTTAATCCATGATAATCAAGGGTGATAATTGGAGAAATATACTTTTATACAGCATGTTAAATTTTTGAGTCAATTTAGTACATGCAGAATTTTAAGTAAAAATTTTTACATAAATAGTAGAGTATTATTATAACAAACAAGTTAGAACAATTCTAAATAGCTTACAGAAAAGAGCTACATAGCATCTATCTTAGTTACCAGAAACAATGGTGCACTAAATAACTTACCTGAATAAACAGTTACTTTTCACTTACTATCTACTGAAATCATCTGTAGAGTTTTGAAATGTGTGGTGCCCAAACCCCACCTTCTGTTATCCTTGGCACTCTGATTTGAGATTAGACATGGTTATCACATTTATTTTGTTTATAAACTCCAAAAGAATTTCAACTGTGCAGATAACCTGGAAGCAGCTGGAAAATTGACTAGGAATTTATGTGGTAGACAGAAAAATTCCAGATAAGGAAAAAGCTGAATCTGTGGTTCAGTGATTGTTCCAATCTCAAATTTCTCTGAGGCCTCCATGGGATTTGAATCCATTTGGCTTTATCACTCTTATATAGTCTTTAAAAATGAAAGGTTCATTTAGATACAAAATGCATAATTTTTATAAACCACATAAATATTAACTTATCTAATAGTAATAATTGACAGAACAATATTGCAAACTTTCTGTTTTAAAGAATAGAAGTAATGTAAGATAAAGTATTTTATCAAATCCAATTCAGTAAATAAGTGATGAAGTCTACATTTAAATAATTTTCACATCAATTTATTCAAAAGACAAAGGAAAAATGAAAATAGAAAACTCACTTTTTGAAATGTAGGTGTCTGTAAAGACAAAAGAGTATTTTGGTTGCTTAATCACGTACCCACTCTCTGGAATCATGGACAACAAAGCAGAATGGAACTCAGTGTATGACAGTTAGAAAACTCACGTCTTAGAAACTTTCTCTTATTGTTAAATTTAAGCAAAGTTGAAATCAGAGAGTTACTATTATTAGTCTAGTCCCCTATCAAGCATTTTTGTAAGTTATCATGCTAATTAGCACAGCGCTGGAAGACAGAAAATAGTAACCCTCAATAAGAATGAGAATAGACAATCATATAGATAAAGTAGTTTACTCAACTTGATTATAGAAAATTAGCATGAAAGAGGCCATATTTAAATGTATTTTATACTTTTTAAGGTTTTACACTCTCTATCTCCTGTTAAATTATTGCTATTGAGATAAAAACACTAAAGTTTAGGAACATTAAATATTCCAATTGAAGTAACATTTATCAGTGTACTTGGTATTACTTTCAAATTTTAGACATAACAAATAAATATAAACCCAATGATTTGTAATATTGAAGTTAATTCTTTTTCTGCTTAGACTTTAGAAATTAAAAATGGATCTGAAGGGGCTAAATTTTATCTCTCGAGTATCTCTAAATGAGAGTCTGATTGCTGATTTGAAAGTTCTATTTTATTGATTCATTAATTTTTTACTTTATCATCGACAATAGATAAAATAACCTTAAACTTTGCAGTGAAAAGACTGAATATTTAATGAAAACAGTCTAAATAATACAATAAAAAACAAACCAACTAGTGTCATATGTTTGTGTGTGTGAGTGTGTGTGTGTGTGTGTACATGTGTATACATTCAAATATGTATAAATAAAACCTGTTGAGTCCATTTTTGTTGTTTTTGCATCTATGGTTTCAGGGAGAGGTTTCATCTCTGAGTTCAGCTAATTCTTCTTCTCCCCGCAGTCAATAGTTGCCTATAGTCTTCTTCTGGGAGTGAGACATTGTGAAAAAAATCTTTATTCAATGCTATTTCTATATAATTCTGATCTTATTTATGCATATACTTCTAAGAAGAGACTACGTCATAGCAGATTTCCTTTTAGCTTGGCTCTTATAATTGTTCTTCCCCCTCTTCTGAGATAATCTCTGAGCATTAGATGCACATGTTATGATGCAGACATAGCTGTTCAGGCCTGATTCTCAATGATCTATTATATCAAGTTTTGGATTTCTATGATGGTCTCCATTTTCTGTACTAAGTATGTACTAAGTACTAAGAATGATGAATAATTTTTGAGGTATTTCTCAGCTATGTTTTTATTCTACTGACAACTGGATAGATCCTTATGTCATATTTTATTATCTGTATATTTGCATTGCAGCAAGAGACAATTACCAAATATGTGAAAGGAAATGGAAAGACTTTTCTCAAATTCTTGAACTGTATGACTGGAGAAATTGGCTCTATAACAGTAACATACATATTCAAATTTTTAAAAATAAAAGTAGTCTTACATGAAATCAATAGCTCCTAAAATTTAAAAACAATATACAGATTCAGGAAACACCTTAGTAGGTGAAAATGTGCAGAGGAGTGGAGAGGCTTATGTAATTTCATCAATGGATAAAAGGAGAGAACAATACAAATTAGAATCTGATTTAAATGGATGACACGATGAATCCTTGCATATTTCGGTTATTTTACTTGGCAGAATAAAGCAATATAGATTATTCATTAAATGCATTTGAGAGTACAGGTAATATCTACCAAATATGAATTATATTGAGAATTTAATAACTTATTTTTTTAAACTAGAAACATGAATTCCATACCAAGAGTAGGAAAAAAAGAACAACATAAAATAAAATGTGATAAATAAATATACATGTGGAGATGCAAAATGATTATTCACTTGGTCAGAAGACAGTCAATACAGATTTAGAGAGTTGAGACAAATATACCTGAAGAGTTATTTATCTCTGTTAACCTATACAATGAATACATACTATGGGTGATATTTTATGGAAAATTCCAATGCCCAAAGTTATGTATAATTTGTTGATAAAAAGATAGTCTTGGCCACAGAGGAATTCCTGTCAGTGTAAGAATGGCTGAGAAAGATAATTGAGACTTCTTCCCACAAGCTTAGTAAAGCAAGAGCAATATCTGGCTTAATAGCAACATAGACTAAGAGTAATTAGAGCAGTTCAAACACAGGGGTTTCAGACTACCAATGAGAGGTATATATCTTTATGATCTGTTACTCAGATACTTTCTGAATGCTACATATCAAAAACCATCAACTAGAGAATTCTGCTTTTAGTTGTAGATGTGACTCAGTCTTTACTCCTTTCTTGATGAACCTATAAATTGCAGAGTCTTCCAAAGTTCTCTTGCATTATACTTCATACAAAATAGTGACAATGAACTCACACCTTTCACCTGGGTATATCATCAGTGTGTCTTCCCCACTGAAGAGCCAGTAGTCTGAAGGCTTTCCAGGGGATCTGCAACAACCCAGGAATACAGAAGTCATTCTCAAGACAAAGACACCCAGGCCAGTTAGCATCAGAGATAAGCAGGTGGTGAGAGAGAAACACAAGACAATTAGCAACAGAAGCCAATATACTCTGGCACCATCAGAACCCAGTGTGCCAACCACAACAAGCACTGGATACCCCAATATTCCTGAAAACCAGGATGCTGACATAAAATCCTATCTTGTGTAGATAATTGAGTCCTTTAAAGAGGATACAAATAACTCGCTGAAAGAAATACAGGGTAAATAAAAGTAAACATGTAGAAGGCCTTAAAGAGGAAACAAATAAATCTCTTTAAGAAATACAGGAAAACACAATCAAACAGGTGAAGGAATTAAACAAAGCAGTCCAAGACCTAAAAATGGAAGTAGAAACAATCAATAAATCACAAATGGAGGGCAACTATGGAAATGGAAAGTAGGCTTTACCCAGAATTCCAAGGTTGGTTCAATATTTGAGAATGCATCAACATAAGTATTGGAAAGATCAGGAAGTTAAGGCATATACATAAACATAATAAAAGCAGTATAAAGCAAACCAAGAACCAATATCAAATTAAATGGAGAGATATTTCAAGCAATTTTATTAAAATCAGGGACAGAACAAGCCTGCCTCTCCTCCCTATATCTATTCAATATAGTACTTAACCTTCTAGCTAGAGCAACAAAACAACAAAAAAAGATCAAGGGGATAAAAATTGGCAAAGAAGAAGTCAAGGCATCACTATTTGCAGATGCTATAATAATATACATAGGAGACCCAAAAAAATTTCAAGGAGAACTTTTACAGTTGATAAACATCTTCAGCAAAGTGGCTGGATACACAATTACCACAAACAAATCTGTACTCTTTCTTTATACAAATAGCAAACAGATTGAGAAAGAAAATAGGAAAACAACACCTTTCACAAAAGTCACAAATAATATGAAATATCTTGATATAACTATAACTAAGCAAGTTCTGTATGACAAGAACTTCAAGTCCCTGAAGAAATAATGAAAGATGACCTCAGAAGATGGAAAGATCTCCCATGCACATGGATCAGTAGGATTAACACAGTAAAAATAGCATTCTTATCAAAAGCAATCTACAAATTCAATACAAATCACCATCAAAATTCCAACAGAATTCTTCACAGATATGGAAAAATTAATTCTAAAATTTATCTGAAAAAACAAACAAAAAAACAGCAAGAACAATACACAACAATAAAAGGACCATCTAATCCTCAATCTGTACTACAGAGCAATAGTGATAAAACCTGCATTGAATTGGTACAGAGACAGACAGGTCGATCAGTGGAATAAAATTAAAGACCCAGAAATAAACCCAAACACTTATGGTGACTTCATCTTTGATAAAGAAGTAAAGAAATAAACAATGGGAGAAAAAGCATCTTCAGTAAATAGTGCTAGTCTAACTGTCAGTAATTATGTAGAAAAACAAAAATAGAATCATATATGTCACCTTCCTCAAAGTTGAAGTCAAAGTGGATCAAGGACATCAACATAAAACCAGATACACTTAATCTGATATTAGAAAAAGTTGGAAAGAGCCTCAAACTCATTGGTACTGGAGGTATATTTCCTAATCAGAAAGCCAAAGGATCAGGCAGTAAAATCAAGAATGGATAAATGGGACCTCATGAAACTAAAAAGCTTCTGCCATGCAAAACACAGTTAATACAACAAATAGGCAACTTACATATTGGAAAAAAATTCTCTGAACATTAATGAACTCAATTCTCCAATAAAAAGACACAATATAACACACTGAATAGGTAAACAGTATCTAGCATTTTGCTGCATATGAGAAACACACCTCAATGACACAGACAGGCGCTACCTCAGAGTAAAAAGCTGGAAAAAAGTTTTCCAAGAAAATAGTTCCAAGAAACAAGTTGGATTATTCATTCTAATATTCAATAAAATAAATTTTCAACCAAAAGTTGTCAAAAGACATGGAAAAGAATACTTCATATTCATCAAAGAAAAAATCCACCAAGATAAAGTCCCCATTCTGAACATCTATGCCCCAAATGCTAGGGTACCAACATAAAAGAAACTTTATTAAACACACACACACACACATACACACACACACACACACTGAACCTTACACAATAATACTTCAATACCCCATTCTCACCAATGAATTCTCACTCAATGAAGCAGAAACTAAAAAGTAACACAATGAAACTAACAGACCTTATAATCCAAATGGTTTAAACAGATAAGTATAGAACATTTTATCCTAAAAAAGTACTTTTTTTTCTTTATCTCACTGAAACGTCTCCAAAATAGAAGATATAATCAGATAAAAAGCAAACTTCCATAGGTACAAGATAATCCCATGTATTCTATCAAATCACCAGGACTAAGGCTGGAGTTCAATAAGCACCAAAAAAACCCAGAAAATCCACATACTTATGGAAACTGAACAAATCTTCACTCAATTGCAACATGGTTGAGGAATAAAAAAAGGACATTAAAGGCATTCTAGAATTCAATGAAAATTAACGCACAGCATACCCAATCTTATGGGACCCCAGGAAAGCAGTTGTAAGAGGAAAATTCATAGCACTAAATGCTTTCATATAGAACTTTGAGATATCCTACACTAGCAACTTAACAGCCCACTTGAAAGCTCTGGAATAAAAGGAAGAAATTGAGTAATGCTAAAATATGTTATTTTGATGTTGCAACTAGGAACATTTGGATATGTAAATTCTTTAAAAAATAAAAAAAAATTAACATGTAGTTTTATTTTTGTGTGATTTGAGAATTACTTGTGAATCAGTTTTAGGAGGTATTATTATTGACCTTGCATTTATTTATTTATTTATTTATTTATTTATTTATTTATTTATTTGAGATGATATTTCTATGTATTTTATGTTGTTGGTCTGGAATTCATTATATGTTCCAAAATTTGCTGGCCTTGAATTTAATAATCTCATGACCTCTTGTCAAATTACTTTTGTGAAGTCTTCTATTACTGTATTAAGTTTAGTTAGAACCAATATTCCTATAATATTGTCTATTTCATAAAAGACCTTCAGTTTTAGTACCCTTTTTATGATATTGAACATAGGATTTTTCATTATACATTATACATTTTGTATATTAGATCTCTGTCAGATGTAGAAGTGTTAAAATATCTTATTCCATTTAGTAGGTACCACTATGTCTTATTGATTGTATTTATTTCCATATTGGAGCTTTTAAGTTTCGTGAGGTCTCTTTTACTTTGATCTTAGTGTTTGTGCTGTAGGTGTTCTGTCCCCTGTGCCAATGAGTTTAAGTTGTTCTGTACTTTCTCTTTTATCAAGTTCAGTGTGTCTAGTTTAATGTTGAGGTATTTGATCCAATTGTACTTGAATTTTGTGCAGGTTATAAATATGGATCTGTTTGCGTTCTTTTGCCTGTGGATATCTACTTAGAAGAGCACAACTTATTGCAGACACTTTATTGCTTTCTTTTAATCAAAAATAAGATATTCATAAGTGCATAAACTTATAGATGAGTCCCATCTATAAAGGAATCAATTTGATTCCATTGATAAACATGTTGTTTACTGCCATAAATCTATAGTATATTTTGATTTCAGGGTTGGTGATACCTCCAGAAATTCTTCTACTGTTCAGGATTATTTTAGCTATCCTTTGTTATTTGTTTTTTTTTTTCATATAAAGTTGAGAATTGTTCTTTCAAGCTCTATAAAAGTTGTGTTGGAATTTTGATGAGGATTTAATCGAATCTGTAAGATTGCTTTTAGTAGGATGGCTACTTTTACTATGTCAATCTTACAAATACATGAGCATGAAAGATTCTTTCATCTTCTGATATTTTTCAATTTCTCTCTTGACAGTTTTGAAGTTTTTTATAATACAAGCTTCTCACTTGCTTGCTCTGAGTTATCCCAGATATTTTATATCATTTGAAGCTATTGAGAAGTATGTTGTTTCCCTGATTTTATTCTCTCAGATTCTTTATCATTTAATTTTTTTCAGTTAATTTTGTATCCAGCCAGATTGCTGAAATTTTATTTCTAGCTGTAGGAGTTCTCTG
Organism: Grammomys surdaster; assembly: GCF_004785775.1. NCBI lineage: Eukaryota > Metazoa > Chordata > Mammalia > Rodentia > Muridae > Grammomys > Grammomys surdaster. The sequence goes on from NW_021604613.1 coordinate 5,693,264, forward strand.
GTAGAATATGTGAGGCCACATATCGATACTATAATGTCATCTGCAAATAAGAATACTTTGATTTCTTCCTTTGATCTCTTTCAGTTTCATTATTGCTCTAGCTAAACTTAAAGTCCTGTGTTGACTAGCTAGGAGAGAGTGGATAACTTCATCTTCTTCCTGACTTAATGGACTTGCTTCCAATTTTGCTCCATTTATCATTCTCTATTACCAGGTTTTCTTCTGAAAGAAAAAAAAATGAGTCTACCCTTAACTATACATCTTATATTGGCACTACATAACTAAAATTCTTTGTATTTTTCAATTTGAATTTATTCAGAAGTTTGTTCCTGTCATGTTACTTTAAAAACTAATCCCTTTTTTCTTTTATTCTATGTATCTTTAAGCTTTTTTGCATGTTTATTAGTTGTACAATGAAAAGCACACTGCACCTATTACTTAAATTTGCACGTGATATTGGAAATGAGATTTAAGCATTAGTTATATTTAATATTTTTTTCTAAAAAAGACTAAACCTTTGGCAATTCAACATGAATAAATGTATTTTGGTTGTTATTCATTATTATCCTGCCTTGCTTCACTCCCATTCCTATCATATTCTCTCCTTTCTTTAAGTGACTTATGTTAGAAACTCTTTTGAGTTTTATTATGCTTACATTAACCAAGACAGTCTGTATGACTATCAGATACAAACTATTACTTGTGGCAAAGTAGTAATACTGGTGGTTTCACAAATGAAGACAATAACTTCTGCTTTTTTTCAATCACGCTGTAGTTAATAATTTAGCAGTGAATATCCCTGAAACCTTCCTTTACGTATGGCTAGCTTTTGTAAAGAGCATTCTTTTTCAGACTGCCATAGTTTTGCTTAGTTTGTAATTGCAATAGTTGTGTCTTTCTGAGACTGGATCAAGTCATAGCCTCTCTTCTTATCTTCTGCCATTAGTATCTTCACACACCTCCCCCTGATATCAAAAATTCTTCCAGCCTTGAGGTTGAGTGATATCATTCATGTTTATGGTTGCATGCTCAACTATTACTCATTTTCAGCACTTTGGGCAGATATCCTTATCTATGCTTATCATTGTGCACTGTAAATATGATCTTTATGTATTAATGCTGAAAGTTACATTTGTCTATGAGTATAAAAAATAAAAAATCAGATGGTAATTTGACACTATATCTATTTCACTAAGAACAGCAGCAAGTCCCATCTACTTCCTATGATCCCATCAGTCATGGGTGTACCATTAGGTTTATAGTACTATCCATGGATTTCATCCCATGAAGCAAGTATGAAATCCAATTATCAAGTATTATATCACCCCTATAACTTTTGTATTACTGTTGTATTAATGAGGACCTTTTGCCTAAAGGTTGGTAGCACAGTTCATAGGATCCACCATTGTGTAATACCTCTGATGCTTTTCTCTCCCAGTGCCTTGTATAACAATTTCTGGAACTATTAAAAGTCATTGTCAGGGAAAAAACTTCCACCAATGTTCTGGCTTGGTATTTATATATCAAGAAACCAAAGTATGTGGCCTTTCTTTCTATAAGCAGTATTTCTCATTCTTTTTTTATATTTTTGCTCTAATAAATTTATTTTTATATTACAATTCAAACAATAGACTTGCATATGCCTTTTTCTCTTTGTTTTAACTAAATCTGATTCCCATCTCCCTTTCTCACCAACTTCCTCCAAGTATTTCCATCTCCAATATTTACCTTTATGTTGTATCTATGTATAATTATGCCAGTTATAGCAATACTAGAAAAACTCCCTTGAATCTTTATATAATTTGTGAACATTCTCCTGACTATGTTGTATTCCATGTCACTGAACTTTAAGATTTCTTAATCTATTAGTTAACTAATTCCTTCTTACATTTCTCTAATCTATGTTTGATTACATAAATGATAAAATCCTTACATTTACTTATATGTTACACATCTATTTTCCTGCCCTTATGTTATTGTCATTCATTTAATAAGTTCATAATATTTCTGACTCATATAGAACAAGATAATATATTTTCATACTTTTTTTAATGAGAGGGTTTTTTTTCAACGCCTCTCATTACTGTAGTTTATATTTTGTGGATACATTACTAAAAACTATAAATTTAATTTTAGAGATTCATTTCTTGAGCACTTATTCTGACATCAATCATCAAATAGAAACTAATTTTTATTATATTATATAGAGTACATGAAAATTTGTCTCTATCCATTTGTAACTAATGGTTGCAGTGTTCCATTCCACAGGAATTTTGCCACAAACAGTAAGTTTCTCAGTGTGAAAGGTGAAAGACAACACATATTGAACCTTGATTAAGATGAAAGGCACAAGGACACATGACAGATAGCTGAAGACATGAAAAATAGGAATCAAAAAGTCCCTGAAACTGGAAGATATCAGACAAGGTAAAATACTAAAGAAACTAGACTAAAATGGAAGAAATATTCCAGAATATTGATCTCATCCTATGGGATAATAACTGTCGTTTAATAACCTGTCAACCTTCTGTAGACCAGATTTTCTCTGAAAATATCAAGTACTAAAATATAAGATACAGTTGCTTTAGAAAATGGAAATTTTATACATTTAACAAAAAAACCTATTAGTATGGTTGCCATCAGTGCCTGGAGCTGACCCTGGACCACAGCTCTTTATACTCAAATACTGCCAGGCAAGAGCTTCTCTCCCACAAGTGCTGAGATGCCTGCGAGAACAGGTAAGATCACTGTGGGGAAAATTTAAGAAGGCCACCACAGCGGCGCAAGCCCCGGAGGAGCTTCTGCCTCCGTGGCGGGTCCCACATTAGGGAGAGAGTCCTATGGTTCCAGCTGCCTGAGGGCCTTGGCGGCTGCAGGCCCTAGTAACACGAGGAAGTCCTTGGTTCCAAAAAGGTTTATTGTCATGGCGGATAATAGATGGATCTAGGCCTACCCCCCAAAACTCAGGGCAGTCCCGAGTTATATAGGGAGGGAGAAAGGGGGAGGATTGGGGGAGGATCTGGGGGAGGCATGTTTAATTTGCTCTGCCCTCTGGCCTTCATTAGTATGTAAATCCCTAGGGCCTGAGGCCTATAGCCTGTCCTATGTGACTCTATGGAGATGTGACTGCTTTTCAGGATCCTGGATGATGGGAGGGACCGAACTCCTGCCGGTTCTCACGCAGAATTCCACGCAGCAGAGTCTGCAGAGTCTCGGTGTTCTAGGCACCTGGTCAACCATGACCCAGGATACCCTTACACAGTCCCACAGACCACCACTTGTGATCCAAAGGACAACGCTGGGGCCCTCAGGAAACAAGAACTAAGGAGCAGCCTAGGACAGAATGCTTCCAGTTTCCATCAGCACTGCAGCTGATCCTATGGCACATCTTTCCATACATAAATCCTGCTGGGAGAGAGCTGATCTCCCAATAGTGCTGACACACCTGTAAGCACAAGTGAGACCACCACTTCTGATCAAATTCCTGGCCCAAGAGGGACCTTCCCAGAGCCATTAGGACACAGAAACAAAGGAACGGCCTGGGACAGGATCTTTCTGGTTTCTGTCAGCAGCCTTGAGCTGTGCCACAGCTCTCCATACACAAATTCCTTTCAGGGAGAACAGGTCTCCCAGGAGTGCTGACACTCAGGCATGCAGGAGGGACAAGCTAGATAACAACAGAGATAACCAGAAAGCAGGAGGCAAGGGCAAGAACATAAGTAACAGAAACCAAGGTTACTTGATATCATCAGAACCCAGTTCTCTCATCACAGCAAGCCCCAAATAAACTAACACAAAGCAAGATTCTGATTTAAAATCGTATCTCATGATGATAGAGGAATTTAGAAGGACAAAAATAACTCTCTTAAAGAAATATAGGAGAACACAGGTAAACAGTTAGAAGTCCTTAAAGAGAAAACAGAAAAATCCCTTAAAGAATTACAGGAAAACACAATCAATCAAGTGAAAGAATTGAACAAAACCATCCAGGATCTCAAAATGAAAATAGAAACAACCTTGCAGATAGAGAACCTAGGGAAGAGATCAGGAGAAATAGACACAACCATCACCACAGACTACAAGAGATAGAGGAGAGAATCTCAGATGCAGAAGATACCATAGAAAACATTGACACATTTGTCAAAGAAAATGCAAAATACAAAAAACTCCTAATCCAAAACATCCAGGAAATCCAGGACACAATGAGAAGAACATACCTAAGGTTAATAGGTATAGACAGGAGCAAAGATTCCCAAATTGAAGGGCCAGTAAATAGCTTCAACAAAATTATAGAAGAAAATTTTTGGAACCTAAAAAAAGAGATGCACATAAATATACAAGAAGTCTACAGAACTCCAAATAGATTGAAGGATATAGAATGCTTAGATTCTTTTTCAGCACAAGGTCTGCCCCTGGGCCACCATGTTTCCCATCAGGATGAGGGTAGAATTAATGTCTGCAACTGCAAGTTGGCCCCAATTAAATGCTTTTTTAAAAATAAGAGTTCTGCTTTCATGTTTTATGGTGTCACTTTACAACAATAGAACACTCAAAAAGACATAGTTTTGATAATTATAGATAAACACATATAGACATCCAGAAAGTAAGGAATGTGTAAGGGTTGGTTTTGAAAAATTGTGAAATCGCAAAGAAGAACCACAAAGAAGAATCACAAATAAGAAAAAATTCCAGACTTATTATACTTGCATTATACTGGAAGTGTGAGAGAGAACTGGGACATAGTATACCTACAAAACATTTTATTCCAGAGTTAAAATTTATTAATTTAGAAAAAATGAGATATACAGATTTAAAAATGTCATAGCAGTATATGACTGAAGAATTAGCACTTGTAGGTGAAGGCAGAACTCTGAGTATCTAGTCTAGGATCATCTTATTCATAAAACAAGGACATCAGTCTTGAAATAGGAGGCTGTCAAAAATAATGAAAAGAGGAAGAACAAAGAGAACGAAGGAAGAAGTGAAAAAGAAAATAGAGGTAGAGGGATGACGGAAGGAAAGAAGGAAAGAAATGATTAAAGAAAAATTACATAAAAGTAAAAAGAAAAGACATACACTGTTTACTTAGAACTGGAAATGTTATTAAAGATATTAATTTCTTTTATTATTTTTAATACTTTATAGAAGTTACAGAAGTTAATTCCTAAAATATCCTTAAAAACCAAGTAGAGGGACTTTTAAAACAATTTTGAACTTTAAATATTTTACATTTACAATGTGCTGGCAATTCTTTCTATCACCACAGATTACAGAGACCATAAAGTGTGAAAGGAATTGAATATCCAGTGAATTAGATGCATTATAAATAAAAGAAGCAAATTCTATAACTCAAAATTCATAAGAAAGAATAAGAAAACCAAGAACACATATGTATTTTGGGGGGTATTAAGAGGGTTAATTTTAATCCTTCTTAATAAGAACAAATGAACTAAACTCTTACAGTTGTACTGAAATTCAACATCAAAACTGTTCTACATTAAATTGAAAGGAACAGTATCTGAAATACCTGATGCCAGGAAAAGCTTATCCTGAAGAAGTTCTCCTGTCATCTGACATGACAACTCTGATGAAGGAGTCACTGAAAATTCTCTCACAAGCTGCGACACTAAAGAACCTTCAAGAAAAGGGGTACCAGTTATCATATATTTACCTGGCTTTTACTCATCTTAAGCAAGAGTGATTTTATTTCTACTTTTTCCTGTAAAACAGAAAATCCAACAGCATGAGTAGCTGCTGTAATATCATCTTCGACTGACTGTATCAAAGTAAAAAGACACAAGAAGTTATTTTAAAGTTTTGCTGGTAAGGAGAGACCTAGATAATTTCACTCAAAAATTAATTTAAAGTTGTGTGTGTGTGTGTGTGTGTGTGTGTGTGTGTATACAAAGCCATGGATATAGTATATTCCTATTTATACTGTACTATGATCATTAAGATCAAATATATGGTGAAAGCAATCTTATTTTTATAAATATAATAAATATAGAATTTAAAATGTCAGTTAGAGTCATTTATATATACTGTCTAATTTTTATATATGTAGTTTCATTAGGTATTTTAGCTATAATAAAAACCTAGTATAGAAAATAACTTATAGTCAAATACTTGTTAATAAAAGAACAGAGATATACAAGTATTTACTCATGAAATGAAAGTTTAGAACATTTCTATGCATCCTACTTTTAGAAAAATGAAATATAATGCATATTTCTTTTGCACTATCAAATATTACAATTATAGATCTCTTGAAATTTTGTAGGAAATATATGTTTAAGAACTCACTTTAGTGTGTTTTATGCTTCAGTTTTTAAAAATATCTGCTAACATGAACTATGTCAAAAACATTGATTCTCTACTATCTATGTACTCAGTACCTCAACAAGCTAGCTGAGTACAAGCCAAAGAGAAAGCAATGGGACACTATTTAGAGATGATGAGATATTTCATTTAATTGATAGATTTATAAAATGACATTCTACAATGGGCACATTGAAAACAACTCAGTTGTCAAATGTGTGCTTGCTAAATATGAGCCCCACCCATTGTTTATGGTTAGTGAGAAAGAGAAGAGAAAGAGAAAGAGAGAGAGAGAGAGAGAGAGAGAGAGAGAGAGAGAGAGAGAGAGAGAGAAAGAATTCTGAACAAATATGTTTTACAGTTTGTCTTTGTTCTCCTGAATCTCAATTCTAAGTGCTAAGAACTACAACTCTAATCGTCTGAGACCATATGTATATGTAGTCATATATATATATATGTATATATATATATATACATATATATATGTATATCACACACACACACACACACACACACACACATATATATACATTCAAAAACCAACAAATCAAGAACCACAAAAGAAAACCATTTAAACCATTCCTAAAAACTTCAAAGACATGACAATTTAGTTTATTAAAATATAAAAGTCTCACCTTCCTTCTATATGCATATTTAAATGAACATAGATATAAACAAATTCTCACATTTTTATGGAGTATATTCAACATATAAATTTAAATTAGGGAGTATAAAAAATGACACATTGTCCAGAACACAGTCCTTTGTGATCTGAAGTTGTTAGCATTGACATGTTGTATAAATGCATTACTTCTCAGATGATAGCTTCTTTATAGATGCTACTCAATATCTACATGCTCAGAAAATGGGAAATAAAGAGTTTATACTTCAGGAAGTATTTATGGTAAGAAGATTCTGAATTGTCATGATTAAATATTTTCCACCCATTATGTGAATACTATTGATCATGGCAGGAAGCAGGAAAGCATGCATCTCATTGATTTTCTATGTCTACTGAATGCATTAGGTCCGTCATATTTGATGGGTAGGCAGGTTTTCAAAGGAAGTTCAGTTAAGCTAAGATTAGTTCTGAGGCGTATTCACAAAGTAATAAGAAACCTTATAATTGCAAGAGAAAATAGAAGAGGCAGAGGACGGTTTTATGTACCATATCACCACCATAAAAATTAGACACAAGCCTTCTCAAGAGACTACAGTAAAACACACCAAGGCTTTAATGTGGCACTTGACAAATGCAGCAATTACTAGTTAATGTCAGTTTTCATCCTTCAGCCAAGATAGTGACCACAAACCAATTAGTTACTTTTTCTTCTTAGCTAAGAACTATCAAAAATCTATTAAGTTTTTAAAATGAAACTGAAAGAAAACTATAAAAATAATCTTATAGAACAAGTGAAATTGATAGCAATGTTATTCACTGTAAATTCAACATTTTATTTCTAATGATCTACTTTTTATTCCCTTCATTATTATACTGATTTTTCTAAAGTAGACATTTTCATCCATGATCTATATCATAGTCTACCAAATTAGAAAATGGAATAGAAAATTCAAGTCTTAAGGACATTTTCTACCCTGGGAATAATTCTTATTTTTAAATTAAAGCCAGAGACTGTGATCTTATATCTATGTTGGAAGCTGTCTCAGTGATATATTAATATAATATGAAGAGTAGGATGTATCAGTAATACACAATAATGTCAAAATTTCTGGCTACATATTTCCAGTACATTAAGCATCATGATAGTGTGTATGCTCTAGGTGAGTTTAATTAAATTAGCATCAACTAAGTAGTGTTTCATGCCCACAAACAAACACGATGTATTTGGCAATCAACTTTCTCATTTTTCCAGGTCATTTATCATACAATAATACAACTAAAATTATGAAAAATAAATGGAAACATGCAGACATATAATGTCATATTTCAATTTACTGAAGTCTGAGGAAAAGTCTCCAGTCCCTTAGGCATTATTCTGGTTTGGGAAACTTGATCTTCAATAAAGGTTGTTATTCTATACTACAAAATTGGTGCCTCTGAGTATTACAAGCAATCCTTCTTAATGTCAAAACCTTAATAATTGTTTTAAAGTATCATAGAATTACATTTATTTCAATTACTTGCAATTAGGACATGTCGTTATTGCTGAGAAAAAGAGTTTTAGTGATCAGGTCAGGACTTTGCTGTGCATGTGATTTGAGACTTTTGTTTAAAAAAAGTGAGGCTCATGGAATTTCATTTAGTTGCTGGTGTTACTTGAAGAGATTTATGATAACAATAGGAATTATATCTAGAAAATCATTTCATACATTTTTTGTTAAATCTTGAAACATGTCTGATACATTTTGTTTTTCATTAAAATCTTCAGAAAACAGTCCAGATAATGAAACTAAGAGCTCTTGATTGTAGAACCTTACCAGTGTTACACAATTATGTAATTACATTCCTTGGGAAGATTTTCCACTTTGTTGCTCATAAACTATATACTTGAAAAGGAAATTTGTGTTTCTCTGTTTCTGGAGACAGTCTATTTTTTCCTCACAGTGCATTTCACATTTATACACATCGTGAAATGATGATGGATTTGCTGCTTTAAGAAGACTAATAAGAGAATATAAGATATACTCTATTCTATAGAGCATGTTTCATAATAGATAGGTATATAAGAAAAATCTCTGCACAATCATTAACATTCCCAGTAGCCAATACTATAGTGCAGTAGCTTTCAGAGTTGTAAAAGATAGTTATATAAAATTCTAGATGATACTGTGTTCTGGAAACCCGAGATGAGGTAATCCTATTCCAGTTTGTGCATCTTCTATGAGCTACAGATAAACATCATATGGAAAGTCTAGCTTAAGAGAAATCAAGCTTATATGGAAGGTATAGCAACTTAATAAAGTGGAAAGATTTTGTTATGAAAACATATGAAGCTAGAGGTTTAGTCCATTTTGTCAAACATTTAGATTCATAATATTGATTTCATTCTAGTTTTTCACATTTTTATGAAGTGGAAGCAATATACAAGATTAAAGGATGAAGATATTTTATTATAGTATTTTGTGTAACAAAAGAGATATTGAAAAAGAGTAATCTAATCTCAGTCATAGACCCTAAAATATGACATGTCTTTAATCAGATAGCACTGATTTTGTGAGATAATTATTGAAAATTAATGAGCTGGGACTATTTGCACCCATCTGAAAGTTTTTAACCCAGACATGTTCCTGACCATTGGGGAAAAAAAAGAGTCTAAAAGCAATATACAGTAAACCAGTAGCCAACATCAAACTAAATGGAGAGAAACTTGAAGCAATCCCACTAAAATCCAGGACTAGACAAGGCTGCCCACTCTCTCCCTACTTATTCAGTATAGTACTGGATGTCCTAGTAAGAGGAATTAGACAACAAAAAGACATCAAGGGGATACAAATAGGAAAGGAAGAAGTCAAAACATCACTATTTGCAGATGATATGCTAGTATAGTTATGTGACCCCAAAACTTCTACCAGAGAATTTATAAACCTGATAAACAACTTCAGCAAAGCTTTCCTCTACTTGAAAGATAAACAGGCTGAAAAAGAAATTATAGTAATGACATCCTTCACAACAGTCACAAATAATATAAAATACCTTAGTGTGAATCTAACCAAGCAAGTAAAAGATCTATATGACAAGAACATCAAGCCTCTGAAGAAAGGCATTGAAGAAGATCTCAGAAGATGGAAAGATCTCCCATGCTCATGGATTGGCAGGATTAATATAAAAGTGGCCATCTTGCCAAAAGCAATCTACAGATTCAATGGAATCCCTACTAAAATCCCAACTCAATTCTTTACAGAGACAGAAAGAGGAATTCTCAAATTCATTTGGAATAACAAAAAACCCATGATAGCAAAAACTATTCTCAACAATAAAATAACTTTTGGGGGAATCACCATCCCTGACTTCAAGCTGTACTACAGAGTAATAGTGATTAAAAACTGCATGGTATTGGTACAGAGACTGGCATGGAGATCAATAGAATAAAACTGAAGACTCAGAAATGAACCCACACAACTATGGTCACTTGATCTTTGACAAAGGAGCTAAAACTGTTCAGTGGGAAAAGGACAGCATTTTCAACAGATGGTGCTGGTTGAACTGGAGGACAACCTGTAGAAGAATGCAAATCAATCCATTCTTATCACCTCATACAAAGCTCAAGTCCAAGTGGATAAAAGACCTCCACATAAAACCAGATACATTGAAACTAATAGAAGAGGTGAGGAAGAACCTCAAATACTTGGGCACAGGGGAAAAGATACTGAACAGAACACCAATGGCTAATGATCTAAGATCAAGAATTGTCAAATGGGACCTCATAAAATTGCAAGGTTTCTCTAAGGCAATGGACACTCTCAATAGGACAAAATGGCAACGAACAGATTGGGAAAAGTTCTTTACCAATTGTACATCTGATAGAGGACTAATATCCAATATATACAAAGAACTCAAGAAATTAGACTCCAGACAACCAAATACCCCTATTAAAAATGGGGTACAGAGCTAAACAAAAAATTCTCAAATGAGGAGACTTGAATGGCCAAGAAGCATCTATCCACATCAGCATCTACCTTTGGTAACTGCACATTGAATGGATACCCAGGTGGAACAGTCTTCAGACGGCACTTCCTTCAGTTTCTGTCCCACACTTTGTCTCCATATTTGGTCTCATGAGTATTTTGTTACTCCTTCTAAGAAGGACCGAAGCACCCACACTTTGGTCTTCCTTCTTCATGAACATCATGTGGTATATGAGTTGCATCTTGAGTATTGCAAGTTTCTGAGTTAATATCCACTTGTTAGTGAGTGAATACCATGTGTGTTCTTTTGTGGCTGGGTTACCTCACTCAGGATGACATTTTCTAGTTCCATCCATTTCTCTGAGAACTTCATGAAGTAGTTGTTTTTAATAGCTGAGTAGTACACCTTTGTGTAAATGTACCACATTTTCTGTATTCAGTTGAGGGACATCTATTTTGTTTCCAACTTCTGGCTATTATACATAAAGCTGCTATAAACATAGTGGAGCATGTTTATGAGTCCTTGTTATATGCTGGGGCATCTTTTGGGTATATGCCCAGGAGTGGTATAGCTGGGACTTTAGGTAGAACTATTTCCAATTTTCTGAGCAACTGCATGATTGATGTCCATCATTGTTTTACTAGCTTGCAGTCCCACCAGCAAAGAAGGAGTGTTCTTCTTTCTCCATATCATCACCAGCATCTGATTTTACCTGAGTTTTTAATCTTAGGCATTCTTATTGGTACAAGGTAGAATCTCTTGGATATTTGATTTGCATTTACCTGATGACTAAGGATGTTAAACATTTCTTTAAGTGCTTCTCAGCCATTCAAGGTTGCTTAGCTGAGAATTCTTTGTTTAGCTCTGTACCCCATTTTTAATCAGGTTATTTCGTTCTCTGGAGTCTAACTTCTTGAGTTCTTTGTATACTTTGGACATTAGCCCTCTGTCAGATATAGGATTGGAAAAGATCTTTTCCCATTTTTGTGGATTGCCACTGTTTAGTCCTATTGACAGTGTCTTTTGCCTTACAGAAGCATTTCAAATTTATAGTCCCATTTGTCTCTTGTTGGTCTTAGAGCATGAGCCATTGGTGTTCTGTTCAGGAAAATTTCCCCTGTGCCAATGTGTTCAAGGATCTTCCCCACTTTCTCTTCTATTAGTTTCAGTATATCTGGTTTTATGTGAAGGTCCTTAATCCATTTGAACTTGAACTTTGTACAAGGAGATATTAATGGATCAATTTGTATTCCTCTACAAATTGACCACCAGTTGAACCAGCACCATTTGTTGAAAATTCCATCCTTTTTTCCACTGGATGATTTTAGATTCTTTATCAAAGATCAGGTGACCATACGTGTGTGGGTTCATTTCTGAGTCTTCAATTCTATTCCATTGATCTCCCTGCCTGTCTCTGTACCAGTATCATGCTGTTTTTATTACTATAGCTCTGTAGTATAACTTGAGGTCAGAGATGGTGATACTTTCAGATGTTCTTCTATTGTTGAGAATAGTTTTTGCTATCTTGAGCTTTTTGTTGTTGCAAATGAATTTGAGAGTTTTGTTTTCTAACTCTATGAAGAATTGAGCTGGAATTTTGATGGGGATTGCACTGATTCTGTAGATTGTGTTCAATAAGATGGTTATTTTTAGTATGAGCTTGGGAAATCTTTCCATCTCCTGAGTTCTTCTTAGATTTCTTTCTTCAGAGACTTGCAGTTCTTATCATGCAGATCATTCACTTGTTTGGTTAGAGTCACCCCAAGAAAGTTTATATTATCAGTGACTGTTGTGTAGGGTGTCATTTCATTAATTTCTTTCTCAGTCTATTTGAGTAGAGGAAGGTTACTGATTTGTTAGTTTATATCCAGCCACTTTTCTGAAGTGTTTTTCAGCTGTAGGAACTCTCTGGTTGAATTTTTGGAGTTGCTTATATGTACTGTCATATCATCTGCAAATAGTGATATCTCGACACTCCTCCTTCACAGTTTTTATCCCTTTGATCTCCTTTTGTTGCTCTAGCTAGAACTTCCAGTACTATATGGAGTAGATAGGGGGAGAGTGGGCAACCTTGTATAGTTCTTTATTTAAATGAGATTGCTTTGAGTTTCTCTCCGTTTAGTTTGGTGTTGGCTATTGTTTTGCTTTATGTTGCTTTTATCATGGTTAGGTATGGACCTTGAATTCTTGGTCTCTCCATTACTTGTAAGATGAAGGGGTATTATATTTTGTCAAAGGCTTTTTCAATATCTAAAGAGATGATAATGTGGTTTTTTTTATCTTGTGTTTTTTTCATTTGAGTTTGTTTATATAATGGATTACATCGATAGATTTCCATATAAAAAAAATCATCTCTGAATCCCTGGGATGAAGCCTACTTGATCATGGTGAAGGATCATTTTCATGTGTTATAAGATACATTTGATTTGCAAGAATTTTATTGAGTATTTTTGCATTGAAATTCATAAGAGAAATTGATCTGAAGTTCTCTTTTCTTGTTGGGTCTTTGTGTGCTTTAGGCATCAGTGTAACTGTGACTTGATAGAAAGAATTGGATAATATTCTTTCTGTTTCTATGTTGTGGAATATTTTGAAGAGTATTGTTATTAGTTCTTCTTTGAAGTCTGATAGAATTCTGCAGTAAAACTATCTGATCCTAGACTTTTTTGTTTTGGAGACTTCTAATAACTTCTAGTATTTTAGAGGTTATGGGATTGTTTAGATGGTTGATCTGATCATGATTTAACTTTGGTATTTGGTAACTGTCTAAAAAAACGTCCATTTCTTCTAAATTTTCAAGTTTAGTTGAGTGTAGACTTTCATAATAGGATCTAATGATTTTTTGCATTACCTCATTTTTTGTTGTCTCCCCTTTTGTTCCTGACTATGTTAATTTGGATACTGTCTTTTTGCCCTCTAGCTAGTTTTGCTAAGGGTTTACCTATCTTGTTCATTTTCTCAAAGAACCAGATCCTTGTTTTGTTGATTGTTTGTATAGTTCTCTTTGTTTCTTCTTGTTTGATTTCAGCCCTGAGTTTATTTCCTACCATCTAATACTGTTGGATTTATTTGCTTCTTTATGTCATAGAGCTTTCAGAAGGGCTATTAAGCTACTAGTGTATAATCTCTCCAATATACTTATGGAGGCACTCAGTACAATGATTACTTTTCTTAGTACTGCTTTTATTTTTTTCTATAAGTTTGAGAATGTTGTGTCTTTATTTTCATCAAATTCTAAAAGTCTTTAATTTCTTTATTTCATCCCTGACCAACTTATCTTGAATAGATAGTTGTTCAGCTTCCATGTATATGTGAACTTTCTGTTGTTTTTGTTTTTATTGATGATGAGTCATATTCCATGGTGATACAGTAGAATACATGCAATTAATTAAATGTTCTTAAGTCTGTTGAGGTTTGTTTTGTTTCCAATCATATGATTGAGTTTTAAAAAGGTATTTTGAGGTGCTGAGAAGAAGGTATATTCTTTTGTTCTAGGGCCAAACTTTCCATAGATATCTGTTAATTCTATTTTTTTCATAACTGCTGTTAGTTTCACTATGTGCCTGTTTAGTTTCTGTTTCCATGATCTGTCCATTGGTGAGGCTGGGGTATTGAAGCCACCTATTCTTATTGTGTGAGTTTCAATGTGTGCTTTGAGCTTCAGTACAATTCATTGATGAATTTGTATGCGCTTGCATTTTGGGCATAGATGTTCAGCATTGAGAGTTCATCTTGGTTGATTTTTCCTTTGATGAGTATGTAGTGTCCTTTAACATATTTTTTTTGATAACTTTTGGTTGAAAATCTATTTTATTGGCTACTAGAATTGCTACTCTAGCTTGTTTCTTTGGACCATTTGCTTGGAAAAACTTTTTCTATCCTTTTAACTTTGAAGTAGTGTCTGTCTTTGTCACAGATGTGTGTTTCCTGTATGTACTATATGCTGAGTCCTGTTTATGTATCCACTCTGTTAGTCTATTTTTACAAATAAGGATGCTATAAACATTGTACAGCATGTGCCCTTGTTGGAGCATCTTTTGGGGATATTCCCAGGAGTGGTATAGCTAAGTCCTCAGGTAGTACTATATCCACTTTTATGAGGGCAACTAGACTGATTTCCATAGTGGTTGTGCAAGTTTGCAATCCCATCAAAAATGGAAGAGTGCTTCTCTTTCTGCACATCCTTGCCAGCATCTGCTGTCACCTGAGTTTTTGATCTTAACCATTCTGACTGATGTAAGGTGGAATCTCAGGGATGTTTTGATTTGCATTTCCCTGATGACTAAGGGTGTTGAACATTCCTTTAGGTGCTTCCTAGTCATTTGATATTATTCAGTTAAAATTTATTTGTTTATTGCTGTACCCCAGGTTTTAATAGGGTTATTTGGTTCTCTGGAATCTAACTTCTTGATTTCTTTGTATATATTAGATAATAGCCCTCTGTTTGATACAGGATTTGTAACAATCTTTTTCCTGTCTGTTTGTTGTCATTTTTCTTATTGACAATGTCCTTTCCTTAAAGAAGCTTTGTAATTTTATTAGGTCTCAATTGTCAATTGTTGATCTTAGAGCATGAGCCATTGGTGTTCTTTTCAGGAAATTTTCCCCTTTCCCACTTTCTCTTCTATTAGTTTCAGTGCATCTGGTTTAATATGGAGGCTCTTGATCCACCTGGACTTGAGTTTTGTACAAGGAAATAAGAATAGATCAATTTTTTTATTCTTCTACATGCTGACTACCAGTTGAACCAGCAGATGGTTTCCCACTGGATGGTTTTAGCTCCTTTGCAAAGATCAAGTGATCACGGGTAAGTGGATTCATTTCTGGGGCTTTAATTCTATTCCATTGTTCTACCTGCCTTTTCCTCTACCAATACCAGGTAGGTTTTATCACTATTGCTCTGTAATACAGGTTCAAATAGTGATAAAGGTTTTAACACTATTTCTCTGTAATATAGCTTCAAATCAGGAATGGTGATTCCTCCAGAAGTTCTCTTATTGTTGTGAATAGCTTTCACTAGCCTGAGTTTTTGGTTATTCCAAATTAACTTGCAAATTTCCCTTTCTAGCTCTATGAAGAGTTGATTAAGAATTTTGGTGGGGATTGAATTGATTCTGTACATTCTTTTTTTGCAAGTAGGCCAATATATGAGCATTATATATATTATATATTTTTTACTATATTAATCCTGCCAATATATGAGCATTAATCCTGCCAATATATGAGCATTCCAAATTTCTCAGGTCTTCCCTCGATTTCTTTCTCAGGGACTTTAAGATCTTGTCAGACCGATATTTCACTTGCTTGGTTACAGTCATACCAAGGTGTTTTATTTTCTTTGTGACTACTGTGAAGGGTGACAGTTCCCTAATTTCTTTCATAGCCTGATTATTCTTTGAGTATAAGATAGCTACTGGTTTAAGTTATTTTTATATCTAGCCACTTTGCTGAAGTTGTTTATAAGGTTTAGGAGTTCTCTGGTAGAAGTTTTTGGGTCACTTAAGTCTACTATCTTATCCTCTGCAAATAGTGATATTTTGAAGACATGTCACAAATTGGAAGAATCCTTTCCAATTTGTATCCCTTTGATGTACTTTAGTTGTGTAATTGCTCTGGCTAATGCTTTGGATACAATATTGAATAGGTTATTTTTCTTGACAACAGATTTAAAAAAAAAACCTTAATTGATTATTTTATTTATCTACATTTCAAATGTTATTCCCTTTCCATGTTTCCCCTCTGAACCCCCACGTCCATTTCCCCCTCCACACTGCTTCTATGAAAGTGTTTCCTTACCTACTCACCTACTCCTGCCTCAGAGGCTTAGCATTCCCCTACACTGGAGCATCAATCCTTCACAGGAACAAGAGACTCCCCTCCCACTGATGCCAGACAAGTCCATCTTCTGCTACATTTGCAGCTCAGTCCATGACATTTGCAGGTCCCTCCATGTGTATTTTTTGGTTGGTGGTTTAATCCTTGGGAACTCTGGGGGTGTCTGGTTAGTTGATATTGTTTCCCTTCCTATGGGGTTGCAAATCATTTCACCTCCTTCAATCCTTACCCTAACTCCTCCATGGGGGTCCCTATGCTCAGTCCAATATTTAACTGCAAGCATCCAAAAATGTATCAGTAAGGCTCTGGCTGAGCCTCTCAGGAGACATCCATATTAGGTTCCTGTAAGCAAGTACTTCTTGGCATGAGCAGTAGTGACTGAGTTTGGAGGTTTCATATGGGATGTAACCCCAGGTGAGGCAGCCACTGGATAGTAGTTCCTTCAGCCTCTGCTCCACTCTTTGTGCTTTTATTTCCTTTATATCGGAGCAATTCTGTGTTAAAATTTTTAGAAGGGTGGGTGGCCCCATCCCTCAATTGGGGGCTGTGCCTAACCTTTGGATATTGTCTCTATATGTTTTCCCTCCCCTTTGTTGGGTATCTCAACTAGTATCATCCCTGTTGGTTTCTAGCAGCCTCTTGCTTTCCTGGTATCTGAGACTTTCTGTTGACTACCCTCAGTTCTCCATCCCTCATTTCTCTACAACTCTGTTCAATTTCCTGACTCTCTGTATGTCACTTCTGTCTCCTCCCAAACTCTATCTTGTCTCTTTCTCTCTCCCCTCTTCTTCTAAAGTCCTTCCAACCTTCTACCTCCTGCAATTATTTTGCTCCCCATTCTAATTAGAACTGAAATATCTACACTTTGGTCTTCCTTCTTCTTGAGCTTCATATGGTCTGTAAGTTGTATCATAGGTATTCTGAGCGGTTTCCTTCATGTACACTTATTGAAAAGTATCTACCCTGTGTGTTCTTTTGTGACTAAGTTACCTCACTCAGGATGATATTTTCTAGTTCCCATCATTTGCCTACAAATTTCATGAAGTCATTGTTTGAATGGCTGAGATCTATGCCATTTTTTAAATATACCACTTTTCTGTATTCATTCCTCTGTTGATGGAAATCCGGGTTGTTTCCAGGTTCTGGCTATTACAAATAAGGCTGCTATGAACATAGTGGAGCATGTGTTCTTGTTGAATGTTGGAGCATCTTTTGGGAATATTCTCATGAGTAGTATAGCTGGGTCCTAAAGTAGTACTATGTCCAATTTTCTGACAAATTGAGAAACTGATTTCCAGAGTGGTTGTACCAATTTGCAATCCCACCAGCAATGAAGGAATGTTCCTCTTTCTTCACATCCTCATCAACATCTGCTGTCACCTTACTTTTTGATCTTAGGCATTCTGACTGGTATGAGGTAGAATGTCAGGGTTGTTTTGATTTGCATTTCACTAATGACTAATGATGTTGAGCATCCAGGGACAGGATTCTTCCAGTTTCCATCTATGCCCAGGGGAGCATAGATAACTCATGTAGTATATCTTTATTATAGTTTCCCCTACTCTATTTCTTTTTATTCACTCACACCTATCTTAGCATCCTGATTCACTTCCTTTTTGTCTCTCATTAGAAAGCAAACAAGATTATAAGGGATATCAATAAAGTACCACAAGATAATATAACAATAGAAAATATATTTTATCAAATAAGATTTGAAATGGGATACCAAAAAAGAAAATGATTCCAAGAATCATAGACCCACTGGTATGTACACCCTAGCATCCCATAAACCACTAAACTGGAAATCTTAAAGCATACAGAGACCCAGTACGTATTTGTGCAGGCCCTGTGCTTGCTGCCTCAATCTCTACAAGTTCATATGAGATTTATTTATGTACTTCTTTTCTTTTTGTCCTCTATCACCTCTTGTTCTAATACTTAACTGTGAGGGGAGAGGTTTGATAGAGTCTTCATATTTACGACTAAGTGTTCAAAAGTTTTTCCATTTCTGCATAATGTGTGAGTGTGGGTCTGCTATTTGTTCTCATCTGCTTCAAGAACAAGCTTGTTTGATGATAGCAGAGTTAGGCACTGATGTATTCCTATAGAAATAATTTCAGTGTTACTTTTTTTTTTTGGAATAGTGGTATTTGACTTTACCTTTGGAATTTTGGCTATCTACTCTTTGGTTCTTAGTCATCCAAGTAATGTGAGGAATGTATTCCATCTTGTGAAATGGACCTTATGTCACATCAGTGATTGGTTGCTTCTCCCTCAATCTTTGTACCATCATCGCCCTACCATACCTTTTATGGAGGACACTGTTATAAAATAAGGCATTTCTGGCTGCCCTAGTGTTTAGGTTTCACTTTTGGTAGCAGATATCAAAACCACTCAGAGCGTAGAGGTGAAGTCTCATGTAGGCAATAGCTAGACTTTCCATGCTCAATAATTACTCTTTTTTCCATTCAAAGCATAAAATTGCTCTAATTTTAGTTGTCTTTCCCGAGATGTAATCCCTAGTTTTTCTTTCCAGGCCCCTGCTTGATCCTCCTCTTCCAATCTTCACACACATCTATCTATAACTGTCTGTTTTATTTCCCTTTCCTAACAAGCTCTGTCTGTGTACCCACTAGGCCCTTATCCTACACCTAAGCTCTGTGGGTCTAAACATAATAACTTTGCTATTCATTTAATTGCCATCCAAAACCAAATACCTACAATTGGTCTGTATCTAGAATATATCACTTGGAATAATTTTTTTTCTAGTTTTATCCATTTGCCTTCAACTTTCTTGGTGTCATCTTTTATAATGGCTGTCATCTTTTATAATATTCAATTGTGTAAACATACTACGTTGCCTTTATCCATTCTTTTGTTGAGGGAAAATTATGCTGATTCTAGTTTCTGGCTATTATGAAGAAAGCAGCAGTTAACAAGGTTGAGCAAGTGTCTCTGTGATAAGATGAAGTATTCTTTGGGTATTTACGCAAGAGTAGTATAGCTGATTCTCAAAGTAGATCAATTTCCATCTTTATAAGGAACTGCCACCCTGATTTTCATAATGGTTGTTTAAGTTTGTAATCCTACCAGAATTGAATGAGTATTTCTCCTCATACCCTAATTACCATAAACAGATATATATTTTTTGATCTTAGCCATTCTTGTTGGTATAAAGTAAAATTTCAAAGTAGTCTTGATTCCTATCTTTCTGATGGGTAAGGAAATTGAACATTTTTACGTGTTTCTCAGAAATATATACCCCATTTAAAAATTGGGTTATATGTTTTTAATGTTTAGGTTTCTGATATGTTTTTCTTATATATTTTGAATAGTAGCCAACTATTAGATATGTATCTGGTAAAAATCACTTTTCATTCTGAAGGCGGACACTTTTTCTGAATGTGTGTGGTTTGTTGTGGATAAGCTTATATGTTTTATAATAATCACATTATTTTTTGTTAATCTTAGTGCCTGTGCTAACAGTGTTTAGAAAATCGCTTCCCGTGCCAATAAGTTCAAGGACATTTCCCACTTTCACTTCTATCAAGTTCAGTGAAAAATATGAATCTATCTGCATCATTCAACATGCAGACAGACAATACTTCCAATGCCTCTTGTGGAAGTTTTTTCACTGTTTTTGCAAAATCGTCTCATCGATGTTTCTGTTTTTCCCAATATTATGACATTTTTATTGCTATAGGTCTGTAATATAACTTGAAATCTGTAACATTGGTTACTGATACCTCCAACAGTACTTTTATAGCTCTCTTTGTGTGTGTGTGTGTGTGTGTGTGTGTGTGTGTGAGAGAGAGAGAGAGAGAGAGAGAGAGAGAGAGAGAGAGGTCCCACATAAAGATGAGAATTGTCTTTTAAAGGTTTGTAAAAACTGTGTTGTAATTTTAATCAAAATTGAATTGTCTGTAAATTGCTTATGTTATGATGAACATATTTATTATTTTAATCCTACTAATTCATGAACATGGCTAATCTTTTGATCCTCTGATATCTTCTTCAACATCTTTCTTCAATGACTCCTTTTTAGTTACTAACAATATTTTATATTATTTAGACCTATTGTGAAAGACATAGTTTTACTTTTATCTGTCTCAGTCCATTTGTCATTTATATATAGGAGGATACTGATTTTCCTGAGTTAATTTTATATTCAGCTACTTCAGTTAAAGTGCTTATCATCTCTAGTAGTTTCCCAGTATAATTTTAAGGGTCATTTTATGTACTATCATAACATCTGCAAATAAAAATACATTGGATTCTTCCTTTCCAATTGTGTTCCATTAATCTACAGTTGTGAAATTATTTTAACTAAGACTCCAAGAATTATGTTGGATAGGTATGAACAGCATAAAACAACCACTTTTGGCCCTGATTTTACTGGAAATCCATTGAGTTTCTCTCCATTTAAATTTATGTTGGCTAAAATTTTGCTGTAAAGTACTGTTATTATGTGAAGTTCATTATTCAAAATGTCTCCAAGATTTTATCCTAAATGGGTGTTGAATTTTGTCACATGCTTTTTCTTCCTTTAATGTAAGAATATTGTATTTTACTTTCATTCTGCTTAAGTGGATTTGCATATGTTCAATCTGAAACGTTGTGAGCATGGCAGATGATTTTTATGATGTTTGAGAATTCTGTTTGTAATTATTCTACTGAGAATTTTAGTATCTGTTTTTCTAAGAATAATGAGTATGTAATTCTTTTTTTTAATTGCATCCTTATGTGGGAGTTTATTTGGTAACTGATATAAAAGACATGGGCAATGCTCCTCCTGTTAATTTTTGTTGTTTTGTTGTTTTATTTGTTGGTTTTGGTTTTTGGTTTTTTTTTATAATTTGAGGAATATTGTTGTTAATTCTTTTTTAAAAGTCTGGTAGAATGCTTTGTTAAAGCCATTTGGCTCAGAATTTCTGTTGCTGTTATTGTTTTTTTGGTCAGTAGACTTTTCTTGACTGTTTCTATTTTACTAGTGGCTACAGGTCTGTTTAAATTACTAATTCAATGTTGATACAGTTTTGGTACAGTGCATATATCTAAAAATCATCTGCTTAAAAAAAATTCTTCAATTTGGTGTACCAAATTTTTAAAACACATGTATTGTTTTGTAGGACCTTATGAATCTCTGGGTCTCCTCAATGCCTGTTATTTTTCCCTATTTATTTCTAATTTTACTAATTTGGGTATTCTCTCTCTACCATTTAGTTAATTTAGATAAGGGTTTACCAGTCTTACTAATTTTCTTGAATTTTCTTACTAATTTTATTGAAATTCTTTCTTTCAATAACTTTGTATTGTTTTTGTTTGTTTCTATTTTATTATTTTAATCATATATTTAATCATTTCTTACCTTGTATTGTTTGTGGATATAATTTATTCTTGTTCTAGAATCTCAGGTATGTTGTTATGTTACTAGTATGTGATCTCTCCAATTTTTATGTAAGCACATAGAGCCATAAATTTGCCTCTTAAAACCACATACATTGTTCCCTATAAGTTTGGGTATAATATACTGTGGGATGGTGGGGTGTGAGAGGCAGCTGGGAACATGGTCAAGAACGCTTTGAACCCTGGAGTCCCTAAAGGGACAGTAGGAGTATGACTGTCCTCCTGGGCCCCCTGGATCCTTTCAGTTAGTTCCAGTCCTCCACAGCCCCTCCCATGGAGGTTTGTGGCCATCGGTCATGTAGCACAGGTAGAGTGAGTGACACAGGCCACAGAGCCTCAAGACATCTCTGTTGGGAGCCAACACCTAGCCGAAAGTGGATATCATCTTTACAACCATCTCGAGCCATATACCCTGACAAGAGACTTGTTTTCGACAGCCTACAAGAGCTGAGCACACTCTGATAATTATCTTGCTTTTCTTACATATCTTATTTTGTTGTTTATTGCCCCCAGCTGCAGGGTGCACATGGTAAAGTGTCTTCAGCTGCGTTCCCCTGCTTGTGCTTATATATACCCATAATTTCCTTTCAGTAAAGGAGAGACTTGAGGAGAGACTTGAGAGGAGAATAGACCAGACTCCCTGTCTTGTCTCCATTCTTCAAGTCTCCATCCCCACTCTCTCTCTTGCTAGACCCTGACCTGCGGACCACCGAAGCAATCTCCATATTCATGTGATACTTAAAGGCCAGAGGGCATACCCAATTAATTGCATTCCTTCCCTCTTTGCAAAAGGTATTTAACCTGAGGCCCTCTCTGAGAACATGGGATATAGCTTCATCCACTTTCCACCACAACAATAAACATTTTAAGACCCGGACTACCTCTCCTCTTTGGGGCCTGCCTTGAGGAACTGTGGAGAAGGTCTTCAAAGACCACTCTATGTTCCAGCCACAGAGACCCAGCTGTGACCAAGGCAACCTAGTCGCAGTGACCAAGAACTCTCTCCCCGCCTGGAGCCACTGGAACTTCTCCCCCCTGCCCCTTTGTCTGCAGGTCTGTCTAGCCTGTATACTTCCAATTTCAGCCTTTCTGCAGCCTCCCAGCGGTGCCTGAGAGCGCAAGGGCTGAGACCAGTTTGGCTCTGGCTACTCCTGGCCCAGGGATCCCCAACCCAACAGCTCTGGCCCCGTCAGGTCTCAGACTGTGTTCTCCCCATGACCGAAGTGGAGCAGTTCAGCTTCTCAAATCCCGATGTTTGCCCTGCATGCATTGAGTAAACACAGTCAAATTCCCATGCTTTTGCTTCCCTGAGCCACAGCCACAGCACCTTGGGGTGGCAGACACAAGGGACCCACAATTCAGCCCAACGGGACCCATGCCTAACAATATGCGTTCATTTTCATTCAATTCTAGAAAGTCTTTAATTTCCACTAGTTAGATCTAACACTTCAGTTCAGTTTTGGTTTGAATGATCTTTCTAATCGTGAGCATAAGATATTGAAGTCTCCTACTATCAGGGCATGGGAGTCACTACTTGATTTAAGGTCTAGTAGCATTTCTTCTATGACCTCGATTGCAGTTGAGTACGGTGCATACATGTTAATCATTGCAATTTTGTACTGATCGGTATGCATGTGTTTTCCTATCATAACTTCGTAGTGTACTTCCAAATTGCTTTTGATTAGTTTTTCTTTGAAGCCTATTTTGTCAGATATTTAAAAGGATATACCAGTTAGTTTCTTACATCACATGTTTTTCTCTCCTTTTATCCTATAGTGATTCCTATACTTGATGTTAAGATGTATATTTTTATGCAGTAGAAAGATGGATTTTATTTTCATAACAATTCTATTTTTCGGTGTCTATTTGTTGCAGAATTGAGACTATTGATGGGTATCAATGAAGAGTTTGTAGATTTTTCTTCATTTTGTTTTTGTTTTCGTATGTTGTTTACATGCATACCTGAGTGCGTGCACGTTTGTGTGTGTGTGTGTGTGTGTGTGTGTGTGTGTGTGTACTTGACCTATTTTGATTTTGATTATCTGGTCTGGGGTTATTTATTTATTACCTGTGTTTGTTTGGTATAATTAATCTCTTTCAATCAGAGATGTACTTATAGTACGTTGATGTTGTGAAATTTTAGTTTTATCATGGAATATCTTATTTTTTGTATATGTTTTGATTAAAAAATTTGCAGAGTATAGCAGTCTGGATTGGCACCTATAGTCTTTTAGAGTCTGCAGCACATCTGTCCAGTTCCTGTTGGTTTGAAGAGGCTCCACTGAGAATACTTAAGCCATTATAATAGGTCTGCCTTAAATGCCATTTGGTCCATTTTTCTAGACAGCTTTTAATGTTTTTTCTTTGTTCTATAAATTTACTGTTTTGATTATTATGTACTTAATTTTCTTTTCTAGTTCACTTTATTTGCTGTTCTGCATGCCTTTTAAAGATTGATAGGCATATATATCTTTATGTTAAGCAAATTTTCTCTAGATTTTGTTTAGAATATTTTCTCTGCCTTTGATTGGTTTCTTCTCTATTACTATTATTTAAACATATAACATCTCAAATTTCTTGACGCTTTGTGCCAGAAATTTTGAGATTTAAGTTTTTTTTTTTTTTACTAAGATATCCAGATTTTCTATCATGACTTCAAAGCCTCAAGTTTTATTTTCCAAATATTGATTATGGTTCATAGATTTGCTTTGGTTGTTCCTATTCAAGTTCCTAAGCTTTTTATTTTCATATCTTTTCCTACCCTGTAGCCTTCTTCTTTCTTCAGATGATGATGTTACTTGCCACAAAGAAGCTTTACAATTTTGTGAGGTACCATTCATTAATTATTGTTCTTAGTGCATCTGTTAACGAAGTTCTTTTAAGGAAGTTTTCTGTGTCAATCAGTTCAAGATTGCTCCCTACTTTCTGTTGTATCAGATTTGGCATATTTGGCTTTACCTATACCTCTTTGATTTATTTAAAACTGACTCTGTGGAGAGTGATAAGCATTAATCTATTAGCATTCTACAGGTAGATATGTAGCTTAACTAGTACCATTTGTTGAATTGCTTGTCTTTTCCTCAAGTGTTTATTTTTGTCATCATTTTCACAAATAAAATTGTAATTATCATGTTTGTTTAGGTTTTTACTTTCTATTTTGTTCTATTGATCTATAACAATATTTTGAGACATATAATACTGTTTTATTACTATAGTTCTGTAATATAATTTGAATCTGTTGAAAAAAAATTCCAGTCTTATTCTTTTTATTCAAGATTGTTTTAGCTATGGAATCTCTTTTATGCTTCAATGTGATCATTTTGTAAATTTACTTGAATAACATCATGTTATTTTTCTATTGACATTGCACTGAACCTATAAATTGAATTTAATAGTATGGTCAATTTTACAATGACTATGGCAAACAATGAGTATGGTGATCTTTCCATTTTCTAGTGAATTTCCCAAGTTGTATCATTAGCTATTTAATGTTTACTTGTTTTTATTGAATTTTCCATATAATAAATGTTGATCATTTTCTTCTCATCGTATATCGACTTCAAAATTCTCCCATCATTTTCAACAGCAAATTTCCTGTTATTTCTTCCTTTTGATCTCAAAATTCCAAAATAGAAGAAAATGTAGAAATAGAAGTAAAAACAAGTAAAATCGATATCAGAAAAATGTTCAGACCATGTAAATCCACAGCACAAAGAAAAGGAAGTAAATGTCAACTCTCATCCCCAACAAAGATACTATTTGCCGTTGAAAGTTGATAGGAAAGGGAAATTCAATTATTTTCCAATGAATGTTACTGAGTATTACAGCTGCAGTCCAAGGTAAGATCCATTCTGAGGAGTAGATGGCCGAACAGAAAAACAAATTTCATTTATTTGTCTGGTTTCTAATTTTTATTTTTATTTTTGTAGTGGAATATGCTTTAATTTGTTTCTTAGAGGACACTAAGCTATTTCATGATGCAGTATTTTCCTTTGAGAGTTGTTTCTCTCACATCTACATTTACAAAATCATATTGAATTAAAAATATTTTTGATAAATATTTTAGTTGTTCTGCTGTGGCAGATCAACAGCCTGTCTAAATAAATTGAAATAGAAAAATCACATGATCATCTCATTAGATGCTGAAAAAGCATTTGACAAAATACAACACCCCTTCATGTTAAAAGTATTGGAGAGATCAAGAATTCAAGGCCCATACCTAAATATAATAAAAGCAATTTACAGCAAACCAAAGCCAATATCAAACTAAATGGAGAAATACTTGAAGCAATTCCACTTAAATCAGGGAAAAGACAAGGATGTCCATTCTCAACATATCATTCAATTTAGTACTTGAAGTTCTAGCAAGAGAAAAAAGACAATAAAAGTAGATCAAAGGAATAAAATTTGGCAAAGAAGTCCAAGTATCACTATTTGCAGATGATATGATAGTATACATAAGCAAAACCTAAAAATTCAACCAGAGAACTTCTACAGCTGCTAAACAACTTCAACAAAATGGATGGATATAAAATTAACTCAAATAAATCAGTAGTCTTTTTTATACAAATGGTAAATGGCAAAAGAATGAAATTAGGGAAATAATACTCTTCACTATAGTAACAAATATATAAAATATCTTGTGGTAACTAAGAAAACAAGTGAAAGATCTGAATGAAAAGAACCTGAAAACTCTCAAGAAAGTAATCTAAGATTTAAGAAAATGGAGAGATCTCCCATGCTCATGGATTGGCAGAATTAACACAGTAAAAGTGGTCATCCTACCAAAAGAAATCTACAGGTTCAACACAATTTCCATTTAAAATCCCAAAATAATTCTTAAATCAAATCTCAAATTTATCAGTAAAAGTAAAAAAAAACCTAGAATAGCAAAAATAATTCTTAACAATAAAAGAACTTCTGGGGAAATAACAATCCTTCACCTCAGACTATTCTACAGAGCATTAGTGATAAAAACTGCATGGTATTAATAAAGAGATAGACACATTGATCAATAGAATAGAATTGAAGACCCAGAAATAAATTCAGACACTTACAGACACTTGATCTTTGATAAAGGAGGCAAAAATATACAATGGAAAAAAAGAAAGCACCTTCAATAAATGGTGATGTTCTAACTGGCTATCTGTATGTAAGAAAATGGAAATAGAGCCATATTTGTCACTTTGCACAAAGGTCAAGTCCAAGTGGATCAAGGACCTCAACATAAAACCAGGTACACTGAATCTAATAGAAGATAAATTGGGAAAGAGCCTTGAACTCATTGACACAGGGATGAATTTTCTAAAAAGAATTCCAATGGCTCTGGCTGTAAAGTAAAAAATTGAAAAATGGGATCTCATGAAAGTGGAAAGCTTCAGTAAGGCAAAGGACATAGCCAATAAAATAAATCAGCAATCTACAGATTGGGAAATTTCTTCATTAACCCCACATATGATAGATGGCTAATATCCAAAGTATATAAAGAAATCAAGAAGCTTACCACCAAGAATCTAAACAACTTAATCAAAAATATGGTATAGAACTAAGCAGAGAATTCACAACAGAGGAATCTTGAATGGCTGAAAAGCCCTTAAAGAAATTTTCAAAACCCTCTATTGTCAGGAAAATGCAAATCAAAATGACCTTGATATTCCATAATTCTATGTTACACCAATCAGAGTGGCTAATATAAAAAAACTCTGGTGATTAGCACATCTTGGTGAGGATGTGTAGAAAAAAAAAAACACTCTTCCATTGCTTGTGGGATTGTAAACTGGTAAAACCACTCTGCATATCAATCTGGAGCTCCATCAGAGAATTGGAAATAGATCCACCTGAAAACCCAGTTATACTACTCTTGGGCACATACCCAAAAGATGCCCCATCATACCACAGGGCCCCATGTTCTGTTATTTTTTTAGAATCCTTATTTGCAATAGCCAGAAGCTATAAACAATCCTGGTGTCCCACAACAGAAGAATGGATACAGAAAATGTGGTTCATTTATACAATGGAATACTATCCAGCTATTAAGAATGAGAACATCATGCATTTGACAGGCAAATGGATAGAACTGGAAAATATCATCCTGAGTGAAGTAACATTGACCCAAATGATATGCATGGTATATACTCACTAATAAGTGGGTACTAGCCAAAAGAGTACAGACTTCCCAGGATACAATTCACAGAACTGAAGAGGACTAACTAGTCCTAAGGGCCCAAGTGAAGATACCTTAATTCCACTTGAGAAGGAGGAGAAAGCAATCACAGGAGGGGGAAGGAAGGAGGGACCTGGGTGAAAAAGGCAACAGGGAGGAGAGTAGGGAATCACGATCAGCTATTGGGGGGAACAGGACTGATGCCCTGAGGGCCAGCAGAAAATCAAAGCAGGAAACCTCTGGATGTAGGAGGTGGTAGCCCCTCTAGAATATACCAGAGACCTGGGGATGAGAGACTCTCAGGACTCAAAGGAGGGACCTTAGATGAAATGCCTTACAGTGGGGAGAGGGAACTTGTAGAGTCTACCTCCAATAAAAAGATGAGGCATCAAGAAGAGGGATGGGTTTGCTATCCCACAGTCAAAAACTCTGACCCAGAATTGTTCTAATCTGAAAGGACTTCAGGAACATAAATGGAGAAGAGCCTGAGGAAAAGGAGATCCAGTGACATGCCCAAATTGAGATCCAGCTCTCAGGAAGGCCCCAAGGTTTGACACTATTACTGATGCCATGATGTGCTTACAAACAGTGGCTTATAATGACTACCGTTTGAAAGAGCCAAAAAGCAGCTGTCAGATGCAGATATTTATACCCAACCTATGGACAGAATCTGGTGACTCCTGTGGTTGAATTATGAAAAGGCTGGAAGAAGCTCTGAGGAGGGTGACTCCATAGAAAGACCAGCAGACTCAACTAGCCTGAATCCCCATGATCTTTCAGACATTGAGCCACCAATACCCCAACTAATATGAGGCCCCCAACACATATACAGCAGAGGACTGTCAGGTTCAGACTCAGTCAGAGAAGATGCATCTAACCCTCAAGAGACTTGGGGCCCAGGAAGTAGAGAGGTCTAGTAGGGTGTGGGGGAATCTTGGAAATTGGGGGGAGGAGGTGCTGGATGTGAAACAGTCATAGAAGGAACTGGGAAGTCTGGTGTAATTCTTATAGGTCTGCCTTTATATGTTACTTGACATTTTTCCCTTACTGCTTTTAGTATTTTTTCTTTGTTTTTTGCATCTGATGTTTTGATTATTATGTGACGAGAGGTATTTCTTTTTCTAGTCTAGTCTATTTGGTGTTCTGTAGGCTTCTTGTATGTTTATGGGCATCTTGTTCTTTAGGTTAGTGAAGTTTCCTCAATAATTTTGTTGAAGATATTTATTGGCTCTTTAAGTTGGGAATCTTCATTCTCATCTATATCTATTATCCTTAGGTTTGGTCTTCTCATTGTGTCCTAGATTTCCTGGATGTTTTGAGTTAGGAGTATTTTGCATTTTGCAATTTCTTTGACAACTGTGTCAATATTTTCCATAGTATCTTCTGCATTTGAGATTCTCTCTTCTATCTCTTGTGTTCGGTTGGTGATGCATGGGTCTATGACTCCTGATTTCTTTCTTAGGTTTTCTGTCTCCATGGTTGTCTCCCTTTGAGCTTTCTTTATTGTTTCTATTTCCATTTTCAGATCCTGAATGTTTCTGTTTAATTCCTTCTTTGTGTTTTCTTACAGTTCTTTAAGGGATTTCTGTGATTCCTCTTTAAGGGCTTCTGTCGAACACCGTCCATGCACTGGTTACAGGGTGGCAGTGGAGGGCTCGAACAAGAACACAACAAGAGTGGACAGAGACGTCCCAGGGCAGGCAGGACCGCCAGAGCAGGAGGAGGAGCCTGGCGGCGGAGGCAGGTGTCCACTCCAGGCTGGGCCCGCGGGGGTGGGCAGACAAACTCTGGGATCAGGGACGTGGAAGGCTCCAGCTAAGCCAGCCCGGGGCCTCCAGCAGCAGGCGGGATGGTGGGGCTCATGCTCAGCAGCAGCCTCTGCTTGGCTTGCAGCCCCTAGAGGTGGTGTTGGCAGCAGCGGCTGTGACAGTCACCAGCCAGGAGAGGGACATCGGCGGCGGTGAAGAGGGAGTGCACAGCTGTGACCTGGGGTGCAGCACACTTTTCAGTTGTGTGGAGTGGGGCCTCTGTCCCAGCCTCCAAATGCAGGCGAGTGTGGTTCCCTCTTTCCAGGGGCAGCTCGGGAATTCCCGCAGAAGAAAAGTTTAACAGCTCTTTCGGCTTTTGGTTAGCTCTGCCTGCAGGGAAAAGAGGAGAGTTATCCTTTGAAGTGAGCAGGATAGCCGGCGACTGGTGAGGAATCACGAAAAACACTCAGATAGCAGGAGGTCTCACACCACACAGCACTTTTTACTTTGATCTCTGAGGTATATATATAGTTTTGTGGGGAGAACAGGTAACCTCTATTGGTTTGGTTTGAGAGCTTGGGGATGCCTTATTTGCATGGAGGTGTTATTCCTACATGATAAAGGCCATGGACCTCTCCGTGGGAGGAGTTGTGGGAAACGGAAGCTAAGAGAGCGATATGTGGCTTGGGAAGTTTGAAGCAACCTTTGATCCTACTGGTCCTCTTCAGACCAAGGTTTCCGGGGCTTCAAGTCTTTCTACCAAGATTTCTGGCTTTTGTCATAGCCTACTGCCCCACAACTCCTCCCTTTTCTTTTGTAAAGGAGAGGTGTCATCAGAATAAGCGTCTCCTATGTTGGGAACAGTTAGATACTGAACTAAGACTTGATTGGTGGTCACTTTTGCAATGTTACTCATTTGTTGCTTTAAAAATTGAATGAGGCAAGGTACCAGGAGAAGTAGAGATCCAATGGCTAATACGGGGCCAAGAAAGGGAAGAATCCAAGCCATCAAGGGGTTAGAGTACCAAGGGGTAGGGGTGTTGGAAGCATAATGTGCCCGGATGTTCCCCGAGAATTCTTTGAGTATTTGTACATCTTGTTCTACCAGCCCAGATTCATTGACATAGAAGCAGCACTCCTCCCCCAGTAAAACCCAAGTCCCCCCATGTTCAGCAGTTATCAAGTCTAGGGCCTTCTGGTTTTGGAGAGTCACTCCTGCTAAAGAGTTTATCTGGCGTTGAAGGGATTCAAGTCTGTCTGTAGTAGAGGCCATTGCCTGGTCAAGCTTGTCCTGAAAGACGCCAGCCAGATGCTGTGTTTGGACAAGGGCTGCTTCAGCAGTTCCAGTAGCACCAATAGAAACAGCAAGGCCTAGTCCAATGAGCAGAGGGATGAAGATTTCTCTCTTCTTTCGGCTTCCTTCCATCTGCAAGGCAAGTTCTTCTGGTTCATAGAGATAAACCTGGGGACAACAATCACGGGGGTGCAGGAGCCCAAAAATGAGGGTTGATACAGGCACCTGTAGTGCCTTTGCACCAGAGGAGGGCAGGAGGTCTAACACATATTGATTTGGTGATGGCGATGTCATGGGCACATGTGAGATGGGATTTTGAGGAGGGCCCTACAAGACAAAGAGGTGAAGATAGGTCAAAGAGAGGAATATCTTGTGCTTTCCTTGCAGGCAGGGGTTCACGGAGGTTGTAAAGGGAAATGGTAATGGGAATGGCTGTTAATAATGGCTGGGAGAGAGAGGCACAGAAAAGCATTTGGAAGAACTGGGGTGGGTTGTTAAGGGAAGGAGGTTTGCTGTATATTGAATGTACTGTAGCCAGGAGAGGGTAGCTTATAGTTCCTCCTGAGACTGGTTTTCCTGTTGGATAATATTAGCATGGGTAAAGGCAGATTTGGGAGCAGGGACAAGTTCATGGGAGACATGTAGGTCAGCCACTGGCTATTTGGCATAGCCACTGGGTTAAAGTTTACCCACGACTCCAGTTCGCCAACGTTCATTCCAGGGATCACTGATGGAAAGCTGAAAGTGAGTTTTAAGGTTGGTGAGCATGGTCCCACCATGTCTGGTGGACTCCATCTTGCAACTCCAATATCTACAACCTCCATATGTGGAGACCTCCTGGAGACATTCACCTGTGTTTCGGTAAGGGAAGCAGAAAAAAGGGCTGGGGGTAGTGGAGATGGATTCAAGGTGCAGGGGGATTTCAATTCTGTTTCTACATCCTTCAAGTGGGCAGTCCTGGGTTCCTATAACCTTGTTGTGTCCGTTGTAGGTTTCCCTAGCATAGAGTCTCCAGTGGTAGGTGTTGGGAAGGCTAGGGAGAGGCTGGGTGGTAGCTGAGTTAACATGAAGGATGACGAAAACTGCCAAAAGAATGGAGGAGAGGGGGGCTTGTGGAGGGCACATGGCCTGGGCAGTTGTCATTAGGTCATGAATGTCCTTCCAGGAGATCCTGTTGCTCCTCTGGGCATGGTGTCTCCTCTGCATTCTCCTCCTCTTCCTTGGATTTTGGACCATCAGTGAGAGGAGGGCCATCTTCTTGGTTGGTGGGGTGGCGTCGGACATTTCTGGCAGGGACCCAGATAGGCTTGGGTTGGTCCTGTGGGAAGACACAAGCAAAACCCCTCCCAGTTGTAAGCAGGGGTTCTGGTCCCTTCCAAATTCCATCCAAATGATCTCACCATCGTACCAGGATAGGGGGAGCTAGCTTTGGTGTGTGCCAATGGAAGGAAATAGGGGGTTATCTGGAGGATTTGTAGATGTTAAATATGTTTTGGGTAGCCAGGGCCATCTTTAATTGCACATTAGGGGGATAAGTGGTGGTTTGTTGGGCTTTCAGAGTCCGATGTGTTCTTTCCATTATTCCTTGGTCCTGAGTGTTGTGGGGGATTCCTGTATGATGGGCTATTTCCCAGCGTGCACAGAAGGCTTTAAATTAAGCACTAGTGAAAGCAGGGCCATTATCAGTTTTTATCTGTTGAAGAATGCCCATGATGGCAAAGGTAGAGAACATATGATAAATTAACCTTCTTGAGTTTTCACCCGTCTGGGCTGTAGCCCATATAAAATGTGAGTAAGTATCTATGGTGACAAAAACTTATTTTTGTCTGTCATATTGGGGAACATGGGTAACATCAATTTGCCATAAGGCATTAGATTTGAGGCCTCGGGGATTAGTGCTCATGGTTTGTAAAGCTGGGGTGGTAATAAGGGAAGCACACGAGGCACATGTTTTTATTATTCTTTGGAGCTGAGCAAGGGGATGTGGGGGAAGCGGGCATGAAGCCCCTTTAGATTTGTATGTGTGCGTGAATGAAATTGGTCTGCCTGCTCAGTGGAGGCTATGATTGTCCCTGTTGAGGCAATTTGGTCAGCAAATGCATTTCCCTCAGATATAGGACCTGGCAGGAAACTGTGAGATCGTATGTGCTGGATATAGATGAGGGAGGCTCTCTCCTGTAGGAGAGTGGAAACTTGTATGAGTAGAGGGGAGAGTGGGTTGTCATCTAGTTTGACAAATGATCTCGACAACCAGGGAAGCAAATTGACAGCATATACACTGTCTGAAAAGAGGTTAAGAGGGCCTTTGACTTCCTTTAGAGCTAGGTAAATGGCATGTAGTTCTTTATATTGGGGAGAGTGGTGTGGGAGCTCTTTGAATCGGAGGATGGGGGCTCATCTTCAGGGAAGTAGTATATTACTGCTGCAGCTCCCCTCTTTCCCCCATCAGTAAATATTGAGGGGGCTCCTGCTATGGGCTCTCTGGAGAATAGTTTGGGGGGTAGCCACCCTAACAGAGGGAGGGCAGAGGTCCATTTTTTTGTCAGGATAATGATTGCCAATTTGTCCTGGGAACCCTATTAAGCTGATAGCAAAGTGGGAATGATTTTTAATTAGCCACTGAACATCGGAGAGGGAGAAGGGGGTGACAAGAACATCAGGTTCTTTTCCTAGGGTCTGTAAGGATCTATCTCTGCCATTTTTAATCATATTGGCAAGTGCATCCACTTCATTTAAGACTCTGGGTGCACCACCCATCAGGGTATGGAGCCATTCCAGCACCCCCTGTGGCTGGTAAAGGGATCCCACAAGGGTGGGGGAGGAGTTAAAGATAAGGAGATGTACAGAAATTCTTGGGTCATATCTAGCAAGAGCCATATCTTTTAGGGCTGAATTGACAGATTTTCGGGCTTGGATGGCTTCTTGGGACAGTATCCTTGGGGAGGAGGGGCTTTTATCTCCTTTCAGGAGGTTAAAGAGGGGTTGAAGGGTACTTGTGGGGAGGTGGAGCCAGGGTCAAAGCCAGTTAAGGTTGTCCAAAAAGCTCTGGAAGGAGGCAAGAGTTAATTTTTGAGGGAAGGAAAGGGTGGGTTTGAGGGGGCGTATTGAAGTAAGGGAAATCTCCATCCCTAAAAACGCAATGAGAAGAATAAGTTGAATTTTGTGAGGGGCTATTTTAAATCCCAGGGCAGATAAGGAAGGTATTAGCTGGTCTTTAAGTTGGGAAAGGGAGGTAGACTCGTCCCCCCATAAAAGAATGTCATCCATGTAGTGATAGGCATTGAGTTCTTTGTCCAAATAGGGTTTTAATGCAGTGGCTACAGCCTCCTGGAAAATTGTAGGACTGTTAGCCATTCCCTGGGCAAGAACAATCCATTCATATTGTGAGGCTGGGCCAGTGTTATTAATGGGGGGCACTGAAAATGCAAAGCGTTCACAGTCCCGGGGGTGGAGAGGGATGGAAAAGAAACAGTCTTTTTTGATATCTATTGCTAACAGGGGAACATTGGCAGGGATGGCTGAGATGTGGGGTAGCCCCCTTTGTGGGGAGCCCCAGATTCTCATGGTTTTATTAATTGCCCTCAAATCTTGTAATAGTCTCCACCCCCCTGAGCCTTTTTTTATAGCAAACTCAGGGGCATTCCATGGACTGCGGGAGGGGAGAATGTGTTGTACAGACAGCTGCTCCTCTACAAGTTCTTTGAAAGCATTAAGTTTCTCCCTTGATAGAGGCCACTGTTGGACCCAGATGGCTTCGTCAGAGAGCCAATCAAGGCAGGGAGTATCAAATCTGACAGTGGCCTCTAGAATTGGGGGTGATTTGGAGGGGAATTATTTGGGTCTCCTTGGGTACTATTTTTTTCATAAGTAATATCTTCTATCTTAATGTGGTCTCTTTCTGGTTTGGTGGTAAGAACCACGTCTAGGGCTTGTAAGATATCTCTCCCCAAGAGATTGGTGATCACTTGATCCACGAGGGGGCGTATGAGGCCTGTAGCTCCATCCGAGTCTTCCCACCTATAGGTCTGTTTAGTGATACACGCGTGAGAGGTACCCCCTATGCCTAGGAGCTGGGGCCCAGGGATCAAGTGCCAGTCTCTTGGGACTTCTTGCTGCCTTAAGATTGTCCAAACTTCCCCAGTATCAATAAGACACTTGAATGGTTTATTATTTATTTTAATGGTTATCTTTGGGTGGGAGCCTTGTGAGATACTGGACACCCATAAGGCTTCTACAGGAGTAGTTGTCCCTCTTACTATCGGGGCTGAGGGTTGCCCCATTTGAAGTTTAAAGGCTCTAGTGGCTTGTCATCTTTATCATATTGGGCGGTACAGTCTCTCCTCCAGTGGAAACCTTTTTCACATCGGAGACAGATGGCCTTAGGGGGATTGGAGTCTGTTATAGGAGGGGAGTTTAGTGGGCATTCATCCCTCCAATGTCCTGTCTCTCCACATTTGAAGCAGATTCCATCTGTCTTTACTGCTGCTACAAATGCCTGAGCTACGGATGCAACCTGGTGCATCGAGGTTCCTATTTCTTGAGTCTCCACAATCCACCTGTCAGGATGCTCTTCCTGGAGACCCTTGCAAGCTAGCCTAGACTCTGACGTCATGCCTTCCCAAACAATGTTTTTAAGGAGAAGGTCCCTAGCTGTGGGGTTGGAGATTTTTCTTTCTAAGCTCGTTTTAGTTTTAAGAATAAACTCGGATAGGGATTCTCCAGGCTTCTAATGGAGGGGTAGCAGGGAGTAGATGGGGTCTTGTGACCCTGAGGGTGGAGTTAGCCTGTTCCAGGCCTGAATGGCACAGAGGCAGACCTGCTCGTAGTATCCTGCTGGCTGAGTTGCCTGTTGTGCTCCAGTAGAGAAATCTTCCTGGCCGAAGAGCTCTTTAAAATTCCATGGGATGTCATCATCCCTCTCCTGGTTTTGCCTGGCTTGTTGAAGGTATTCATCACAAAAGTAAGCTTCCCATTCTAGGAACATTGGGCCAGGAAGGGCGGAACTGCAAATATCTCTCCAATCCTGGGGGGTATTTAAGTTGGCAATATGGCTCTGCAGGAGAGATTTTGTCCAGGGTGCATGAATGCCATCTTCCTTCACTGCTTGCCTAAGTTCTTTTAAGTCTGAGGCTTGGAGTGGGTACCAGTTAAGTGGTTTAGCCCGAGTAGGGTTGATATTAACTGGGAATGCTCAAGTAGTTTGAGTTACGGGTTCTGTATCAGACTCCTGATTACCATGGGAGGCAGGGTTAGTTTTTGTATGAGAGTCTCTGAAATTGCAAAGCTGTTGAGTGATGGATGGCGGGGTATAAGGGACTATGGAATTTTGCTGGGTTTTATCTGCAGGTTCTGAAGGTCTCTCACTCTTGTGGCTTGGAGAAGGGGGGAGGGGATTTATCTTTCTTTGGTTGGGAAGTAAGGGGGGAGGCAGGCGAGAGCTTCTTTGGTATTTTAGTAGAGCCTTGCCTTTGGATGGGGGAGGGGGGAGTAGGGGGGGCAGACTGTCTGTTTGGCATTTCCTCTAAGGCATAAGGTGGAAGGGGTGGATAGGTGGATTTTATCTCTCTTATCAATTGGGTAAGGGCTTTGAGGTCTGAACTAGGGTGATTTGGGGGACCCTGATCTTTGGTTTCTTTTGACTGAGGAGTGTCAAAAGCTGTATTGTTCTCAGTCTGTCCTATTTTAAAGGGTCCAATACATTGCCGAATTGCAGCTAAGATTGGCAAAAAGCCATGAGGAAGCCTTTTTCCTTCTTGGGTGTTTCTGTTTTTGATAAAGGAAGCTACTCTGCTCCATGAATCTGCGCTGTAAATATTGTCCTCAGCCATGCATGGGGCTATCTGAAGGACTTCCTCCCAAAACAGAGAGGCTTGCTTTTTAGTTATTTTCACCCCTTGGGATTCCAGTAGGACGCATATTTGTCTGATCTGGGGTGGTTTTTTGTGTGATGTTGAATTGCCCATTACAGAAAAGAGGGGAAGTGCTTTGTCCAATGGGAACACTCCTTTGGCTTGATGGCTTCAGGGGATTCCCAAAGGCCCAAAGCTTTAAGCCTGTCCACAGATTTTGAGATGTCCTGGTGACCATCCTAATGACAGTTAACTGGTCTCTGTGTTACCAGGATTCTTTTTTTTTTTTTTTTTTTTTTTTTTGCTTTAAAGAGATTCTAAATAGGAGGTCTTTGCCAACACCCATTACGGGCTGTCAGGATTTTAAGCAGAGGTCGGAGGAACCATCAGCCAACACCAGGGAATAGCCCTGGCCAGAAGGCATCAGTTGTTCCTTCGGCTTATTTAAATCCGAGCGAAGGCTCTGACCAAAAATATAGGAGGAAGTGATCGATTATTCGTCTCAGGGGCTTACCTTCTGGCGTTTTTCCAGCTCACAATCAGGGAGGTAGAGCAGAACAGAGACGGGGTGCCCAAGTACAGCTGGCAGCTTTGGCACAGAGAGGCCGGCAGCTGCTCTGGTAACGCCTCACGTTGGGTGGTTCTGTTCTTGCAGTCGCGTGGGTGTCCCAAGCCCCATGTTGGTCTCCCCAGATGTTTAACGCCATACGCTCACCGGTTACAAGGCGGTGGAGGAGGGCTCGAACAAGAACACAACAAGAGCAGACAGAGACATCCTGGGGGAATGGCGGGCATGACCGCCCGAGCAGGAGGAGAAGCCTGGCGGTTGCAGGATGCATCTGCTCCAGGCCAGGCCCACAGGGGCGGGCAGACAAACTCTGGGGTCAGGGGCATGGAAGGCACCAGCCAAGCTGGCCCGGGGCCTCCAGCAGCAGGCGGGATGGCAGGGCTCGTGCTCATCAGCAGCCTCTGCTTGGCTTGCAGCCCCTAGAGGCAGTGGTGGCAGCAGTGGCTGCGACAGTCACGAGCCGGGAGAGGGACAGCAGTGGCGGCAAAGAGGGAGTGCACGTCTGTGAGCTGGGATGCAGCACACTTTTCAGTCACATGGAGCGGGGCCTCTGTCCCAGCCTCCAAATGCGGGTGAGTGTGGTTCCCTCTTTCTGGGGGCAGCTGGGGAATGCCCACGGAAGAAATGAAGTGTGCAGGATAGCCGGCGACTGGTGAGGAATCACGAAAAACACTCAGACAGCAGGAGGTCTCACACCACACAGCACTTTTTACTTTGAGCTCTGAGGTATATATATAGTTTTGTGGGGAGAACAGGTAACCTCTATTGGTTTGGTTTGAGAGCTTGGGGATGCCTTATTTGCACGGAGGTGTTATTCCTATGTGATAAAGGCCACGGACCTCTCCGGGGGAGGGCTTGTGGGATGCGGAAGCTAATAGAGCCATATGTGGCTTGGGAAGTTTGAAGCAACCTTCAGTCTTACTGGTCCTCTTCAGACCAAGGTTTCCGGGGCTTCAAGTCTTTCTACCAAGCTTTCTGGCTTTTCTCATAGCCTATTGCCCCACAGGCTTCTACCTGTTTACTTTTACTCTCCTGTATTTCTTTAAGGAAGTTACTTTTGTCCTTCTTATAATCTTCTATCATCATCATGAGAAGTGATTTTAATTCTGAATCCTGCTTTTCTGGTGTGATGGGGTGTCCAGGGCTTGCTATATTGGGAAAACTGGGTACTGATGATGCCAAGAAACTTTGGTTTCTGTTGCTTATGTTCTTGCACTTGCCTTTTCCCATCTGGTTAACTCTAGTGTTACCTGCCCTCACTGTGTAAGACTGGAGTCTGTATTTCCAGTTAACTTGCTTGTGGCAGAGCTCCTCCGAGTCCATATATGGAGACAAAGTGAGGGACAGAAACTGAAGGAGGGGCCGTCTGAAGACCATTCCACCTGAGTATCCATCACATGTGCAGTCACCAAAGGTAGATGCTGATGTGGAAGTCAGGAAGTGCATGCTGATAAGAGCCTGATATAGATGTCTCCTCAGAGGTCTGCAAGAGTCTGACATATTCAGAGGCAGATGCTCACAACTAGCCATTGAACTGATCATGGGGTTCCCAATGGAGGAGTTAGAGTGAAGACCATTGGAGCTGAAATGGTTTGTGGCCCCATGAGGAGAACAATAATACCAACCAACCAGAGCTCCCAGGATCTAAACCACCTGCCTGGGAGCACTTAGGGAGGGATCCATGGCTTCAGCTGTATACGTAAGGGCAGAGGGCCCTGCTGCGCATAGGTGGAAGAAGAGATCCTTGACCTCATGAAGGCTGGATGCTCCAGCGGGTGGGAATTTGAGGGTCGGGAGGTGGGAGTAGAGGGGGTAGGTAGGGGTTATATCCACAGAGAAGAAGGAGGAGGGGTGAGGGGATGGGGGTTCCTGGGTGGGTGGGGGATAGGGTAAGGGCACAACATATGAAATGTAAATAAAATATCCCATAAAAAAATAAAGAATGGACTGGGAGGGGGATAAAGTCTTAACTGTAAGAAAAGATTAAAGAATTTTTAAAAAGTATTAAATATTGAGAAAAAGAGGAAACCAAAACAATGTGAATTATCATCCATTTTATAAATATAAATATGATATTATTTCTAGACAGGTGGCAAGCTTTTTATATTTTTATTTTAATGTTTGTTTTATAACACTCAATGAAACAACAGACAACAGCTTTAAGGATATCTACCACTCCAGTTGTTAGGGGGACTAACATGAAGACTGAGATGCATATGTGAGGGGAGCCTATGTCCAGCCTACCTGTAATCTTTGATTGGTGGTTCACTTTCTGAGTGTCCCAAACAATTCAGATTAGATGACTAGTTTATTCCTCCTGTCGAATTCCTATCTCCTTTCTGGGTCCTCAATTCTTCTGCCAATTCTTCATTGATAGTCCCAGAGCTCCATCCAATGTTTGTCTTTTGGTTTCTGCATCTTTTTCAAACAACTGCTATGTGAAGTCTCTCAGAGGAAAGATATGCTAGGTTCCCATCTGCAAACATAACGGTGTATCATAAATACTGTCAGCGATTGGTACTTGCCCATGGGATGGGTCTCAAGACATTTCTTCAATCTCTCCTCCATTTTTTCCTGCATTTCTTGTACATAGGATAAATTTTTCTTCAAAAGTCATGTGGATGGGATGCTGTCCTTAGTGCTCTAATAGGGTACCTGTCTAGCTATAGGAAGTGGACACTTCAGTTTTTAAACCCCCACTTAAATAAGTCTTTGGACTCTTTGACCTTGCTGTTAGAAGTGGGATGACTAAAGTCACTGTGGCTCAAAGGTCTACCACCTTCTGAAGTTGACTTGTGGAAAATGTGGCTACTCTGCCAAGAAAAAAGAATGTATAACTGGAGTGCCAAAGCTAAGAGACAAACATTACAGGGACTAGTCAGATAGGCCACATAAAAATTGTCTATTGCAGATCCAGACATGAATTCCATGAAGGAACAACACCTAAACCCAAGAAGGAAGATGTTGCAGCATCCAGTTCATCTTGAGGATTTCATTCAGTCATAAAATAAATGTTCTGGTTTCAAAAGGTCTCTTTTCTTTTCTTAACAAAAAATGTTATAAAACATAATCTATAAAATTGAAGTTGTACAAAGAAAATCAATAGAAAGGTAAGAACCCCAGAATAAAGTACTAGAATTAGAGACCCACTCATTCATACATTGAGGTTTTCCATAGAAATACTAACTTGAAACCTATATTATATACATAGAGGATCTGATGGCAGATCCGTGTTGGCCCTGTGCTTCTCTGTTGGAGGAGGTGAGTCACTAGCAGTTGACTTTAAGGTCTTAGAAGGTCATAACAAACCCACTGTCTGACTTTAACTTCTGTAGGGTTGTTGGTCCTGCATCTGCTCCACCATGGGTCAAGGCCCCTTGGGAAGGTAGAATGTGGAGAGTTTGACTGTACTT
Source organism: Grammomys surdaster (assembly GCF_004785775.1). Lineage (NCBI taxonomy): Eukaryota > Metazoa > Chordata > Mammalia > Rodentia > Muridae > Grammomys > Grammomys surdaster. Next base: position 5,734,446 of record NW_021604613.1, read on the forward strand.
ATCCCATATGCTGGGTGGGTACTGAGCTGTACAAAAGTGCAGAGGCACTGCTCAGGGTGGGAATGCACAGTCTGAAAAGTGGGAAGCTAGAGCTGGCTCATGAGTCCCGGGGCCTGTGACAAGGCTGCATTCATGAAGTTCCTAGGCTCTTGGACTCCCAGGTACTGCTGGATGCCATAGAAGTGCTGAGAACAGAGTTGGGGGCTGTGGGCTGCATCTAGCCTGAGGGTGGGGAATGAGAGTCCTTGGATTGGTGGTTGCAGCAGGCTTGGTGTTGGTTGTGGATGAGATTACAGAGAGGCAGTCTACAGGAGATTAGACAGTGACTGAGTAGGCGAAGACCTCCCTGGCTGCCCACAATGGATCCTGATGAAAAAAGACAGTCTATGGTTGTCAATCATTTATTGCCATGGTAGAATGTGGATGTATAAAATCATACCCTCTTTTCTTGGTTGGCCTGAGATTAAATACCTTTTGCAAAGAGGAATATCTGGTAAGGAAGACTTGTTGGCTATGTCCTACAGGCCCTTAAGTACCTCATTAGCATGGATATCTATCTTAAGACTTTGTGCCTATTGTTTTGTCTAAAATGGTAGGGATGCCTCATCTGCATGTGGAAGGGCTTGGAGCATTGCTCTTATATGACTAATGGTCACAAATCTATGGAAGGCAATGGCTAGTGACAGGAGCCTAGTGCCTGGTGAAGCTTCTACCATCCTTTCAGGATCTCCAGAGTTCAAAGATTTTAGCTCAACTGAGAATGAGGCTACGTCTCACAGTCTACTGTCCCACACAGTTCCTTCTGCAGCTTCATGTCCATCACTATATATGTTTGCATGCTTCTATGCTTCCTGCCATGATGATAATGGACTTAAGTTTTAAATGGTAAGTCAGTCTCCAATAGTACTTGCAGTGATCATGGCATCTTTTTACTGCAATAGAAACACTAAGATACCAAAGATTTACATCCCAAAATAATAAAAAATATGCTGTTGTAGCTGGTTGTGCTGCTAAAAATTGTCCTGGCAGAACTACCTACTATGTTCATTTCACATTAATCATTAAATCTACTTTAAAATATTTAGAATATTTTATTCATAGATGTGAGCTTTTTGTGCAAGAAACAGTCTCATAGTACAAAAATTTTATTAAATATTTTTAGAATAATATTATTTTCTTAATACTCCTCTGATGTTTACTATTCTGATCATCTTCCAAGCTCTATAACTTACCAGTAAATGGCAGTACTCCAGTAAATGTTGTTCTCCAAGAAAGTTTCCAAAGCTTTTCAAAAGCAAAAATGTTTGGCCCTTATGTATTTTTACTTTTGGCTGATAAAAGTCTATAGCTCATTCTTTACTAATCCAATTCTAAAAGTAAACTAATTTATTATAAATCTTATGTGTGAATATCAAATGTACTTATGTGCTTTATATTTATAATAATAATTGTGTGAGAAATAGTTGGTATCTGCTGTTGACATGAGCCCAACCATGTAACGGACATTAGTCTCTGACTCAGGACAAATGAACAAACCATTTCACTGACCAACATGTAGATATTGACAATATATGCAGTAAAGGTCAACTACAGTGCTGCCAATCATATTTACCACTTGAAGCCAGCCTCCAGTGTTATTATCTAAACCTTGTGTCCTCTATCTATCTATAAAACCTAATCTTTGCCTCCTTGGTTATCAGTATATGATAATCATGCCTCCCTATTCAAGTGCATATAGTAAGTATGCTGAGCTTCCAAGGTTCAAAGGTTTCTCCATTGGAGAGCCCAGTACACATGATCCCAGCTTTTCTATGTGTCTGCATGTTTGCGTTTTCTTCATTTCCGTGATTCCCTTCTCAGATATATCCCTGGATCCATTCCGGATATGGCATAATTCTAAGCTTACAAATGTTCCTTTAAATCTAAGAGAAATAGATATTAACCAATTGGTATTGCTATGGTCTTTCCTCAGTATTTCTCCCAATCAGTTTTTAAAACACATTCATAAAAGTAACACTATAGGTGCTAAGATGATTGTACATATGTATTTAGGAACATGCATATACATACACAAACACACACTCACAAGGAAGATATAAATTTAAAGATAGCAAAAAAAAAAATGAATGGAGGCTGCCAATATGGTTTCCCAGATAAAAGGTAGTAAGGGAATGTTCTGAATAATGATACGATCACAAATTTGATAGATGAAATTGGACTAATTATTTGTAAGCTAGAAGCAGCCATAACATATAAGAAGAGATGCTGTGAACAAACCTATTTTTAATATAAAAGAAAAAAAACCTGGAAACAATAGACTTTAACTGCTCAAAAATCACTAATCTAAGGTGACTAATGGATTGTAAAAAATTTCAAAGAAGTTAGTGTTTCTTACACAGCACTTAAAAGAAATCAAGCCACAAAGCAACCTTAGTCCCATTATTAAATGACATCAGTGAAGGTTACATAATGTATGGTTTCAGCAATATGATATGGATAGGTAAAACTGTGTAGGTATAAAAAACTAATGGTTGTAAGGTTAGCATGACTCTGGTCCACATGATAGTAAATAATGGCAAATACATATCATATATTTATGATTCAATAAACATATATTACCATACTGTTGTAAAGTGAGGTGAACTGGAGAACTTGGGTAACAATGTGTCCATGTGGTTCATTGACTGTAGCAAATGTGCCCAAGGCTGTGCAATGTTCATAGAGGTGGAGGCTATGCCTGGGTGAAGAAGAGTGTAGGAATCCATTTGTATATCCCATTCATTTTCACTGTGAACTGAAATTGTTCTACGTTATAAAACATATTTACTAAAAGGCAAAGGCAGTCAAGGAGAGCAAAAAATGTCTAAGAAATTAAGGAACATTTCTTGACGTTATTATTATGATGGAAATTGGGCATGGTGATGTATAGTAAGTGAAATGCAGTAGCAAAGAAAAAGTACAATAAAATCATTATACATCAAAAAAAATGTAAAGATAGCAAGTAAGGGACAAATAGAACAGTTTGGGCAGATGAAAGGTAAGGAGTAAATGATTTAACCTTAATATAATATCAAAATTCAAAGAAATAATAAAAATAAAAATATACAATAAACCTCTTATGTGAATTTATTAAAATGAGGATGAAGTGCAATTTAATTTTAATCAATAAACAGCCATAATACATGAATAAAAATAGTTGTTTCTGGTTCCTTCTGGAATAGTTTTGTCTGGCTTTCACATGTTTCTAAATAGCTGGAATATCAGGTAAAATTATGGACATTGAAGCCATGTGATCTTTAATTATGCTATCATTTTTATCTAGTTCACTATATCAAATATTTATTTCAGAGTATTTCAGCCTTATTGTACAGTGATTAATAATCTGACTACTTAGTGATACTTTAGACAATAATTAAAATGTCCTGATTTCTTTTATTTTCTTATGCATTTTAATGAAGTTGTAAGGGTTTTACATGCAAGAAACATGGAATTCTTAGGTAAGCAGTTCTCTTAAAAATATATGAAGCTGCATGTAATAAGTACATAGTGGGGTTTATTGCAATTGCATGTATGGTGTGGGAAAACAATGTGCTCCTAACAGTGTCATGCAGACATCATTTGTATTCTATTCAGGGCAAATTATTTCATTAGTTATCCAGTTAAGTATAAAAAGATCATATATGATGTCATGTTTTTTTCATACTTAGTTCAGGTTCTTAATGCTACAAGCTACTTGGCCAAACTAAGAACATTAGCAATTGTTTCTACATAAACAACTCTTTGTTAACTTCAAGGTTAAAAAAACAGTTTGTGCACAACTCTGCTCCAACTGGTACAGTGAAGCACTGCCCTTTGATGAAGTGTCATCGTGTTTAAAACATTAGGGCATAAGCACATCTGTCTCTGACTTCTCTCCTGTATGTCCTTCATTGCATTCATTCATTGAGTGCTTTCTGGTTGTGTCTGTGTAATGTCTTCTTTCACTTTCATTTTGCTAACATCAAGAGTAGCAAGTACTACTGAGAAAGAAGGGATACACAGTCTGCTCTTAATACTACTGCTTAATACAAGAATGTTTATTATTGGCATAGAAACCATGAATATTAACTTCATTTTGCTTACAAAATCTAAAGTCTATCCTTATAATTCTTTCCTGTCTTCTTCCCTCGTGTATTTTTATAATTTATTTTGTCACAGAGTCTGTGTAAATAGACTATGAAAAAAGTCAGGAAGGTAAAAAAGTTTCAATGAATGTAAATATTTGTACCTTTTTCAAAATAGAAAGTAATGGGAAGGGTAATCTTTGATCAGCATGATTTGTATGATGGAAAAATCTATTTTATAAAAAACCTCAATATGAGTAAATGATTGAGAAAAGTGAGGTATATTCCTTCAATAAAACATTGCTTAGTTGTAAAAACTGACCTTTTAAATTGATTTATTGATAGACAAATCTTCTTCTTCTTCTTCTTTTTTTTTTTTTTGAGACAGGGTTTCTCTGTGTAGCCCTGGCTGTCCTGGAACTCACTTGGTAGACCAGGCTGGCCTCAAACTCAGAAATCCGCCTGTCTCTGCCTCCCAAGGGCTGGGATTAAAGGCGTGCACCATTACCACCCAGATAGACAAATCTTCAAATAAATCTTGTACTTTCTCATTAAAAATTCCCAAATATAAGGAAACTTTAAATATAGCAATAATGTAATGTGGGAGAAAGTAAATGTGAAAGTGATAACAAATATAAGTACCACAAAATTTCAAACATCTTATCTCCCCTTCTTGCTTCCTTGTTTGATGTTGAATTCTGTCAGTTATGAATGGGTTTTATTTCTAATATTGCAGCCTATATGAGGCCTGATATACTAGCTCTTATCTATTGGTCTTAGTGTCAGTGATTTTCCATCATTAATGGAGGTCATCAATTTTTTGAGCAAGGATAGGTACACTATCATAGTTTGAATGAAATGGCCTCTATATGTTTATGTGTTCAAATGCTTAGTTCCTATCTGTTGGAAGTCTTTGGAAAGAATTATAATTCTTGGCATTGTTCAAGTTGTTTTGTCACTGGTGGTCATGTATAAAGTTTCAAAATCCCAAGTCAGACCAGTATTTCTCTATCATTCTCCAACTTTGAAAGAAGATGTAAGATATAAGCTTTTAGCATTGCTCCAGTAGTACTTCCTGTCTATCTGATGACATGATCTTAGCCATAACTGTTGCGAACTAAATCTCTGAGCCTGTAAGCAATTAAATGCTTTCATAAGCTGCCTTGATGGTAGTGTCTATTGACAGCAACAGATCAGTAATTAAGATAAATATTACACTTATTTTTGATTTTTCATATATGTGTGTGTATTTGTGTGTAAGAGAAATTAGTGTAGACATCTGGTTGAAGAAGAAACATAGCCTAAGAATATTTTAATAACAAATATAGCTCACATCTTAATGAATCGCTGAAGAAAGCATGATGAAAACCAGAAAGCTCCAGAAATGAGAAACATTTGAGGGACTGAGTAGTTCCTGATATTAAAATTGTCCAAATAATGAAGAATCAGAATCATCAATACTTAAGTATTATGGATACTGCAACATAGTTAATTATAGTACAAGTCAAGTGGGAAGTTTAGAATGGGAATGATGGTTTTATCAGTTTTGATGCTATTTTTTCATTTCTTAAGATAGCTAAGTAGGTCTTGAAAACTCTCTGAAGTGTCCCAGTGACTGGACTGGACAAAATTAATCATATCAATTTTGAATTCAATCATATTTATGTTCAATTTTGTTTGAACTACTATTTTGCCCCAGTCTTATTTACTTAACTAAGTTATTTTTTTTCTGGTATCACTAAATGTCATAGACAAATGTGGCACATATTTATTGTGAAGTTTTCACATTATTTTAAGCAGAGAAACTGTTTTAAGATCATTTAGTATCAAAGGTGACAGCACAGTTTCATGTTTTTGTGGTTTTTAAAGACATTCTGAGTGTGTTTGAGAATGTGACCCAGAACCCAGCTTTCTTTGTTAGCAAACAAATTTTAGTTAACTTCCACTCTTTCTCAGAGTTAACTCAGCAAATCATCTATGTATTGTCCATTGATCCAGCCTTTTTCCAATGTAACTTTAATGAACTTCATAGTGTAAAATTTTAACATATATTAAAAGTGAATGGAAAGTGTACTTCAAATATTAATGATGAATTAAAACTTTTAAGCTTTATTTTGCCTAAATGACTCAAGTAATAATTTTCTGTAATTTTTTCTGTAACATATTACTTATAACTCTCTGAATATAAACTATTACACACTTAGCTTCTTCTTAAAAATTTCCCTCAGCCTCATGTTCCTCAGAGCTCAAACATTTTATACTGCCAAAGATAACATAAATAATACAGTAAAAGGGAAGAAAAAACATATAATCTCAAATTTACAGTCTTCTAGTAATATTATACTAGGATATATCAATTATATTAATCTAACTAACATATCTTCCATCTTGGCTGATAACATATCATAGTGTGTTTGTGAATATAATATCTTAGGTTTATAGAAATCTCAGAAAAAAGAGGTTTTTTTATATTTTGAGTGTTGGCCATGCTTCATGGAATAGATAAAAATAATCAAGTTAGATAGTAAATACTACAATGTACACTTAAATTTTATAGACATCAGTTCATACTGGTTCTAGACAAATCAATAAACTTTGATTTCTTAAACAACAGTCTCCTGAAACTATGTAAGATGAATAAGGGGCACAATTGAATAAGGCTTTCTGTTGTTCTGCCATGAGAAGGTGAGCATAGAATCTCCTTGAATATAATATGGTTGTGTCATCATAATATATGGCTTTTAGTCTCACACTTCTGTTACTACTATGTAGATTAATGAGAAATGTGAGCAAATATGTCATTTAAAATTCCATGCTCTGAATTATTTATTGTTTTGGTTGAGATAAGAGCATGTATTATTTTTCTGTAGCTCAGATAGCAAGATGACCTTGTTTAAAGGAATCTTAACAGAAAATATTCTTAGTATTGAAAATTCAAAAATACATAAAAAGAATGGGCCTAAAATGATAAATAAAACTCAAAATTATATTGATAAAAATAATTTAATGATTATTCAGGTTTTAACATTTGAAATCAGTTTTTCTAAATTAAACAGTACTTTTAGAAATCATTCAGTTTTCCTGTTTCTTTTGTGTTCTTTCTTTAAAATATGAAACGAAATGAGTTATAAGAGAATTAAATATAAATCTACTTGTAGTCCTAGTTTCTACTTGTGCAATGTTCTATTTGTGGAAATGACATTTGGGGACAAATATGAAGAATGCTATGGAAGCCATTGTGTGATAAGCCATTTGTTTTTCTGTAATCTGTCCTACTGTTTACCTTGTTAAGGTACTTGTTGAGCAATTCTGCTGCCTCTACTGGCACCAGACAGGACCATCATCAGTCATTGCTCATGCTCTGGCCTACAAATGCTTTTACAGGATTCAGGAGGGATATAGATTTAAATTTTAAACTAGTTTCTGTCAGTGTGACAAATGAATGCCAGAAAATTGTAGGACAGTAGGAGAATGTTGAAATGTGTGACAAAAGTAATGGACCAATCTTCAAGCAGAGTCAATAAAATACTTTAAAAATAACTCCCCTGATAAACCATCCTAATATTCAATATTTGAGGCATAAGATGAGCATTTTCTGAAGTGTTGAACCCAGAAATAACATAATTTATTACTCAGAGGATATATACTCCTGCAATAATTATTTGTAAAACATAAAAATTAGCTCATTTTTTTATGTGGAGTCAGAATAATTCCTCTAAGTTGTATGTCTGTTTTTGAGTTTATTTTGTTGTAACACTGATTGATTGCTTCATTCCAAGTGTTATAAAAGCTAGCAAACAACCTAATCACATTTTCTGATGTCAGTGTGCTCATTCTTTTAGCATATTTCAGATGAAAGATGTAGGAGAAATTGCTTGATTGTCATGAGTGCCTGTAAATATGTCTAGGCACATAACAGTGAAAGTAACCGATATGCTACTTGGAGTGGTATGATATGGTCTAGTATAACCTGCTAGAGGCAGGTAGTCTATTTTTAGAAGTCTATGTTAGAGAGATCTGGGCTTCCAACTTCTCACAGTTCCCTAAAGTTTTTATTTGTTTCTTTCCAAACAGCTTTGGCTCCTGGTGATCGGACCAGCTTGAAAATGTTTCACTCTGGCCCTTTAAGAAGCACAGTATTCTGGTCTAGTCAGAACTATTTCTCTTACTGTCACAAAGCATTCACATTACATAAGTTTTGAATTAAGGGTTAGTCAGAGTTTTCTCATGTAATTATGATGCAGGCAATCTAAAAAGCGACTACATTTCATAAATATGATTTAAACATTAGATAATTTAATCATTCACTTGATATTTACCTGAAAATATTATAATTGCAATTTCATTAAGAGTTGAGTAATATTTTTTATGTAAATGGGTACTCCACTTTAAATATACCTATCTAAACATTCAAAAGTAGAGCCCACATGTAACAAAATACATGTGTTGTCTGTTTTTCTCAATATGACTCACTTCACTCAGAATTGTTATTTCTAGCTCCATCCATTTACCTGCAAATTTCATACTTTAATTTCTTTTGTAACTGAACAATAATCCATTATGTAAATGTATCATATTTTCATTATTTATTAATTGATGGACATCCAGGCTATTTAAATTTTCTTGTTAGTGTTAATAAGATATTACCTCTACCATTTACTAATCAGTTGTTGCAGTTTAAATTAATCATTTTTATATGGATATTATTATCACCAACTGTATCTATATATAATTTTAACAGCTAGATCACATTAAATTGGTCAAAAATATTTTATTCATCTTTCTATCACTTTAAGTAAGCTGTCCTCTTCATATATTGTACTTCTAAATTATCCTATCTCAAATGCATTAAATATTATAAGAAAAACATTTTGGGGATATAAGTGTACTTTCAACTTTCTACATAAAATATATTTAGGAAATTCCTTATAGATTGACAATGTTAGGCCAACTTCATTTCTTAAACTCTACAAACCGTTAAAAGTGATGACACTTGATTATTTCTGTGTATCTTACATAATATTCTTCACCAATTTACTTGTAATTATATGTTATAGATTCTTTATGCCAAGGTACACTGGAAAATTCACCTTTCTGCATGAAACAATCAAAGATATGTGAATATAACAAAAATAGCTGCAAAAATTATTAGAACACTAAAATGAGAATAGAGAACTAATTGGGATATAGAAATAAAACCATTTGTAGGGGAAAAGACAGAACCACACTAGGAATAAAATAAACCTTCCTGTTACAAATGTCACTATTAGCTCCTTTTTAGCTCAGGTCAATCATTCTATGATGTGGCAGAATTCTTCCTAATCACATAAAATGCCCTTCCCTTCCATTATGAATTAATGAGAACAAACATGGATTGCTGATTATATATTTAATTGTGTCAAATAATAAACCAATTTCTATAAAAACACATTAAGAAAAACAAAATTTCTTTAGGTTGCTACTAAATATTTACCATATTTTAGGATAGGAATATCATATTACAGGAATATTATGTATCAACTGGAGAGCATTCAGAAAGGGTGATATATTTAAAAATCTATAGAATCTATATTAGTAAGCAACAAAATATTTAACAACTAGATTTTATTTTATAAGAACTCCTGTCCAGCAATATTATTAGTCTTGAAGTATAACTAAAATTTTAGGCCTATTTATTTTTGCTTTAAAAAATATCATTTTTGATACTATACCTTTTAATGTGATATAAAATTATATGTGTGTATTTAAAATTACAAACTCATTCACATTTTTATATTATTAAACACAGTTTGAAAGGCCTGAAGCTCTAACACAAAGTAAATACTTAGGATTATTTCTTTTGGGTTCTCTCCTGTAGAATTGATTTATCTTGTACTCCATTCCTATCCAGACATTTTTCAGAGAAGTGCCAAAGATGTTCTGTTTCTCTAACATTCTAATCAATGAAGAACAAACAAGATCAGAAGAAACGAAACCCTTTTTACAAGGTGATCAGACACTAAATGTCAGATTGTGAACACTGTGCTTAAAATAAATAGTGGATCTATCTACCTTGTTAATTAGCATTGTTGTGTGACTTTTAGAAGATCGATTTATATCTGACACAAACTAAGATTATAAAGACTATTGTTGCATTAAATGGTTTTGCGTAGAATAAATATATGTCTATCATCTTATGTCAATGTTATTTTGTTTTATGATGATTCATGTTATATATTTGAGATTACAAACATATGTACTTTTAAAATTAAATATAAATTGAATGTAAGGAAACAAATAAACACTCAGGAAGTAATGTAACTAATAAAACATGTCATTTTGCTGAATTGAGCATGGTACAATAAATTCCTTCAGGCTCCTCATGTTAATGAGACATTGTATGTTCTTATAATAAAATCCATATTGAATAAAGTTATTATGTCTTAACCAATTGTTGGCTTTTTATATTTTAATTACATTTTACACTAATTTCATTTGTACAAAAGTTGCAAATTTTATTATATCAGAATACTATCAAATATTACTTATATTCTTTCACAGTAAATACTGTGGGATATACTGCTAAATTATAAAAAATGTGGTAAGATTCAAATACATAAATAAACCTAAAGATAGATGAGATTATGAAACATTTTAGCACTTTTAGCATGCCACAAGAGACATTTCAATTTAAAAGTAAAATAATTAAATCTGAATTCTAGATATATTTCATGTTTAGATCATACCAATGATGAACAGTTTTGCCAGCCCTTTATCATTTGAATTGGTGACTATTCATTTACTATTTTTCTCCATCTGGGTCTAACTACCAGGTAAGTGCAATGGTGATCATCTGAGGGAAAAAAAGTTTTTTTGCTGTAGGAATTCCTGGGTGTTAAATGTCAAAAAGGCAACAGGGAATTGCTTAAGATAATATGGAGGACCTCAGTTAGTTTAATTGACATTTAAGCTACTAAGTAGAGAAACATCTCACAAAGCATTCTTTCTGCTTCAGAAACTCTGAGACACTCACCCCATCAAATTTATACTTTATGATTCTTTCTGGTATCTGCATTGCAAGATAGGAGAAGAAAAAGAATGAGGAAAAGGAGAAAAGAGGATAATTGAAGTTATTTTGTAACAATCCGTACTGAAGAGTATTCTCCATTAGGTGAGAATAATTAATTGCCTCCCAGTGCAATATCTTCATTGTACTTAGTGTCTTTGTCAGCTAATTACCACCACTTTTTCAGCATGTACCTTTGTTATAGAGTCAAATCATATCAAAAGTAGAGCAACAATTGTTTCTGATGGTGACACATTCAACTCTTAGGAGGTTCAACTGTGAAGAAGGATGTCTGTATGTTGCCTAGTAACTCATAAGGTAGTCCTAAACTCTTGATTGCTATATTTCTTATTCTCATATGAGGTAGAGATTTTGATATAAGAAGATGATACGAATAGTCAGTAGAAACACACTCACAAAAAATGGATCCAACAGGTACAATTTTACTTTTTGATGACTGCTCAAATTCTTCAAAGAACAATCCACTTACCAGGAAGAATAACACAAGCTGTCATTTCAACACATAGGAAATAAGTGATGTCATAGCACAAGTCAAAGGCCAACCTTAACTACAAAATTAAACCTGGTCTAAAAAAAGCAACTAACCAAAAATCCCTTCCAAACCACTGCTTCTGTGCTATGACATACATGAGTGGTGTACAACACATTAATCTGACCTAGGTCACTAAAGCACTACACAGGATAATTTCATAGAGACAGTCTTTGTAGGTATACATTGGATTTATTAATAACATGAAATGATCTGTCAAACACGATGTTAAAATCAGAATAAGGTGACATCTCTTGTTGTTAGAAACAGAGGCTCAAGGCTACAATTAGTTTGAAGCATATATCTCCCACTTGGCCTACATTATAAACAGAAACTTTTAAGTAATTTATTTCTACTATAATAAAAACAAACAATAAAAGCAATGAAAATGAAATAATGAAGAATAATCATGTGGTCAAATTAAACTGTGTTAGTTTATTTCATAATTTAGTAACCAATGCTTTGGAATGTCCATTATACATTCCTGCATTCTGAACTTCCAGATGTACCTCATGTTTTTTGTCAAGGCAATCGAAGATGACATGGCCAATATACAGTGTCATAACAACAGTTGTGCATGTGAGCAAGGAAAGACACATGTCTTGTTAAAAGTCTCTGGTCACTCCACCCTTTCCTTTTTGTTCTTCTAAGTAATCCATATAGCTATATTACTTTTTACACATCTTGTAACTTATTCAGAAAAATAATATACAAGGATTAATTTATATCTTTAATAGCTTGTCTTCATTGCATAGTTTTCAAAACCAAAGGAGTCTAAACTAGTGGGAAACTATATTATGTACTATTTGTGTAATTCATAAACATTTTATCTACATAGCACTATATACTTTGAGTGGAAAGTGAAGCTTAAAAAACACACACACCCAATGTGGATTCTCCCCTTTTCTCTCTACCTACCTTCAACAGACCTGTGGATCTTGAACCATATAAGTAAATTTCCCTTTCCTCATCCATATTCCCTGCTTGTTGTGTCCTCTGGAGTAAGCCAAGCTGCCCCTGAGGCATGCTGCTAGCCAAGGCATACTTCCATTCTCCCACCAAACCTCTGTTCACCTTCATTAAGCCTACAACTTCTAAACCACACAGACCTAAGGATACTGAGCCATGCAGACTTGCAGATACAGAACAATACAGTCCAAGTACATGCATCAGAGGATTGTCATACCAGGACCATCGAGGTTAACATCCCCCCCCCAATATCTACTACAAGAGGAACTTCTAGGGACCAAATCCATCCAGATGGCAAAAGGCCTTTGAAAGAATACAATCAACAAAGCCATGGTAACTTGACAACTTCAGTGCACAGCTAGCCTACTACAGCAAGTCCTGCATATTCTAACACATCTGAAGCACAAGAAAATGACTTTAAATGCAATATCATAAAAATGGTTGCTGTCTTTAACAAAGAAATGAATAAATCCCTTAAACAAATATAGTAAAATGAGGTCAAACAGGTAGAAATAATTAAATAAGACAGGAGCAACAGATCTAAACATTGTCAACAGGATACAAGACATGGAAGAGAGACTCTCATATGTATATGATACAGAAGAAATTGACACAACCCTCAAACAAAATGTTAAATCTAACGACATTCTGACACAAAACATCGAGGAAATTTGGAATACCATGAAAAGACCTAACCTAAGAATAATAGGAATAGAAGAATGTAAATAGTCCGATGGAAAGGTAGGATTAACATAGTGAAAATGACCATCTTACTAAAAGTAATCTACAAATTCAATGCAATTTTCATCAAAATTCCAACATAGTCTTTTATAAACGTTGAAAAAGCAATTCTAAACTTCGGGTGGAAACAGAAAGAACCCAGGTTATCCAAAACAATCCTGAAAATGAAAGAACTTCTGGAGGAATCACCATTCCTGACCTCAAGCTGTACCACAGAGCAATAATCATAAAAACTGCAAACCTTTAATAAGACAAAGAACACTGTCAATAAGACAAAAACAGCAGCATAAAGATTGGGAAAGTACCTTCACTAACCCTATATCTGACAAGGGTTAATAACGTAAACTTATAAAGAACTCAATAAGTTAGAAAGCAACAAACAAAATAACCAAATTTAAAAACGGGGTACAGAACTAAACAAAGAATTCTCAATAAAGAATCTCGAATGTCCAAGAAGGACTTTAAAAAATATCAAAGACCATAATCACCAGAGAAATGCAAATCAAAGAACTCTGAGATTTCATCTTACAGCCATCACAATGACTGAGATCAAAACCTCAAAGGACAGCACTTGTTGGAAAGGATGTGGATCAAGGTGAACACCCTACCATTGGTGGTGGGAGTCATCAGACTTCCTTCTGAATTATATTTTTATTTATTTATTTATTTATTTACACTTAAGATTTTATTTTTAGTCCCTTTTCGGCCCACCCTCTGACTGTTCCACATCCTATATATCCTTCTCACACCCTTGTCTCCACGAGTATGTCCTTATCATACACCCCACCCCACCCCCAACTGGACCTCTAAATTCCCAGGGGCTTCCAGTCTCAGGATTAGCTGCATATTCTCTGATGGAACCCAGACTCGGCAGTCCTCTGCTGTATATTTGTTGTGGGCTTCATATCAGCTGGTGTATACTGCCTGGTTTGTGGTCCAGTATTTGAGAGATCTCGGGAGTCCAGGTTAATTGAGACTGCTGGTCCTCATACAGGATCGTCCTCCTCCTCAGCTTCTTTCAGCTTTCCCCTAATTGAATCAAAGGGGTCAACAGCTTCTGCCCATTGGTTGGGCACAAATATCTGCATCTGACTCTTTCAGCTACTTGTTGGGTCTTACAGAGGGAAGTCATCATAGGCCCGTTTTTGTGAGTGCTCCATAGCCTGAGTAATAGCGTCAGGTCTTGGGATGTCCCCTTGAGTTGGATCCCACTTTGGGCCTGTTACTGGACCTTCTTTACCTCAAGTTTGTCTCCATTTTTATCCCTGCAGTTCTTTTAGACAGGAACAATTATGGGTCAGAGTTTTGGCTGCGGGATGGCAACCCCCTCCTTCCCTTGATGCTCTGTCTTTCTACTGGAGGTGGGCTCTATAAGTTTCTTCTCTTTACCTTCGGTCATTTCATCTAAAGTTCCTCCCTTTGAGTCCTGAGAGTCTCTCATCTCCCAGGTCTCTGGTGCATTCTATAGGGTCCGCAACCTCCTACCTCCCTAGGTTACCTGTTTCCATTCTTTCTGCTGGCCCTCAGGGCTTCATTCCTTGTCCTTCACCCAATACCAGATCAGGTTCCCCTCTTCGCTCACCCCTATTCCTGTGTCCACTTCCTTTCCCAAGTCCCTCCCTCCCTTGCCACTTGTGATTGCTTTCTTCTCCCTCCCAAGTGGGACTGAGGCAATTCACCTTGTTGACCTTTTTGATTTCTGTGGACTGTATCTTAGCTATTCTGTACTTTTTTTCCCTTTGGCTAATATCCACTTATTAGTAAGTACATACCATGCATGACATTTGGGTCTAGGTTACCTAACTCCGGATGATATTTGGATCCATTTGTCTGCAAAACTCATGATGTCTTCCGCCTTAATAGCTGAGTAGTATTCCATTGTGTAATTGAATCGCATTTTCTGCATCCATTGTTCTGTCACAGGACATCTTTCCAGCTTTAGGATATGACAAACAAGGCCACCATGAACATAGTGGAACATGTGGTCCAGTGGCATGCTGGGGCAAGTTTTGGGTATATTCCCAAGAGTGGTACTGCTGGGACTTCAGGTAGAGATGTTTCCAATTTTCTGAGGAAACTCCAGATTGATTTCAAGAGTGATTGTACCAGTTAGTAATCCCACCAGCAATGGAGGTGTGTTCCCTGTTTTCCACAGTCTCTCCAACATGCACTGTAACCTGATGTTTTGATCATAGCCATTCTGTTTGGTGTAAGGTGGAATCTCAGAGTTGTTTTGACTTGCATTTCTTTGTTCAATAAGAAATTTGAACATTTCTTTAGGTGCTTCTCAGTTATTCCAGATTCTTCTCTTGTGAATTCTCGAGTTCTATATCCCATTTTTTAATAGGCTTGCTTGTTTTTTTTTGGTTATTAACTTCTTCAATTCTTTGTATATTTTGGATATTCACCCTATATCATATGTGGGGTTAGTAAAGATTTTTCTCCCAATCTTTATGTTGTCTATTCTTTTTGACTATGTCCTTTGCCTTTCAGTAGTGTGCCAGTTTCATGAGGTCCCATTAATCAATGCATGATATTAAAACATAAGACATGGGTGGTCTGTTTAGGAAATTTCCCTCTGTGACAATGAGTTCAAGGCTCTTTCCCACTTTCTTTTCTATTAGATTCAGTGTATCTGGTTTTATGTTGAGGTGTTTGATCCACTTGTACTCGAGCTTTGTGCATGGTGACTTCTATGGGTCTATTTTCATTTTTCTACCTACAGAGCCAGTTAGACCAGCATCATTTATTGAAGGTGCTTTCTTTTTGATACTGTATGTGTTTGGCTTATTTGTCAAAAAGATCAAGTATCAGTAACTGTGTGGTTTTATTTCCGTGTCTTCGATTCTATTCCATTGATCAACATGTCTGTCTCTACCATGCAGTTTTTATCACTATTTCTCTGTAGCAAAGATTGAGGTCAGGGATGATAATTCCCCCAGCCATTCTTTTACTGTTAAGAATTGTTTTCACTATTCTTGGCTTTTTGCCTTTTCAGATTAGTTTGATATTTGCTCTTTCAATATATTGGAAGAATTTTGTTAGGGTTCTGATGGGAGTTTCATTGAATCTGTAGATTACCTTTGGCAAGATGGTTATTTTTAATACATTGATTCTATCAATCCATGAGCATGGGAGATCTCTCCATTTTCTGAGATTTTCTAAGATCTTCTTTAATTTCTTTCTTGAGAGACTTGAAGTTATTGCCATAGAGGTCTTTCACTTGTTTGGTTAGAGTTACTCCAAGATATTTTTTTTTATTATTTGTGGCTATTGTAAATGAAATTGTTTCCCTAATTTCATTCTAGACCTGTTTATCATTTGTATAAAGGAAGCCTGCTTATTTATTTGAGTTAATTTTATATCCAGCCATCTTGCTGAAGTTGTTTATCAGCTGGAGAAGTTCTCTGGTAGAATTTTTGGGGTTACTTATGTATACTATCATATCATGTGCAAATAGTGATAACTTTATTTTTCTTTCACAATTTGTATTCCCTTGATCTCTTTTTGTTGTCTTCCTGTTCTAGCTAGCACTTTGAGTACTATGTTGAATAGATATGGGGAGAGTTGGTTTCCTTGTCTTGTCCTCAATTGTAGTGGAATTGCTTCAAGTATGTCTCAATTTAATTTGATGTTGGCTGCTGGTTTGCTATAAATTGGTTCTATTATGTTTAGGTATAAACTTTGAATTCCTGATCTCTCCAATACTTCTAAAACAAAGGTATGTTGTATTTTGTCAAATGCTTTTTATACATCTAAAGAGATGATGATATGATTTTTTTCTTTGAGTTTGTTTATATAATGGATTCAATAGATGGATTTACATATATTGAACCAACCTTGCATCCCTGGAATGAAGCCTCCTTTGTGGTGGTGAATAATGGTTTTGATGTGTTCTTGAATTTGAAAGAATTTTATTGAGCATTTTTGTATTGAAATTTTTTTTTAAAAAATGCTTTCATTAGTGTTTATAATTTCCCTACACAGTATTTTGTTTGTATTTTCTTCCTTTATCATCCAGCAACTTCATGACTTTTAACAAAAAAACCTTTAAAGTCCAATTTGCAAATTGTGCTGCCCCTATATTCTTGGGTGTGGATATGCATTGGCACATGTTAGACTTATCAGTGCCTGCATTCGTTTTTTTTTGTAGAAAACTTTTTTTTGAACATGAAATGCTTTTTTATAGCATGTTTTACAAGGGGAGGGGGAAAGAGGAGTCAGGTGGTGGAAGAGTACAGAATCTTCTTGGCCTGTGCCTTGAAACATGTCAAGTCTATATGGTACACTGCCTTGAATTATGATCTATCTGCTATTCTTCAGAAGATATGGTACACTGCTTTGAGTCTATCTGCAGTTGCCAAGCAGGATCTTGCAGTTGCCAAGCTTCAGGGGACATTGTGCAGGTGGGGAAAGGTAGGGGGTGAGGGTAAGGGGGAGGATCCTGGCTTCTGGCATTTCCCCCTTCTCTGTTTAGTTAGAGAAGGCATCTTATGATCAATCCCAACTATGTGAGTTTTGAATTTGGATGTCTAATTTTGGGGGGTCTTAGACAAGTTCACACCCCCAAAACATTGATGTGAGATGAGTCACATCGATGGTCGGAGGCTTTAGGCTGTCGATGATGGGCAACATCAAAGGACCCCGAGGCAGGTGAAAGGAGGGTGAGAGCCCTGTCTTAGGCCATGTAGGATGCACCCACTCCTAGCACCACACGTTCCTTTTTGGCTGCATTGGGTGGGCCCCTGGGAAGTGGACCTACAATAATCCCATCATTGGGCTAACTCATAGCCATCCTAGTCCCTTGTAAATGTTCAAGTTACCAATCATTTGTCAGTTTGGGGTGTAATATTGTCATAAAGGAAGGCTCTCCAATGTTAGCGGCCATATCAAGGGTGGCCTTGGTTTAGGAAAAAGCCAATTTTTGTTGGGGTAACCAAGAGGCCAAGCGAGAGAAACAAGGGCAAAGCCAGGCATACCAGGAACCCTCCTGGAGGGCATGGAAGTCTAGGGGTCGACCGTAGGGGGAGACAGGGGAGCTGGCAGCTGTGTCAGTCTCCTGCGGAGACACTTCTGGATCCTCTTCAACTTTCAGCTGATGGTAATGAACTTCAACAGTCTTCTTGATGGCAGAATCAACCTGGTTCCGAAGACGACAGGTCGTGGGCGACAATTTCTGTCTCACTCAATCTTGATAGCGTGCGCACGTCCTTTCAATGAGGGTCCATCCGGAGGGGTCCGTGCCTGGAGCCCCACGTCTGGGCGCCACTTGACCCGACCAGTGGGTCCTAGTTATTTGTGGGGGCAAGGAGGACCGCAACCTGCTATTCTTCAGAAGATATGGTACACTGCTTGAGTTATGGTCTCCCTGCTATTCTTCAGAAGATACGGTACACTGCTTTGAGTCTATCTGCAGTTGCCAAGCAGGATCTTGCAGTTGCCAAGCTTCAGAGCACATTGTGCATTTGGGGAAAGGTAAGGGGTGAGGGTAAGGGCGAGGGTCCTGGCTACTGGCACACCTGGATTAGAACTTCTAACAGCAGGCATCACGGGTGATTCATTTTTACCTGGAAAGAAAAAAGAAGGGAATTCTCAGGGAGATTTCTCTTCCCTGGAGGTAAATTGTTATTCATCGTATTTATGGTTGGGCCTGGCTTTTTGGGGGTATCTATTTTTTTCATTAATCTTTTTGGTAGCCGGTTAGCTGTGCCTTCTGTGGTATTGGACAGGCATATCAGTCCTCGGCTCCATAAGGGAACTGGGTCTGGGCCATTCCCTTTATGGGTAAGAGGGTCCTTCCCCATATCTGTGGCAAAGTTTTGTTGGTCTTGGTGGTGCCAGAGGTCACCAACATGGTCAGCAAGAGATTTGCCCTGAGCTTTCAGCTTTAGAGAGATAAAAGTGAACAAGGCATGATGGAAAGTATTTCAGGGGGACTCCTTCTGAGGGGGTACCGTTCCCCCTCTTTTGTTTTTAAAGCCAATTTTTCAGAGTTCTTGTAAAATCAGGGCAGAAGCGCCAACAGTCGCTCCTTCCACACTCAGAGAGTCATGAAGACCTTATTTAAGGTTATATAAATCTATATTAATAATCTTTTGTCAAAGGACTTTACTATTTTTTGGTTGAGTCCTTATGTGGTTTAGGTATCGGAGCAATTGTGGCTTCATAAAATGAATTAGGCAGTGTTCCTTCTGTTTCTATTTTATGGAATACTTTGAGGAATACTGGTATCATGTCTTCTTTGAAGATCTGGTAGAATTTCACAGTAAATCCATCTGGCCCTGGGATTTAATTTATTTAGTTGGGAGGTTTTTAATGACTTCTTCTATTTTCTTATGAGATATGGGCCTGTTTGACTAGTTTACCTGTTCTTGATTTAACTTTGATAAGTGGTACCTGTCAAGAAAACCATCCATTTCATGTAGATTTTCCAGTTTTGTTGAATACAGGCTTTTATCATAAGATCTGATAATTTTTTGAATTTCCTCCATTTCTGTTGTTATGTCTCCCTTTTCACTTTTGGTTTTGTTAATTTTGATACTGCCTCTGAGCCCTTTCGTTAGTTTGGCTAAGATTTTATTTATCTTGTTGATTCTCTCAAAGAACCAGCTTTTGGTTTTATTGATCCTTTGTATATTTTCCTTTGTTTCTATTTGGTTGATTTCAGCCCTGAGTTTTACTAATTTCTGTCATCTACTACTTTTGGGCTAGTTTTCTTCCTTTTGTTCCACAGCTGTCAGATGTGCTACTAAGTTGCTAGTGTAACATCTCTTCACTTTCTTTACCTGTACCCTTAATACTACGAATTTTCCTCTTAGAACTGTTTTCATTGTGTCACACAAGTTTGGGTATTTTAATTAAATTCCAGAATTTAATTAAATTAATTGATTTCAACATTTTAATTAAATTCCAGAAAGTCTTTAATTTCTTTCTTAACTTTGTCTCTAACCAAAATATCATTAAGTAGAGAGTTGTTCAGTTTCCACGTGTATGTGAGCTTTTTGTTGCTTTTGCTGTTATTTAAGACAAGCCTTAGGTCTTGGTGATAAGATAGGATGGGTAGGATTATTTCAAGCTTCCTTTATTGGTTGAGGGTTGTTTTGTAACCAATTATATGGTCTAATTTGGAAAATGTACCATGAGGTACTGAGAAGAAGGAGTACTCCTTTGTTTTAGGGTGAAATGTGCTGGAGATATCTGTTAAAACCTTTTGGTTCATAACCTCTATTAGTACACTGCGTTTCTGTTTAGTTTCTGTCCATTAATGAGAATGGGGTGTTGAAGTCTCCCACTATTATTGTGTGTGGTTGAATGTGTGTTTTGAGCTTTAGTAAAGTTCCTTTTATGAATATGGTTGCCCTTGCATTTAGGGCATAGATGTTTAGAATTGAGACTTTCTTTTGTTGGATTTTTCTTTTGATGAATATGAAGTGTCCTTTCTCAGATCACTTGATAATCTTTGGTTGAAAGTCTATTTTATCGGATAATATGATGGCAACTCCAGCTTTTTTCCTTAGACCATTTGCTTGGAAGACCTTTTTCCATCCTTTTATTCTGAGATAGTCTGTCTTTGTTATTGAGGTGTGTTTCTTGTATGCAGCAAAATACTGGATCTCCTTTGCATATCCAGTCTGTAGGCTTATGTCTTTTTACATATGAGTTGAGTGCATTAACAACGAGAGATATTAAAGACAGATGACAATATTTTTCTGATAGTTTTGTTTTTGTAGGTGGCTTTACGTGCTGTGGTTCTCTCCTTATAGTTTTGTTGTGAAATGCTTAATATCTTGTCTTTTCTTTGTTGTAGGTATCCTCCTTGTGTTGGATTGTTCCTTCTAGGATCTTCTGTAGGGCTGGATTAGTAGATAGATACTGTTTGAATTTAATTTTATCATGGAATATTTTGTTTTTTCCATCTATGTTGATTGAGGGTTTTGCTAGGTATATTTGCCTGGATTGGCATTTATGTTCTCTTAGAGTCTACATGACCTCTGACTGGGTTCTACAGGCTTCCATAGACCCTGTTGAGATGTCTGGTGTAATTCTGATAGGTCTACCTTTGATGTTACTTGACCTTTTTCTCATGCAGCTTTTAATATTTTTTATTCATTCTGTGTGTTTTGTGCTTTGATTATTATGTGACAAGAGGATTTTATTTTCTGGCCCCATTTACTTGATGTTCTATAAGCTTCTTGTACCTTTACAGCCATCTCTTTCTTTGGGTTGATGACATTTTCAGATCCTTTGAGCTGGTAATCTTTGTTCTCTTCTATTCCGATTATTCTTACATTTGGTCTTTTCATTGTGTCCTGAATTTCCTGGATGCTTCGGGTTAAGAGTTTTTTAATTTTCTTTGACAGTTGTGCCAATCTCTTTTATGGTATCTTCTACACCTGAGATTGTCTAGTCTATCTCTTGTGTCTATTCTGTTGGTGATGTTTGCATATGTTATTCCTGACCTCTTTTCAAAGTTTTCCATTTTCAAATTTGCCTCTGTTTGTGTTTTGTTTATTGTTTCTACTTCAATTTTTAGGTCTTGAATCACCTTTTTCAATACCTTCACCTGTTTGATTGTGTTTTCCTGTATTTCTTTAAGAAATGTATTAGTTTCCTCTTTAAAGACTTCTACCTGTTTAACTGTGTTTTCCTGTATTTCTTTCAGTGAGTTATTTATATCCTCCTTCAAGGACAGCTTCTTGATTTTCAGGTGTATGGGTATATTCAGGGCTTGCTGTGGTCAGATAACTGGTCCCTGATGATGCCCATGTATATTGGCTTCTGTTGCTTATGGTCTTGCACTTGCCTCTCACTATCTGGTTATCCCTGGTGTTTGCTGGTCTGGGTGACTCTGTCTTGAGTCTGCCTCTTTTGTCACTGAGTTGCTTCAGGTCTCCTAGTAGGCCTGTGGCTGACCACCTATGGAGCCTTCTAACTACAAGCTACTGCTCTGTTGCCCTGGCTTCAGTTGATATCCTGGAAGGCATTCAAACTGTTGTGTCTTCAGAGGAGTAGTCAAGGTTTTATCCTGTGTGAAGATGTTCCCTGAGGGTGGAGGGAGGGGTTGGCATAGGGAAGGTGGGACTACAGGCTGTGGTTTATGTTTTCCTGTGTGCAAAAGAACTCTCAGGTCAGCTGCCCTGCATGCCACAGTGTCCCCAAGAGGTCATCAGATTGTGGTGTCTGTTACCCAGTTGCCCTGTATACAGAGAAACTCCTGGAATACCTACAAGCTGTGGTGTCTTCAGGGTTTCAGACAAGCTGGATATCATTTGCTCAGTTGCCCTGTGTGCAGCAGACCTCCTGGGATGCCCCAGGCTGTGGTGTCAATTGTCTGACTGCCCTGAGTGCAGCAAATCTCCTGAGATGTCTCAGGATATGGTGTCTTCAGGGGAGCAGACTGGCTAGCAGCCTGCTCCAGCAGAAAGGACCAGGTGGAAAGGAGTGGTATTGGGGGTGGGGTTGTTTGGTGATGGGTCCAGAATCCACTGGGCTCCCAGATCTGGGTCTTTGGGGTTAGGGGGCTCTTACCAACTGTTCTGAGTCCATCTTCTGGGATGGGTCAGGATATGGTCAAGAATGCAAAATTTACAATCAATCTTGAATCAATTTAGCATTTTCTCAGAATACTGAAAATAATTCTATCTAAACACCCAGCTCTACCACTTCTTGACATATACCAAGAACATGTTCCACCACCCCACAAATGTTCATCTATGTTCTTTATAGCTTTATTCATAATAGCCAGTTACTGGAAACAACCTAGATATACTTCAGCTGAAGAATGAATAAGGAAAAGTTAGCAGATCTACACAATATTAAGCTTTTATAAATCATGCCATCATGAATTCTGCAGGCAAATTGATGGATCTTGAAAATATCATCATGCATGAGGTAACCTATTCCCACAAGGGCATGCACAGTGTTTACCCACTTATAAGTGGATAAAAGCAAGAAAATATTGAATACCCAGAGACAAGAAGGAAGGGACAGGTGAGGACGTTTGACTCTCACTTAAGGAATGGAATATAATAGTCATAAGAGGCAGATGGGAGGAGAGACCTGGATGACAGAAGATGGGATGAGGATTGGGGGAGGTAGGTCAGGATCAAGAGTGTGGATAGGAAAAGTGGCCAGATGACCATGAGAATTAATAGAAATATGTAACTTATGTGAGTGGGATAGTAGGAACATCTGAAGGATGAGACAAAAACCTGAGATATGGAAGGTGACTAAGAATCAATGGGGGTGGCCTTCACCATGACTTACACTGAGGATATGGAGCCTGAAGGAGACATCCTGTACCCATGCAGGAACTCTAGTTGAGTGATAAGGACATCAACCAACCCACAAACCTTTGGAGGCAAAATGTATCCTATCTACAAGAAATGCAGGTATAAAGGATTTTGCTAAGACTGTGGGAATAGTCAACTAATAATAGGCACAACTTGAGACCCATCCTATGGGCAAGACAAGTCCCTGACAGTTAATGATACTGTTATGCTTGTAGACAATAGTCTAGTATGGCTGTCCTTTGAGAGCATCTACCTTGAAGCTAATTCAGAAAGATGCACATACCCACAGCTAAACAGTAGATGGAGCTTAGTGACTTGTATGGAAGAATGTTGAGGAGAATTGGGTCTCCAGACGGGATGGAAACTTACAGGAAGACCAACAATTTCAAGTAAAATAGACTCTCCCTTGGGCCTCACAGAGTCTTAAACACCAAATAATGAATATACACAGAGTGGAACTAGGCTTCTCCACATAGTTATAGCATATGTACAGCTTAGTCTTCATGTGAGTCCCAAACAACTGGAGGAGGGTATTCAAAAGCTTTTGCCTGAAATGAGATATGTTTTTCTAGCTAGGCTGGCTAGTCTGGCCTCAGTGAGAGATTTGGCTAGCTTTGCAGAGATATATTATTCCAGGGATACATGGGAGGTATACCCAGGGAAAGTCCCACTTGCTCAGAGACGAAAGGGTGGGGATGGAGAAAAGGACTGTGGGCAACAGTGATCCTTAGGGAATATATATATATATATATATATATATAGTGTGTGTGTGTGTGTGTGTATCAATGAAAATGGAAGTCATGAGTTTGAAAGAGGAAGAAAGAATATATAGGAGGGCTTTGTAGAAGTAAAGGAAAGAGAGAAATTGACTATGCTATAATGTAAAAATATATTAATTTAAACAAATGAAACAGTGTGCGGGGCGCGCGCGTGTAGTCGTCTCCCCGGCAAAAACATACACACACACACACACATGCACACACACACCAGAATCCTTCCGTAGAAACACGTTTATTCCCATAAACCAAAATGGTGGTAGAAGACGAAAAAGATGGAGAAAGGCACTGTTTTATACCCTAGAGCGGTGTAATCACCTCTCATTGGCTGCTTACTCGTAGCGCGCCAAACGCCGTGGGATGGGCTTTAACTTTGGCGGGCTTTTACCATGGCACATGCGCACTTTATTTGTTTACTAGGAAGAATTATGGCTGACAGCGCCACCTAGCGATGGCGGACTTTGCCAGCACCTGCCGCGACTCCCAACATCTGCCCCTTTATTGTTTTAAAAAACAGAGGGTGGTAGGGGTCCCTGGGAAGGTTACGTAACTCCCATATTTGGGGGTCTCACGGCGGGTCTGAGTCTCTCAGAGGGTGGTACTCAAATGTTTGAGGCTTTACAGGGTGCCTATACCAGAAGCCCTAGGGTGCAGCGGCTGAGGAATCTGTCTACTGGCTATTTCTTTTTTTTATTTGTTAAACAGGCACTGGCCAATGTCCCGTGTCTAGGCTGACTGACATTTCTCCACAGCCAGCACCAAAGAACGGTGAGCTCTCTGGCTAGGCTACGAGGGTCGCGCACCCACACCTGGCATTCTCAGAATGTGCGCCCCAGGTAGTGGTCACTCGTGATGCCTGCCACCGGGTAAAATCACCATTCGTGGTGTACCTCTGGCATATGGGATCAGCTTATTCCCGTCGTTGGGACCAATTGGCAGCCGGCCTGGAGACAAAAGGATGGAGTTATCTAACTGGCTGTTCTTGGCCTGTCTAGTGTGGTACCGGTTATGACTCAAACCTCAGGCCGATCGAGCGAATTCCATCTTGGGGGAATAAGCGTTCAAGAACCAACAGTTTAAGGCAGTCTCCCTTACCCTACCAGGTGCAATGGAAACAAGTCCTCTGGGTGCAAGGGCTAAGGGGAACAGAAAGAGATGCAAACACCCATCCCTGTGCAATGGAGTCATCTCCTAGGGGTGCAAGGGCTGTTTGTCTCAAAATTCAGGTACCACAGCTACACAGACAAGGATCAACCAGGCCAAGACTCCTCACTGACCCAGTGTAATGGGCAAATCTTCTGGGGTGCAACGCTGATGGCCTAACATTTAGCACCACCACTCGTGAGGGGGAGACTGCTATAATTGAGGCAGTGAAAACCACACTGCAGGGGAAGCCCCTAGTACTTAGGAAGCGCCTGTGCAAAAATAGCCTTGTCAAGATTTTGTTGAGCTCTGAGTTTGCAACCAACCAAGGATGAATACTAATCCACAACTTAGGGTATACCAAACAGGCCTACTCCCACCCACTTAAAAAAGGGAAGAAAAGGAAAAGAAAAGAAGAAAGCTGAAGAATTTCAGGAGGACAGTCCCTCAGTCAGGGACAGATCCACGCGCGTCGAGTTGATGTTCACCACAGCTGCTCTCAATTTTCTGAGTGTCTCACTGAAGTTTTCTGAGCAGTTTCCTGTAAGATACTGAAACAATTTTCTGGACAGATTAGTTACACGAGTAAAGTTTTTATACTGTACACTGGTGATGTAAAGTGTACCCTGTTTTCTCTCACATCTCAATTGGGCTAGTTGAAAGAGGATATCCAATCTCTCTCTCACTAATTCAAGGCGTTGATTAAGGATCATTAGCCCGCCTTTTAGTTGGGTACTGGCGGAGGTTTTGAAGGTTAGCAGTCTCTGCCACTGTGGCTGACAATTGGGGGTAGTGCCCACCTGAACAGAAGTTGACATAGCAATCTCAGTGGCAGTGGCGGTAATGGCACTAATTAATATCGTCGTCACTATGGCTGTAGTTATACCAAAATCTCTTTTTTGTCTAAGTAATGACAGAGTGGAAGGAGTCTCCACGGGGATGGGAACCCATCGCGTGACTCTGGCAACCATAGTGCGAGTGAATCTTTAGAATTCCAACACTGGGACATCCAGCAGGTTTTATTGGTACAATTCTTAAAGGTGGAATTTGATAAAATAAACAAAAATACTAGGAACCTGTATCCCTTGGATCAGTACAAGGGCTATCATCAGAGCCTGGAGGGTCTGTCTGGGTGTCACCTTCCAGTATCGCGAGTCGCCTCGTCAGCCGCTCTGGTAGCCAAAACGGATTGTCTACTAGATGGTCTAATTAGCCCAGCCACTTCTAAGGCTTTAACTGCATTTACTACATAAAAGGAATCTGAAACAATATTTAAAGGGCCTGGAAAGGTTTCAAGAACCTCTAGAACTACCAAACATTCCACAACTTGAGGTGAGGTCTCATGATATTGTTTGGCAGTGACCTTATTATCAATTACATAAGCACCCACACCTGTCTTTGACCCATCTGTGTAAACAACCACTCCATCCGGGAGCGGCTTTTGAGATAAGACCTGTGGAAATACAATAGCTTGAGTTAAGGCAAACTGTAAAATGGGATGTTTAGGGTAGTGATTATCTATTTGACCATTAAAGGAGGTGACCAACACGGCCCAAACATCAGAGGTAGCAGTTAATATTTGAACTTGATGTGCAGTATAAGGCACTATTAAAACTTTAGGCTCCCTTCCAAAATGAGTGACAGCTGCTTTTAATCCCCGTAAGGCAAGCTGAGCAACCACATCTGGATACCATTCAATAATCTTTGCAGGAGATGCATTAGGATGAATCCATAATAAGGGCCCATCCTGCCATAATACGGCAGTTGGTAAATGTCTGGTTTTAAAGACACACAGATTAAAAGTTTTGGTCTCATCAATGCGTTTTAGCTGAGCTTCCTGCAAGGCATCCTCCACCAATCGCAGGGCATGGTTTGCAGCCGGTGTTAACGCTCTTGGTGAGGAAATATGGGAATCTCCTTCCAGAATGTCAAACAAAGGTTTTAATTCAGCAGAGGGAATTTTCAAAAATGGTCTTAACCAATTTATATCACCTAATAACTTTTGAAAATCATTTAAGGTATGTAAATGATCTCTGCGAATTTCTAATTTTTGAGGAACTATTTTCTCAGGGTAAATAACTGTTCCTAAAAAGGAACCAATTTCTGAAATTTGAACCTTCTCTGTGGCAATATGCAGACCCCACTGTCTTAATGTAGCAATTAATAAAGGATATGAGTTCTGCAAAATGGTCAACTCTTTATGGCATATTAAAATATCGTCCATAAAATGAATCAAGAGTAGAGAAGGAAATTGTTTCTTAACAGGTTCAAGGGCCATTTGTACATACAGCTGACACATAGTAGGACTATTGGCCATGCCTTGAGGCAAAACTGTCCACTGATATCTTTTATCTGGTTCAAGGTGATTAACAGCAGGTAAGGTGAACGCAAATCTTTGCCTATCTTGCGGGTGTAGGGGAATGGAGAAAAAGCAATCCCTAATGTCTATAATTATTATCCTCCACTGCTTAGGTAAAGCAGAGAGCAGAGGCAGGCCTTGTTGCACTGAGCCAAACAGCTGCATTTGTTTATTAATGGCCCTTAGATCATGGAGAAGTCTCCATTTTCCTGATTTCTTTTTTATAACAAAGATAGGGGTATTCCAAGGAGAAGTAGAAGGTTCTAAATGACCAAGCTGTGCCTGTTCCTCAATCAGCCTTGTAGCAGCTTCCAATTTCTCAGAGGATAGGGGCCACTGAGGAACCCACACGGCTTCCTCTGTAAGCCAGGGTATGGGCAAGGAGCCCTCAGTGGCAACTAGGGAAAACCCAGACCTTGTCTCCCTGTATTACTTTCTTGTGAAATTGGGTTTAACCTTCCTTGTTCCTTTCTGCCAAGGCCTTTTCCTTCCTTATATCCCATTCTTTTCATAATATTAATAGCTTGTTGAGAGTACTCATTAGTTAGTGTCAGTCCCAGGTCTTGTAAAATGTCTCTTCCCCAGAGGTTAACGGGGAGAGGAAGCACATAAGGTATAAAGCTTCCTGTCTGACCCTCTGGCGTCTTCCAAGTCAAGGAGCGTGAACTGACGGTGGGGTTGGCCTCATATCCCAACCCTTGTAAGGAATGGGATGACTGTGTAACAGGCCACGTTTTTGGCCACCAGTTAGAGGAAATAATACTTTTATCAGCTCCTGTGTCTAAAATTCCTGTAAAGCTCTTCCCTTCTATTGTTAATTGTAAAGTGGGTCTGGTTTTGAGATCCACTACTAAATGAGCAAAGTCAGTTCCTGAAGAACCGAACCTATTGGCACCTCTTGGCGCCCCGGTGGATGGAAAACAATTATGTAAACTTGGAAGAATAACCAATTGAGCAATCCTATCTCCAGGGGAGATAGAAAATATGCCTTGTGGGCAAGAACAGAGAACTTGAAGTTCTCCTGTATAATCTTGGTCTATAACACCAGGATGAACCACAAGCCCCTTCAGGGTAAGAGAGGATCGGCCTAGAATGAGGCCAACGCTTCCCTCAGGCAGGGGACCTTTAAAATCAACCGGGATAGGTTGCACACCCTCATGTGGCATTAATAAGAATTGGGAGATAGAGCGGAGGTCCAACCCT
Source organism: Grammomys surdaster (assembly GCF_004785775.1). Classification (NCBI taxonomy): domain Eukaryota; kingdom Metazoa; phylum Chordata; class Mammalia; order Rodentia; family Muridae; genus Grammomys; species Grammomys surdaster. The sequence continues at coordinate 5,763,627 of NW_021604613.1, forward strand.
GCGGACCCTCTGGTAGCTCTGTAGTTAGAGATCTCCCCCGGTTGTAGGCTTGTGTCCCATATTTTTTGGGGCCCTGAGACATTGGGCCCGGATATTCGTTTTTTGAAATATTTTCATCTCTTTCTATAGGGGAGGGATCATGTTGAATAATCCTTCCCTGAATGTCCTTAACCGAGCGACATTCATTGGCCCAATGATATCCCTTCCTGCATTTAGTACATAACCCAGGGGTTTTCTTTTGTATAGGAGTACGACATTCTCGTTTCAAATGACCCTGTTTACCACAATTATAATATACTTTACGGCCGCCAGGACCTGAGCGGCTCTGGCCCTGCAGGATAGCTGCTGCCAGGCCGGCGTTAGTCAGTGGGCCTCCAAGACCTCGGCAGACCTTTATCCAATCTGTCAGCCCTTTGTTTCTCCTAGGGGCAATAGCTGCCTTACATTCTGGTGAGGCATTTTCATATACTAATTGCTCGATCAATGGCTTGACTTGCTCTGGGTCTCCGAAAATTTTGCCTGCTGCTTCTGTCATTCTAGCAACAAATTCTGAGAAGGACTCCTGGGAGGCTTGTAATATTTTTGTTAAATTTCCTCCAGCCTCGCCCCTTTTCGAGAGGGCCTTCCATGCCTTAATTGCGGTGGCGGAAATCTGGCCATATGCTCCCCAATCATAGTTAGTCTGGTCAGCAACATACTGTCCTTGCCCTGTTAATAATTCGAAAGTCCACTATCTCTGGTTGCCCTCTGCATTAGCCTTGGCCTTTGCCTGTGCTTGAGAAGCGTCGTGCCACAAGGCCTTCCATTCCATATACTGTCCCATACTAGGGAGGGCAGCTTTTACTGTGTTCTGCCAATCATTCGGAGTCATTGCCATAGTGGCAAATCTCTCAAGCTGCATAATTGTAAAATTAGCATCAACTCCATATTTGTTAACCGATTCAGCAAATTCTTTGATAGAAGCATACTCTACAGGCGCGTGGACACGGCCTCCTCCCGCGTCCTCAAACACTGGAAAAGCTTGTAACATTTTTCTTTTGTCTTCCTCTGAAAGGAAGGAGCTTGAGCCGCGTCCGTCCACATGAGGCGGAAGTGCGCCGGGAACATTAGGTTGGGAGGGTGCTATAGGCCGAGAGGCCGTCCGGCTTCTATCTCTCGTTTTCCTCTGCTTTAGATTTTGCGGCGGTAACTGTTTACCTATTTCTTCATCTGAGTCCTCTGAGGAAGTTATCCCCTCCGACTCAGAGGCATCACGCCCCAGCACTTCCTTTACCGGATAAAGAGATCTCTTTCTGAGGCTTCCTGTTCTCCCGTCTCTCCCAAGAGCGTTTTTTCTCTCATCTCTCACTTCCTTGGACTGTGTGTCTTTGGAAGGGCCTTTTTCCTTAAATATACTTTTTCTTCCTTTTTCTTTCTGAATTCCTAAGCGCTTCTTTCCTGTCTCTGTCTCTGACATGCTGATTTGTACTATTCTCCGAACCCTCACGAAAACCAGGAGTAAGAAAAGTGATGCTGCTAGCATCATGGCGAGAGCCTCTAACGTTCCTGCCAACTGGGGAGGGAAGTGAATCAAATCAAATCGAAACATATCTTTCAGAGAACGTTACCCCGTCCTACGGTTCTGGATTCCTCCACGCGTGGATGGCAAGCGGGGGGTCTTCTGTAACGTGCCGGCGATTGTAAATTCTCCCAGGTTTTTCGGCACCAAATGTGCGTGCGGGGCGCGCGTGTAGTTGTCTCGCCGGCAAAAACATACACACACACACACACGCACACACACACCAGAATCCTTCCGTAGAAACACGTTTATTCCCATAAACCAAAATGGTGGTAGAAGACGAAAAAGATGGAGAAAGGCACTGTTTTATACCCTAGAGCGGTGTAATCACCTCTCATTGGCTGCTTACTCGTAGCGCGCCAAACGCCGTGGGATGGGCTTTAACTTTGGCGGGCTTTTACCATGGCACATGCGCACTTTATTTGTTTACTAGGAAGAATTATGGCTGACAGCGCCACCTAGCGATGGTGGACTTTGCCAGCACCTGCTGCGGCTCCCAACAAAACAGGTACTTGCTCTAATTTTGACAGACTAAATTACGATATATTATATAAAAATTTAATCAGGAAATTCACATAAAATGTAATGATTCATAGTCCATAAATGGGACATAAATGTAGATTATTAAAAAATGTTAAGAAGTGACAGTAGGATGCATCTGAATTTTTTTTATGTTGACATACATATGCTAATATGTACTCATTTGGAAACTACATCTCAAGAAGCAAAAATGGAAGAATGACATTAAAAATGTAAAGGATATAATGACATTTCAAATAAAAAAATATGAATTCATGAGATTCAGCATGATGCATATTTTCAGAAAATAGGAAATTTGTGTACATTTAAACAATTTAGCCCACAGTGCTTGGAAAATTTGTAAAATGATATTCATGTCTATACACTTTTGTAAATAGAATAAAACAATATGTAACACTGTACATATAGACTAAGAAAAACTTTTACTCTTGAATCATGTGTTTCCTATTTGTAATAGTAATAAAATTATATTTAAAGTCACCACATTAAAATTGTCATTTTGAATTTTGAAATGTTAACTCATTCTAGCATTTTATATACACCCTGTACGCATGTGTTTATTTTTTCAAGATATGTAATATTTTGCATAACTATATCCAGGAATTAAAAATTATTAATAAATTATCATATCAATTATATTAATACTTATATTTGGCTTGGTATCTTAAAATAGATCTTCATTTCTGAGATTTAATTATACATTTTTACCATTTGTAGGTAATATTTATATCATAATTTGCATCCAAGGTAATTAATACAGTATTAATATTTTGCTGAAAATTTATTTTGAAAAATTTTATGTATTTTTCTTTACTTCCAGACTCTCTGCAAACTAAAAGCAGAATATGCGTTTATTGAATGCTCTGCTTTTCAATAAAATGTCTTTTCTAGGGAAGTAACTTACTTAAGCCTATTTAAGCCTTAATAATAACACTTTTGACAGTTGTAGGTTAATGTAACCTTGGATGGTTTGGACAGAACAATAGCCCGGCTAGGAAGGAGCTATTTCATTCTCCAAAATTTCCCTCCTACTACCACACCTGGATAATCACATATATTTCTATAATGAAACCATTTTTCTAACTCTCCTCAGCCAATAAATTACTCAAATATTAAGATGAAAACTGCATGCTTTTCTTCTATTAGAGCTACCTTACATACCAGTGCTCGAAAACAATATATAATTTTATCCACTTTTCTTCTGGAAGCTATGAAGCATCTATTATAGAGAAACTACAAATATTAAAAATGTTATTTTTCCTAACTGATTTAAGAATATTTTAAACAATTCTAAGCACTTATATACTTTAATCATTTAGTAAATAAAAACTTCAGCTATGTGTTACATTTTCTTTACTCATACATTGATGGAAATTCTACTGGTTTGTTTCCTAGCTGTAGTGAACATGTAATATTAAATGAATGTGAAAGTCTATGTGTGGATTTTTAAATGAAAGCCCTTTGAGAACACAGCCATGAGAAGTAGTAGAGGCAAAATAGTTGTAGCTTAATATCTAGGTATCCACAATTACTTTGATACCTGAACCACAGAAGGACTCAATGAAAAAAATAAAACCTCAGAACAATTTTGCTTAGGATATTGATGCAAATATACTCAATAAAATTCTTGCAAACCGCATCCAAGAACACATCAAAATCATCATTCATCACGATCAAGTAGGCCTCATTCCAGGGATGCAATGTTGCTTTAGTATATGACAATCTCTTAACATAATTAACTATATAAACTAACTGAAGAAAAAAAAAACACATGGTCATTTCATTAGAGACTGAAAAAGCAATTGACAAAATACAACAGCCATTCATGTTAAAAGTATTGGAGAGATCATGAATTCAAGGCCCTTACCTAAACATAATAAAAGCAATTTAAAGCAAACCAACAGCCAATATCAAATTAAACAGAGAGATCTTTGAAGTCCACTAAAATCATGGACAAGACAAAGATGTGGGGACTCTCGGCATATCTACTCAGTATAGTACTCGTAGTTCTAGGTAGAACAGTAATGGAATAGAAGGAGATAAAGGGAACACAAACTGCCAAAAAGGAAATCAAGGTATCACTATTTGCAAATGATATGATAGTACACATAAGCAACCTCAGAAATACTACAGGAGAACTTCTACAGCTGATAAACAACTTCAGCAGTTAGCCAAATATAATGTTAACTCAAACAAATCAGTAGCCTTCCTTTATGCAAATGATAAGGGCTGAGAAAAAAAATAGGAAAATGACACCCTTCACAATAGTCTCAAATAATATAAAACACCTTGGGATAACTCTAAATAATCAAGTGAAAGATCTGTATGACAAGAACTTGAAGACTCTCAAGAAAGAAATTGAAGAAGATGTCAAAAAATGGGGAGATTTCCCATGCTCATGGATTGATACGATTAATATATTAAAAATGTCTTGACTACTAAACAAATCTACAGATTCAATGTTATCTCCATTAAAATTCTTACAGAATTCTTCAAAGGTATGGAAAGAGCAATTCTCGATATCATATGGAAAAACAAAAATGCTGGTTAGTCAAAACAAGTCTGCAAAATGAAAGAATTTTCAGAAGAATCACCATCCTGATATCAAACATTACTGCAGAAGAATAGTGATAAAAACTGCATTGTATTGGTTCAGAGACAGAAAAGTTGATCAATGGAATCAAATTCAAGACTAGAAATAAACCCACACATTTGTGGACACTTGATATTTGAGAAAAAAAGCCAAAAATATACAATGAAGATAAAAGTATCTTCAGTTTGTGGTGCTGGCCTAACTGGCAGTCAGTAGGTAGAAGAATAGAAATAGATCCATATTTCTCACCTTGCACACAGCTCAAGTTCAAGTAGATCAAGGACCTCAACATAAAACCAGATACACTGAATCAAATTGAAGAGAAACTGGAAAAAAATGCCAAACTTATTAGGAAAGGGGAAATTTTCCTACACAGAAATTCAATGACTCAGAATCTAAGATCAAGAATTGATAAATGGGACCTTGTGAAACCAAAAGGCAAAGGACATAGTCAATAGAGCAAATCAGCAACCTACAGATTAAGTAAAAATTTGTACTAACTCTATATATGATAGAGGGCTAATATCCAAAATATATGAAAAATTTAAGAAGCTAACCTCCAAAAAATCAAACAATCAAATAAAACACTGGATTATAGAACTAAACAGAGACTTGACAACAGAGGAATCTCAGATTGCTAAGAAGTACTTTTAAAAATGTTCAACCTTTTTAGTTAACAGAGATTGCAAATCAAAACGACCCTGAGAGCCCAATCAAAACAATCTCATGCCAATCAGAATAATTAAGATAAAATACTCAGGTGACAGCACATGTTGGTGAGAAAGTGGAGAAAGTGGAACACTCCTCCAGAACTGAGGGGTATTGCAAATTGGTGCAGCTACTCTGGAAGTCAATCTGGAAGTTCCTCAGAAAATTGGAAATAGATCAACCTGAAGACCCAGCTGTACCACTCTTGGGCATACACTTAAAAAGATGCTTCATCATACCACAGGGGCATGTGCTCCACTATGTTTGTGTTGTGATAATCAGAATCTAGGAATAGCCCATATGTCCTACAAGGGAAGAATGGATACAGAAAATGTTGTTCATTTACACAATGGAATACTACACAGCTATTAAGGAGGACATCATGAGTTTTACAGGCAAATGGCTGGAACAAAAAAAATGTAATTCTGAGTGAAAAAAGGACAAAAAGGACATGACTGATATATACTCATTAAAAAGTGGATATTAGCCAAAATGTACAGAATATCCAGGATACAATTCACATAACTCAAGAAGGTTAACAAATGAAGGGGTCCAAGTGAGGATGCCTCAATTCCACTTAGGAGGAAGTAGAAAGAAATCATGGGTGACAGAGTGAGGGAACAACCTGTGTAGGAGACATGAAGAAGAATAGGAGAACATGATCAGGTATTGGTGAGGGAACAAGGCTGAGGCCTAATGGCCAGTAGAAAGAATGGGAACAGGCAATCTCAGGAGGTAGGAGATAGGAGGACCCTCCAGAATGTACAAGAAACCTGGGAATGGAGAGACTTACAGGACTCTAATGGAGAGAACTTAGATGAAATGCCTAACAGTGGAAAGAGGGAAATTGTAGAGTTTACTTTCAGTAGAAAAGCAGGGCATTAAGTGGACAGATGGGATTGTTATCCCATAGTCAAAAAAATCTGACCCAGAATTGTTCTTGTCTAAAAGAACTGTAATGACAACAATTGTGAAGTGACAGAGGAAAAGGAAGCTCAGTGACTTGCCCAACTTAGGATCCATCTATAGGGCAGGCTCCATGGCCTGAAACTATTTCTGATGCTATGTTGTGCTTTCAGACAGGAGTTTAGCATGACTTCCCTTTAAGAGGCCCAACAAGCAGCTGAAAGTCTTAGACTCTGATCCTTACACCCAAACAATAAACAGAAGCTTGGGAAACCTCTGGTTGAATTAGAGAAAGGGTGGAAGAAGCTTAAGAAAAGGGTGACACCATAGGAAGACCAGCAGCCTCAACTAACCTTGACCCCAGAGATGTATCAGACACTGAACCTCCAACCAGGCAGAATATACTAGCTGATATGAGGCCTGTGACATACATACAGCATAGGATTGCCTGGTCTGGTCTCAGTGTGAGAAGACACACCTAATACTTGAGAGACTTGAGGCCACAGGGAAGAAGGGAGAGTCCTGTGGTGGGGGATGGGGTAGGGACATCCTCTTGGAGATGAGTCAGGAGGAATCCAACAAGGAATGCTTGAAGAGTGCACTGGGATAGGGATAACTACTATGCTATACTAAATGATTAAAGATAATTTTTAAAAATATTAATTTTATTTTCTCTGATGAAATAATGAGATTTGAGCCATAATCTAGCTGTGCAAATACATGGATTGGAATCAGTCCAAAGTTTCTCCTTCTCTATATTAAATACCCCTAGGCCTAGCCCTGGAAGCTTCTACATTCCATAGAATCTAATCATCTTTATGCCTAGATCTTGCTGGCTTCTGCTTCCAGCTTCCATCTGCTTACCTAGGCCTTTAAAAGTTTTAGACTAAGATATTCTAATGAAGAAGCTCACCATTTCTATTTCTTAGTGAACTCTGGCTGACTAGTTCAACTCAGTTTTTACAGCCCAAACTCTTCTCCAAACTGAATGATTGTATCTGGCTTCTCTTGGTTTCTCACTGAATTGATCTACTTGTCCTCAAACTTACTTAGGTTATTTGTTCTATTATTCTGCCTCCTTATTCTCTGACTTTAACTGCCTCTGCTGACCTGCACTAAATTAGAGGAGCTTATGAAGGAACTCTACTCCACTCCACTGCACTCACTGCATTTACTCTTAACTGACTGAAACTTCCTGATTTTGTTCTTAAGAAATCTCCTGTTCTCATGAGTTGGACATATGTTATTCTGACTCATTCTTTCAAATCTCTTTGGTTTTTTGCTTCTCTGGCACCAAATTAAACATCAGTTTCAAACATGGTAACTTCTTTCTACAAACTAACTTTATTTTCATTGTTTGGCAGTGATTGGCTGAAGAGTGTAATTTTTAAACTGATTGGTCCTTAAAGAATGAAGTAGCAAGGGCTTTCCTTATTTGCAGAGGAGGTCAATGATCAGTCCCCTCTGTGGTCTTCCTGAGGAAAGTAATCAGTTTCTACCTCCCAGAAGGGAGGAGTGCCTATATGCTCCATGATTTTCTTTCTTCCAGGAGGGGAGAGGGACTGGTGTAATTTTCCAAAGCCCTGAGCTAATGCCTTCATTCTTCTTTGTGTGTGTGTGTGTGTGTGTGTGTGTGTGTGTGTGTGTGTGCATGCTTCAATCCTGAAGTTATTGCTGGTATTCTGATAGTTCACAATCCTGGTCTTCTGTATCTAGTTTGGTTTTTACTTCTGCTTTAAGATCATTAACTGTAGTGTACCTATGCATTCCTTAACAAAAGTGACCAACCTGTTCAAAATGTAGGGGTCAAAAGTCAGAAGTAAAAACAAGATTATTAAGGAACATAATAGGGAGAAGATCAGGGTGGTGAACCAAGGTAAATTGTTAAACCTGGATTCAAAACAACCTTGGACTTGTTCTTTTTCTCTTCCTCTCTTAGCCAGAACCTCTCCAACCTTGGCCATTGAATCTTAACAAACCCAGAATGAATGGTCTATATAAAAGCAACACTCCTCAGCTAAGGCAGCACATAGCCCCTCCTTGTTGGAGGAAAAGTTAAGTCTAATTTCCTCCTATCCTGTAGTACTACTTCTGATAATGAAGTTAATGATTATTGAAGGTGACTGATGGAAGTTTCTATTTTCTCTATATCGAAATCAATGGTTGCCCTCAGACTGTCATGATTTTTCCCTTGAAAAAGACCACAGTGGAAGTCCCAGTGGCTTCCCCAGCCACCCCCAACCCCAATAGAACGAAGACAGTGAGTGCGGGTTGGCCGACAGGCACATAGGATGGGGAAAGGGACCAGAATCCAAAGGTACTACCAGGTGGTCATGATCAAGGTCAAGTGATTTTTGAGCTTGAGCAGATTGCCCCTCTTTTGTACAGTCCATTTTGGGTACCAGGGAAGTAGGGCATCTGTAAGTTTTACATGCAAAGCCTGCACCCAGGCCACAATACCATACACCTTGATGGCTGTGGGAGTAGTTAGCAGCACCAGGAAGGGTCCCTTCCACCAGGGATCTAGCGACTGTGCCTAATGCCTCCTTATATAGACCCAGTTACTAGTCTGGAAGCAGGGAGGGGTCTCTGGCATCAGTGGAGCATTTACAGCAGACAGTTTGAGTCAAATCTCATGTTGTACTGACTGAAGGGGTTGGAGCCTCATGAAGAGGTTTCTATCAGTGAGCTGAAATACTGTCAGGGAGATCCCAGTGGACACCAAGGGAGTTGGGGTACAAAACAGGGTCTCAAAAGGGTCAGGTTAAAATGGTAGAGGGTGTTCTGATCTTAGAACAGGGCCAGGGGGAGGTGCACTACCCAGTCAGCTCCAGTCTTCAAGAACAATTTAGTTAAGGTCTTTTTTCTCGATACCTGCCCTGAGCTCTGGGGATAGTATACAAAATGAAACTTCCAATTAGTTCCCAATATCTCTGTTAATCCCTGACTTACCTTGAAACAAAGCAGGACCATTGTCCAATCCAGTTACCTTGGACACTCTGAACCTCAGGAAAATTTCCTCTAATATCTTCTTTGCTACCATGGTAGCTGTTTCCAACTTGGTGGGTAAGTCTCAACCCATCCAGATAAAGTATCCATAAACAAAAGAAGGTATTTGTAACCATATTTTCCTGACTTAACTTCTGTAAAATCAACCTCCCAATACACTCTCAGGTATTCTTCCCTAGGTCTTTTGTCTTTTGCCCTGATTACTCTTGGCCGCATAAGCATTCATTTGCTGGCATACCTTACACTGATGTACTGTCACTCTGGCCCAAAACCTGAGGTCCAGTATATGTACTTTAGTTCTCTTAACTGATTGGACAATCTTTTTATCCCCTAAATGAGTCCATTTGGCCTAGTAAGATTTCACTTGTTTTCTGGGGAGTATAGTTCTCCCTTCTTGTATGCACCATTGCCATTCCTTCTCTAGGAACTAGTTGGTAGGGTGGCTAGCAATCTGAGTTCTTTCTTCTGTATATTTTAAGTGAGGCCATCCCTTAGTCAAGTTCCATTTCCCAGCAAGTGTCTCTTTCAGGCCCATAACAGGGATAGGTTCCTGCATAGCCATTTCTCAAGCTACTTGATCTTCCTGATTATTGCCCTGGGGCACTGAATCTCGTCCCTTCTGATGTCCTGGAAAATGAATAATACCTATAGTTGCTGGTTTCTTCAGGGCATCCAAGAGATCCAAGATTTCCTGTTTATTTCTTTTTTCTCTGATGTGAGCAGTACTCTCTCTTGATATATAGCCCCATGGACCTGGGCTGTGTCAATGACATACCTGCTATGCATGTAGATGTTAATTTTCTTGTTGGCCCCAAGTATCAAGGCTTCGGTGAGAGCAATATGCTCCAATGTCCCAGGAGTAGAGATTCAGCCCAGATGACATTTGTGCTGTCAACTACAGCTGCACCCCATCATCTCTGATCTTCATGGAGAAAACTGCTCCTGTCTATAAACCAGGTAGCCTAGGCTCTTGGCAGGGGTCAGTTGGAGATGTCTTTCCTGGGCTTTCCCCTGAGCTTTCCTTTGGGCCAGTTAGTTGTGGCCCATCAAGCAAGAAGTGTATGTGAGCCCCCATCTTGGAGTCTCACCACAACAGAGGATATGGACAGTCTGGGATAACCATAAATGAATGGGATACCCAGTCTATCTGTAGGTCCACTGTTCTTTGGGTAGTCCATGAATACAATTTGGTGCCAGTGGCAAGATCTTTTCTTGGAAATGGGTACATTGGCTTGAAAGAGTGTTAAGCCCCTGTGTCCACCAAGAAATGAGTGGGTTTCCCCTCCAATCTCAAAGTTAACTTCCATTTGGGGAGAGGGTCTGAAGCCTATCTCCCCTAACCTAATCTCTGTCTTCACCCAGGTCTAACACCTTCAAACTTTTGAGGTGCTTTTCCCAAGGCCTTGGATCTTCCATTCCTGGCATCCATTTGTTAGAGCACTCTTGGGCCCAGTGGCCCTTTCCTTACAATATACACACTGGTCCTTTTCAAGGGGTTTTCTGTCTCACTTTGATTGGAGTGTTTATTCTCTGCCTTCTCTAACTTCAATAGCCAAGATTCTCTGTAAATTCCTTTCCTGTCATCTTTCTTTTTTTTTTTCTTACCTCCTTTTCATCTTCTTTTTTTTTCTCTCTCTCTGGTCTTTCTCCTATTCTGTCTCCCAGTTATAGTAGACTTTCTTAGCAACCTACATTAAATCCCTTAACAACTTATCCTGTAGACCCTCTACCTTCAGAATATTTTTCCTGATATCTCTACTAGCTTAGTCTATAAAAGCCATAGTCACAGTAGCTTTGTGCCCCTCACTGTTAGGCTTATAGGGTATATATTGGTGCAATGCCTCCCTGAGCCATTCTAGAAAGGGTGCAGGTGAATCATCTGGTCCCTGCTTAACTTCACTTACCTTGGTCAAATTGGTGGGTGGTCCTGTGGCCCCCTTGAGACCTGCCAACAGACACTGGTAGCAGTGTCCCTTACCTTCTGCCGTAATAAAGTCCCAGTCAGGTCTTGCTAGTCAGGGGAAACTCATTGTTTAAGACAGCTTGGTCAATAGAAGGTATCCCCATATCTGAGAGGGCAATCTTTCTGGCTTCCTACATTATCTTCTCTCACTCTTTGGTCATGAATAGCACTCTCACAAGTTGCTAGTTGTCATCCCAGGTGGGCTGATAAGTAAATAAAACAATTTCTAAGAAATTAATCAGCCTCTTTGGCTGAAAAGGGGGTGGGTGTTAGGCCTTTCAGTTGTACAAGTCGGCCAAAGAGAAGACTCAGTATAGCATAGCCTGATTGCCCTTATCTAAAGGCCAGTATGTCCTTAGCAGGAGAGTCACTGTGGTACCAGGGGAAGTGTCTCTCAGACTTTGGATCTCCATGGCAGGACTGGGGAACTGGGGGGTCTCCTCTCACTCTTCCCTCCAGTAAAGGGGGTACAATGTCCCTAGTCTCATGTGGGCTGAGGATCCCAGGGCCAGTGCTGACACTGTTGGGGCAATGCAGGCAAGGATAGGGGATATGGAGGAAGAAGGTCTTAGAGCAGAAGGTCTGCTGTTGAAGGGTCTTGGAGGATCAACTTATTCTCAGGTCTAGATCCCTCCTCAATTGTTTCTTTTTTTCGTGACAGCCAGAACATGTGAGGTGGGTCTTGGGAAAAGAAAGGCTTTTGTCTATGAGGAGTAGTCCTCTACTAGATTTTTCCAGGTAACTATATAAAGCATTTACTGTGGGTGCTTGAGGGATCCTGGCCTAAAGACTCTTACATCTACTGCTTTGATAACCTGCAAGTCAAAGGTCCCTATAGGTTGCCACCCTACTCCGATGGTGGGCCATTTGGAAAGCAGAGAGTAACTAAGTTTCCCTTCTTTACTACAACTGATAAGTTTTTTCCTCTAGTAGTTAACTAGAATCTTTAACAGAGTAGATTCAGTCTGTCCAATATCCCAAAAAAAAAAAAAAAGTCAGCAGTCCAAGTCCAAGAACACAGAAAGAGATAACCACAAGTCTAAGAACACAGAAAGAGATAACCACACCAACAAACACAGAGAAAGACAATCAATGCATAGACAGTTCACCCCTGCCACTAGCGTGGACAGACCAAGTACAAGAACTCAGAGAAAGACAGACTGACCCTTCTGCCTAGAATGGAATATGCATGTAATCAGGTGACTCAGTCTGCTTACACAGGGGTCGAATCTAACAGAATCCAAAAGGATCGGGTCTTCCTGGCTCCCTCCAGGGAAACTGAAGCAATCTCCATGCTCCAGGCAGTCAAAACATTGAGGCATGTCTGCCTGAAGCAATCTAACACACCAGACACCAGGACTTTCTAAGTCTTACAGATGCTTGCAAGCAAACCAGATGTTCAAACAGGCTTATAGATGCAGACTTTGACAAACAGTGAGAAAGACAAAACCTCTGATTCAGGGCTCTGGTGTGTCCCCACAGGGGATCAATTCCTGGCCAATGCACCAAATATAAGATTCTGATGAGCCTTAGCTATTGGGGACAACCCCCCCCCCCAAGTGAAACACATAGAGCTGGAAATCGATGTAAAAGCAAAAGGACTTTATTGTTCCAGCATGCTGGTGTCATCCTGTATCCAAAAGAAAGGCAAAGTCATAGGGCAGCTGAATCGGCCAGTTTTTTTTGTTTTTTGTTTTGTTTGTTTTTTTGTTTTTTACAGTTTCAGGGGTAGAATAAAATAGCAGTCATTAGGCACAATGTGATTAGCAGAACAGTGTACCTTTTAAACTGATTTGTCCTTAGGGCATGAGGTAGCAAGGGCTTTCCTTATCTGCAGAGATCAATGATTGGTCCCCCCTGTAGTCTTCCTGTGGAATGTAATCAACCTCTCCCTTCCTGAGGGGAGGGGTGTCTATGTGTTCCATGACATGTCTCTTCTAGGAGGGAAGGGGTGCCTACATGCTCCATGATTTCTAACTTCCAGGAAAGGAGGGGGCCTGGTTGAATTTTCTAAAGGCCTTGAGCTGATTTCTTCATTTACAGCTTCTCCCTCCTTCCTGGGGTCAAGGCTAGGCCAAGTTCCATTCTCCACTCATAGGAACATTCTTGAATAATACATTCTTAGAAAAAACCTCAGTATGTACTAACTGATAGTCACCTGACCCACTGAAAAATCTCAAGTAGAGTTCAAATGTGTGTCATGATCTATCATGCTTGCTAGCCAGTAGATTTAAAGGGCAATATGCTTAGCAAATTAAATTGAACTATAACCTTGCTGATGTATCCAATGCCCATAAAGAGTATTAAAATTGTAATAAAACAGAAGTACAAGGAGAGTAGTTTTTATTGCTTATTGAATTAAATGCATATATATTTTTATTTTACAATTTTTATTATTGTTTTATTTCTTTATATTCCAATCATTGCCTCTCCCCCTGGTTAACCCTTCATGAATTCTTTGCCCCATCCCCCATTCCCTTTGATTCTGAGAAGTTGCTTTCTATTCCTGACTACCTACCTTCATACTACTTCCCTGGGGCATCAAATCTCTATAAGATTAGAGGCATCTTCTCTCACTAAGTCAAAAGAAGAGAGTACTCTGCCACATATGTCCCAAAGGCCAAAGAGCAGCCCACGTATCCATTTTGGTTGGTGACGTAGTCTCTGGATGCTCCCAAGTATCTGGTTTAGTCCATATTGTTGGCCTTGCTATGGAGTTTCTATCGCCTTCACAGCAGACTCATCCTGCTACTTTGAACTTTTTGGACAAGTTACATGGGTGTGTGATGTGATTAATTTTCTAAATCACAGTGATAGAGAAAACAAATGGATCCTGGTTTTGAATCTTCCATACAATATTGTACAGAATTTCCTTTCACTTCTGCAAACAATTTACTTATGATATTCAACTGTATCTTTACTATTCATTTTTTCCTATCATGACATATCGTTCATTCACAGTCATTTCTTTATAACTCTACACATGTATTCAGAGAAATTTTGAAAAACAAAGCAAAAAGTTTTCACCAAACTACCTTATTCTCATTTTCTACACATGTTTCTTCCACACAGACCAAAATCACAACTTACTTATACTTTTTAACAAAAGTATCATATATCATTCTTTACTAATACTGGATGTTCATTAATTACTTTCAAATTTTCTATGATTATAGGTTTTCTTTTCTTTTCCAACCACACTATGATTACAGCCTACTATATATAGATCACAATGATGTACAAAATACAAATTCTTAGGTCACTGGCTTGCAAGTACATAGGCATTATCTTAACACAAGAGAAAATATAAAAAGAGATATTTCTCCATATTGTTATTTACTATCATTGATCTGTAATGATTAATGGCATTAATAAACATAGTCATATGTAATTTTTGTGTCTCAATATTTGTTATAATATTATTGATGCATGAAAATTTCACCTTTGTTAATTTCTTCAAATGTCTTGAAACTGTGTTGCAATTCAATTGGATAATTGGACAGAATGTTAGAGAAACAAAAGAAATCTTATTCTGTTAGGTATAGGAATTGAAAATATTAGACCCCCTAATGTTCGAGGAAGAATGAAGAGTCTAAAGTCTTCAGAGAATCAAAAAAGAGCTCTAAAGCTACACAGAATGACAATAATATCAACAACTAAAGAAAATACAGCATTCAATACAAAGGTATTATTTGAAGTTATACCTAGGATAAGAAATGATAAAATACTCACAAGTCTTGTAGCTTCTGTGATAAAAAATCCCCACTAAATTCACCCAAATTTTGTTAATTTTTCTTTCCACGCAATGTTAACTACCTTCCACTGTTCTTTCATATTAGGAATAAATAAAACTACAAATATTCAGTAGCCACCAATTGTAGGTCTCTTGACTTTTAGGAATCCAGTGATATTGGTTGTGTGGTGTTTTGTACTGTTTAACTATGATGATAGACTCAGGACAGAATGAATCTGAAAATTTGATCTTTATGATTTAAAAATATTTCAAAATCTAAGTGTATATATAACATAATAAGTAGTTTCCTTCAACACAAATGGTTCCACTTCACTGATTTTTATTCTACGAAAATTCTACTACCAAAAGAGCTCTACTCCGGCATTTCAATTAGTAACCAATCCTTCAAATCTTTTATAATGAGTAAAAACAAAAACACAAAGTAAAATAAATATATTTTTCCATGTCAAGTTGATTTGGATGACTAATTTACAATTCTGTGATAATTTGTGATATCAAAGATTCCAAGTAATTTGGAACAATTTACTCTATACAACTAAATATAAGTATATTCAAAATAATATCTTTATGTACAACTTGTTATAGTATGGTTTATTTTTACATGGAAACATACTTTTATCTCACTATCTGTGGTGGTTTGAATATGTTTGGCCCATGGCACTATTAAGAGGTAAGGCCTTGCTGGAATAGGCATGGCCTTGTTTAAAGAAATATGTCACTATGTAGGCAGGATAAGATGGCTCCTAGTTTTTCAAGATCAGCCTAGCACAGAAGAGAGTTTCCTCCTGTTTGTCTTTGGATCAAAATATTGAACTCTTGGATCTTCCAGTACCAAGTGTGCCTGCATGATGTCAAGCTTCCTACCATGATGATAACTGACTGAACCTCTAAAACTGTAAGGCAGCACCAATGAAATGATTGTCTTTATACGAGTTACCCAAGTAATGGTGTTTCTTTACAGCAATTAAAACCCTAACTGAGACAACATCCTAACTACTCAAGAGAAAATAAAATATTTAGTTCACCTTTACCCACCATGAAACATAAATAACAACACAGTTCAAAGAAAATTGTTCACATATTTTGTTTTACTTTATAAAATTGTAACTTAAATGAAATAAAAAGTTTAAACCTAAAGAGCACTTCAGAAAAATCCACATTGAGAAATTTAGAAGTTGCCAGCATATTGTGAAAACAAATAAATACAGAAAGTGGTTTTAATACTAAGGTCTTGTTCCCTAACTGTTTCTTGATCCATCAATAAAGACACTAGTCTTGAGCCAATGAGCTTGGCAGAATAGGCAGGAGTACTGGGTATCCACAGGCAAGCTAGCAGATGCAGGGACAAACTGAAAATAAATGAATCTTCTTAGACCTTTTTTAGAGGTGAAGATGTAGGGCAAATGGATACACCTAAAGTTGCAGAACAAGGGAGAAGTTTAACAGAACTATTACTGAAGTACAAACTTCTATAGAAACCAACATTGAGATGACAAGCTGAACTATAATTAAATTGACTATAACAGTAAATGTAAAAAGATTCATTGTTAAGATTTTCAGAGGAAGGCCCATCACAGTGTGTGAGGGGGTGGAATATACAAATTATACTTGTGTCAACATCTTGACTGGTTTTCATTACAAATGACAAAAGATATATATATATATATATATATATATATATATCCTAAATCTTCAAAATAGATTATGATTCTGAAAGCAGATGTAAAACCATGAGTTTCATAGAAGATAAATCTACGTGTTTTGGAATAAATGTAACTTTTTAAATTAAAGCATCACTCATATAATCAATCAGAGAAAAATTTGTGATAGTCTTGATTAAGATAAAAATGCATGCCTGATTTAAAAGTATGTATAATAAAGGGAATAAAAAAGAAATCAAATACTATATCTGATAATAATAACAATACAAATACTTAAAACCTTGTTGTAAAAGAACCCAATATGTAAAAAATACAAAATTAAGCCAAGGAGACATACACATGGAAAGTAATATCATGAAAAATCAACCCACAAAATAACCATTAAAAAAACACTTGTATTATATGTCATGGGGAAACCAAACTTAAACTGTCAGTTAAAAGCACTACTATCCTATTGGAATGACTGAAATCCACACTAATAACACCAGATCAGCAGATGCCTTGGAACAGCAGAAACTCTTCTTCTTTTATTTTGGGAAAAAATATACTATGGAAATTAACTAACTACTTTCTTACAAAATGAAGCAGTCCCACTATTTGCTCTGATTTTTGTGTCTGCTGGTACTCACTGAGATGAGAACTTATGTGTCCTTAAGAATGAGAAAGATTTCCAGAGATGGCGGAGGTCAAGAACACTTAATTTTGCAGAAGACCAGGCTTCAGTTCCTAAAATGCATATTTTTTATTCAAAACCAAAAATAACTCTAGCTCCAGGAAATATAATGTCTTATTGTTTTCTCTGTGGGTGTTTGTACTATATGTGGGCAAATTTATACCCTCAAACCTTAAGGACACTAGTCTTTAAAAGGTTAATGTAAAATATGTATCTGTTTTTCTTTATAGTTTCTAAGATTTGGTAGGGATCATGCTATACCTTTCATAATAAATTGATAAAGATCATTGCATATGGAGGTGAAGGGATAAACTCATACAACAAACACAAGACAGAAATTTAAATATAATTGCTAAATGAAAGAAGCAATCTGGAAAGCCAAATGTTGTATTATATAACAACTATATGAGATTTAGAAAAACACAAAGCTCTAGAGAGGTAAAACAATTTAGCATTTTCCAGGATGTTGTATAATAATATTCTCTAATGGAAACATTCCTATCCTGGAAAAATTTTAAGACAAAAAAGATGTTCCAACTTGAAACATTACCTTATAGAGTGAGAATAATCTATTTTAAAAACCAAACAACTCACAAACATTAGAAACTTCATTATACTAATAAGATTTATATTTATACAATCCTTATCTAAGGTTTTGCATAGTGAAAATACTGTTAAGAAAATAAGAGATCCCCTGATCGATTGAACTGATTATAACTCATGCTTAGAGCTCCAGAGATACAAGTTTATTAACCATGTTGTAGTAAGCTTTTTAGCACTTAAGCTGCCTTTGTGAAGCCCCTACTTTGTTTCAGTAACTCTGTAAAAAGCCTTGTATGAAACCTTAATAAATTTATTAGTTCATCAAAGTGGACTGCAGAAGAGTCATTTCTTTGCTTTGTCACTGGTACCTCATCTGGATTGACTAAGTATCTTCACGTCTCCCCAGGAATAGTCTGAGAATTGAATATGTAGAGCACAGAGAATTTTTAATGACAAGAACAAATCAAATAACAGCATATCACTGGGTATATTTATTTGTGTATTTCTCCATATCTATGATATATAAGAACACCAAGAAAGAAAATCACATCTCTGTTTTTATGGTAATTTTGATGTCTCAAATATACATTTATTGATTACATAACACTTGCACCTCTCAAGATTATGTTATACAAGAGAAGATGAATCTTATTTATGACCTCAACAGTGTCTAGTATGGATTCTATAACATGAGATGAACCTTAAATTCTCTAAAAATGAGTTGGTATTGTCATAGCATCCATGCCACTATTGAAACTATGTGCTTATGTTTCCAGACATGTTACAGGGTTCACAGCTGAATGAGATTTATGTATACATTTTTCCTTCAATTGTGTGCATAGCATCTTCCATGACTATGAGTGAGTAAAAGCTATATTTCTCCATGTTTTCTTAGTCTAATACAAATGCAATTTTGACAGAATAAAACCAAGAAAACTAATCTCCTGCTCTTTAAAGAGAAGGAGAAATAGATGTTTCCTGGGCTTTTTACACATTATTGTTTTCTGTATAGCAACTTCCCTGAATCAGTATAGAGTAGTCCTAAGTAATCATTTCATCTTTTCTCACCTGTGCTACAATACACTTTATTTTTTAGTAAAGAGCTGTCACTATCTCACTGTGTGTTGTAAGTCTAAAACACAAGACATCTCAAATGTGTTAAGAAATTAACACAATTAAAAAAATAATGCAATTATTTTTGCAATTAATAATGAAATTAAAAAAAATCAATACACTGCTGATCCGCACAGTTCCGATTAATCTCTTGCTTCAGTGGGTACTCTTTACTCATGATTACAACCACTTGCAGAAAAGCTGAATTGTATTTATATATACTATAATGCTATGCATTTTTTACCTTGAATCTTAGATGACAGGTGGAACTAATATAGTTAAACAAAGAGATATAAGACCCATGGTAGTTCCATGAAAGTCATTTATCATACATAAAACGCAACAAAATTCAGATGAGAATTTTATCAATATATACAAGTAGGTTGATAATGTATTCATATAAATTTAAAGCTCTAAATTCTGACTTCCTTTTTCTTTTCTCAGTTTTGTCCTTTGCATCTAAAGTTATCTAATGAAAGAATAGAGTCATATTTCAATGGTGTTGTTTGATCTGTCAGCATTAAGTCATTTTCTTAAAGACAGTATTCTCGGAGTCAAGGAAAAAATACAACTTCAAAGTACTAAATCTCATTTCTCTCTTTAAATATGATAACATTTTCAAAGGTGGGAGAAAGCTGCCTTGAAGCTAAGAACAGATTTTTATGCTGTAAATTTTTTATTTCATTTGAACTTGATGTGAAATTGACAAGCCCAGAACACATCAAGGATGGCTACCCAACTTTGTTACAGTAACCTATATTAAAAGTCAGAAGTGTGAAACTAGTATTAATAAAAAAATGGTAATGTCTTATAGCACTTATTGAATGCCTAGTTTATTAAACAGTATTAACAAAAGAACTGGATATAAAAAAAAATCACATAGTGAAAGAGTATTGAAGTTTCCTCGAAGTAGTGTTGAGAAATGTCCTCTATAGACCTCAAAATTTCATGCCCAGATGGTGACATTATTTAGGGGAGGATGTAGAAGCCACTTTTGAGATGTATCTTATTGTAGGAAGTTACTGAGGGTTTATAGCCTTTGCACATTTCTTGTGATTCCTTTTTACTTTAAGCTCATGAGGGAAAATGGTATCAACAATCTTCCTGCTTCTGCTATCTTTTTTTTCTTGCTGTTGACATATCTTCTCCAGTGATAAGTACTCTATCACACTATATCCAAGATAAAATACATTTTTTAAAAACTGTTCAAGTTGATTTCAGCAGGGAAATTTTTCACAGTAAAAGAAAAGTAGGTAGAAAAAAATTTTACCAGGAAAATTGGACAGTTTCTGTTAAGAACCTGATTATGTTACTTTTTGGAGTTATGTAGACAGATTTGGAACATTACCCTAGATAGTAGGCTTGTCTCATGTGAGTCTAGTAGACAGCAGTGAAGAGAACAATGCAAACAGCTAAAGCTCACCTCATGAGGTTTTACAATGGATCAAAGTAATGTTAGCAATCATGAAATAGTTTATTAATATGATATACACCCAATGAATATTCCTGTATTCTGGTAATGTTGGGAGATTTTGCTTAAGACTGAATTTAAAAGGTACAAACTAATTTCTTTGGTGTGGACAGTACATCAAATCAGTGATAAGGTTATTGATAATGCTTTTTATGCAAGTTTACAATGAAAAGGGAATAGCCAAGATACAATTTACAGATAATATGAAGCTGGAGAAGAAGGAAGACCAAAATGTTGATGCTTCAGTCTTTCTTAGAATCAGGAAAAAATACTCGAGAAGTAGAGCATGGGAGGGACTTGGCAGGGAGAGTGGAGGGGGCAAAAGACAGGCAGGATTGTGTTTGGGAGGACACAGATATACAGAGGGTCAGGAATTTGAACAGAGGTGTGTTGCAATGAGGTAAGGGGAACTGGAGGTAGCTACCAGCAAGTTCCAGATGCCAGGAAAGCAAGAGGCTCCCAGGACCCAACAGGGATGAGATTAGCTGAAATACCGACAAAGGGGAAGGAGAACGTGTAGAGACCATATACATTGGTTAGGCAAGGCCCTTGTTTGAGAGGTGTGACTACCCACTCATCTCCAAACTCTAAACCCATAATGGCTCCTGTCTTAAGGAAATATGGGGACAAACTGTGGAACAGAGACTGAAGGAGGACTGCCAAACCTGGGGATCCATCTATATACAGAGACCAAACACACACACTATTGTGGTTGCCAAGAAGTGTTATAGCCATCTCCTGAAAGCCTCTGCCAGAACCTGAGAAATACAGAGGAGGATACTCACAGCCAACCATTGGACTGAGCATATGAACCCCAATGAAGGAGTTAGAGGAAGAATCGAAGGACCTGAATGGATTTGCAACCTCATAGAAAGAACAAGAATATCAACCAACCAACCACCACCTGCTCCCAGAACTCCCAAGGACTAAACTACCAACCAAAGAATACACATGGAGGGACTTGTCTACATATGTAGCAGAGGATGGGATTGCCTGACATCAATAGGAAAAGAGGACCTTGATCTTGTGAAGGATCAATTCTACAGCATAGGGAAATACCAGGGTGATGAGGTAAGGGTGGGTTGGTGGGAGGGGGAGCACACTCATTGAAGCAGAGGGAGGGGTATGTGATAGGGGTTTCCAGGGGGAAAACCAGGAGAAGGGATAACATTTAAATGTAAATACATAAAATATCCAATATAAAAGAAAAGGAAGGAAAAAGGGCATCAATTGGAACAGAAATGAAAAACACGGTAAATTTAAAGCATAAAGAGCCTAGAAAGCTTAATGTTGCAATCAAGCCATTTGTTTGTAAAGAGCCAGAAATTGCTACAGAAATTAGCCAGATCAGGTGTGGGCAGAGATAAATAGAAGAATGGTCGAGAGGAACAGGAGAATGAACAGAAATTGCCAGCTACCAGAGGTTGGGGGCTGGAGGAAATCTGTAGGAAGTCACAGAATCATGGTATTGGGGAGGCTCCTTTGGAGTCAATGAGAACAACCTTAGCTAAGATTCCAAATAGTGAGAACATGGAACCTGAAGTGGCCACCTCCTGTATCCAAGCAGGATCCCCAGTGGAGGGATAAGGGCATCAAACCACTACCCAAAATTTATTCTGTCTAAAAGAAATGCAGGGACAAAGACGGAACAAAGACTGAAGAAATGTTCAGCCAATAACTGGCTAAAATTGAAACCTATCCTATGGGCAAGCGCCAATCCCTGGCATTAATAATGATGCTCTATTACTGTTGCAGACAGGATCTTAGTATAACTGTTCTCCGGGGTGCTTTAAACAGTAGCTGACTGAAAGAGATGCTAATATCTACAGCCAAATATTGGACTGAGATTGAGGCTCTTACGGAAGAGTTGGGGGAAAGATTGAAGATCCTGAAGGAGATGGAAATCTCACAAGACCAACAGTCAACTAACCTAGATCACTGGGAGCTCTCAGAGCCTGAGTCATCAACTCAAGAACATATATGAGCTGTAACATGGCCCCAGTATATATGTAGCAGATGTGTAGCTTATTCTCTATGTGGATCCTCCAAGAACTGGAGTGGAGGCTCACCAGAAAGCCATATCCTGATTGTGGTATTCACAATCCAAGAGGGCTGCCTTGACTGTCCTCATTAGGAGCAGATGTGCCTTATCTGGCAGAGAACTGATATACCATGGTCGGAGGATACCCAGGGGTTTCCCACCTTCTCAGAGAAGTGGAGGGGCCTGGGGAAGGTCCACTTTGAGAGGAGACCAGGAAAAGGGAAGCATTTGGGATGTAAATAATTGAATGAATAAATAAACAAAACAAAAATAATAAGCAAGCAAAAAAAAAAACCGAAACAAAAACAAACAGCAGCAACAGACAATAAGCTGCCCTGTGTGAAATAAAACCATATAAAATATCTTCTGAGGTTAAGATCCCACCCAGCTAAGCCTTTTGATTCTATAAAAAAGCCTGAGTGGTTGCATGCTTCTAGGTATAAATTGCCTAGCAATTGTTTCACTTACTTCAGAAACAGCTGCAACTGTAGTTCAAGGGGGTATTAGAATCTTGTAGTGTACATGGTACTGACTTAAAGGACAAGAAAGATGCAAGACTGAGAAGATCATGAGTTCTTCTTATGCAGTTTCAGATAGTGGCTAAGGCCAATCAATGTGTCACGTGATTGGAGTCCTCTTGAACTAACCCTGAGAGGCCATTTTGTGGAACTGTGAGTATGGGTTGCAGAGGGGAGAAACATGTTAGAGATACCATATCTGTAAGACACTTTCCAAGAGCTACATAAAGAGACTAGAAAGAGCCCAAGGGAGAGATGTATATTTCAGGCAGCAAAGCTGAAAAGGCAGAGATATTAAAATCTTTTGAAACTGGAGTTCCAGTCATAATACATGTATCGATAGTATTTGAAATTTTCTATCCTGGACTTCAGTCCTGCTATGACCCCGTCTCTCCTATTCATGCTGCTCCTCCCCATTATTGGAATTTCTCTTGTAGTGAAGATGAATGTTCCATGACAATGCATATTGGAACTTGATTTTGGTGACAGGGTTGCAATTAAGATGTTGCTGTAACTTTCAGGAGGGATTTGACCAAACATCTTAGCACTGTTAAGCCTATTAAAGTCAATCAACATTTTTGGTTTGTTTGCTTGTTTGTTTTGATTTGTTTTATTTTTGTTTTTTGAGCTGGACTTAATTTATTTGGCATCATGAGATGAATGTGAGCCTACTTTTATCAGGTGTGGAATGTAGTAGTTTGAGTGAGTAGTGTCCCTTATTTATTTCCATATATTTGGATATTTGGTCTCCAATTGATGATATAGGTGGAGGTTGTATAGTCCTTTGTAGCCAAAGCATTGTTGTCAATAAAGACATATTTTGAAGATTAACAGCCTCACTCATTTCTGGTTTTAAATAACACTTTCTGCTGGATGAAATATGTTGAACACATGAACAATTCCCTGCTTCTGATTATATGCCTTCCCTGCCTCTTGCCATGTCTGTCTAGTCAAAATATATAGCATCATTCCGGAGCTGTAAGGCAAAATAAACTTTTTCTTTCTGTGTTTTCTTTCATCAGAGCTTTTAAACATAGAACAGAAAAAAGTAACATTTATTTGGAGAAATGATGGATGGGTATGGGAAGTCGACTAAATCAAAGGTATATGTAAAGAACATAAGGAAAGCTAGTACCTTGTAAGCCATTTAAAAATATATAAATCCAACCACTATCTGATTGGATTTAGGGCCCACACCATGTGATGGAAGCACTGCTCAAGTATCCACAAACTTGAAACATTGGGTAAAACTAAACACTACTGTTCTGATAAAGAAACATTACATTAAAATAACTCCTTATGACATTATTCTGTTTTCAAGATCAGTGTCTTGTTCCACCAGCCAGCATAAGAAATGCTTGTTTCCACAAAATATGGGAATTAACATCAGAGACCCACAGCTAGACAATGTACAGAAAGACATTGGAACACTCATTATAATTGGGATAACTTTATCAAACCTCTCCCCTGAGGGCTCAAAGAAACTAGTGGAGAGTAGGCATTTTTGCTCTCCCCGTGGAGCCCTGTGATTAGTTCAATGATTTGCTGCAAGCATCTGCCTATGTATATGCCAGACACTAGCAGAGCCTCTCAGGAGACAGCTATAGTAAAAATGGATATGTTGCTGAAAGCAATCTACAGATTCAATGCAATTCCCAACAAAATTCCAATTCAATTCTTCACAGAGTTAGAAAGAGCAATCAGCAAATTCATTTGGACTAATGAAACACCTGGAATAGTGAACAGTATTCTCAAGCTGTACTACAAAGTAATAGTGATAAAAACTGAATGGTATTGGTACAGAAACAGGCAGGAAGATCAATGAAATAGAATTGAAGACTGAGAAATGAACCCACACACCTATGGTCACTTGATCTTTGACAAAGGAGCTAAAATTATCCAGTTGAAAAAGGACAGCATTTTCAATAAATAGTGCTGGTTCAACTGGAGATCAGCATGTAGAAGAATGCAAATTGATCCATTCTTATTTCCTTGTACAAAGCTGAAGTCCAGGTGGATCAAGGACCTCCACATTAAACCAGATACAATGAAACAAATAGAAGAAAAACTGGGGAAGAGCCTCTAACGCATGGGCACAGGGGAAATGTTCCTAAATATAACACCAATGACTAATGCTCTAAGATCAAGAATTGACAAATGGAACCTCATAAAATTGCAAAACTTCTGTAAGGCAGAGGACACTGTCAATAGGACAAAATGGCAACCAACAGATTGGGAAAAGATCTTTACCAATCATACATCTGATAGAGGGCTAATATCCAATGTACTTACCTGGGAGGATTTCAGGGGTTCATAGACAATTTTCACACCTGAACAATAATGGCAAGATAGTTGTGGTACCAACAACACTGTGATTGGACTTGAGTCCTGCTTCACTGGAGGGAACACATTTGTACTGGAAATCTGTCCAAAAACCTATGGTTAGAGAGAGCACAGATCCTACAGGGAAACTGAATATGCTCTCCAGCTGTATTTGTTGAGTGCAAAACAATCCTCTAAATATTTATGTTTACATATAAATGATGCACAAATTATGACTTTTTCTTAATCATAAAAGTTCTTTCTCATGTTTGGTATTGAATACAGGGACCTGTGGGTGCTCATGTTTCTTATAATAAGTATTATTTCTGTTCAGTCTTGAATAAGGCATTTATGTCATTCCCTTTCATGTTCCTGAACACTGCAGAGAGGGAAGAAAAATTTAAGAACCAGAAGATTTGTTAAATTGATGA
Organism: Grammomys surdaster; assembly: GCF_004785775.1. Lineage (NCBI taxonomy): Eukaryota > Metazoa > Chordata > Mammalia > Rodentia > Muridae > Grammomys > Grammomys surdaster. The sequence goes on from NW_021604613.1 coordinate 5,789,431, forward strand.
AAAATGCCATGTTCAAGGCAAGGTCCATCCATGACAATCAGGAATGAACACATATTTCAGTTGCTTGCATTTGATCTACACAAGAACTGGCTTATCAATGGAACTAAAATTGGAAGGGTTAAGGGTTTCTCAAACTGCAATATTAAATTATTGTCTATAGATAGATTGTGGGAAGTATATGCCTTCAGTTTTTACTTCAGTTTTCTACCTATCAGTGAACCCACACAACTCCAATAGACAATTCTGTACTAATTGTTATACTAACAGCCTTGGTTATAATCAATATTGCACAAAATAATTTTTATAGAGATGATCTGAAAGATGGACTTTGTAGGGAGAAAACAGTAAGGTATTAAGTACAGAAAAGAGATAAGAGGCTAAAAATGAAAGGAGTAAATGTAAGAAATTACATACTTGTATGAAATAAGCAGATATAAATTTAATTAACATTTAAACATATTTAAAATAGTAAACTAATAATAGAGAGACTCATGTTTTTCAATTTACATTCATTTCTAATAAAATTTTAATAAAAAGTTCATATATGTTTCTTGTTTAAAATTCAGATTCTAATGTACTCGATAGATTTCTATGGCCTTTTAATCCATTATATTTTATGTAATTTAGAATACATTAAAATATTCATAATTTATAAAGATTCATTATTTAATATGCGACAATCAAAATTGTAGAACTGTATGCTACAGCCAGCATGAAACTTGAAAACTTATGCTAAGTATAGGTTTAAATTTTCTGATGAAATTCCAGAGTGTGTTTTTTTAAATTCCTTTAGTGCACATATATATTCAATTTTAGATTGTATTTTTGGTTTCTTAGCTCTAAAATCATAATGAAATACAGTCATTGGCTCATACACATTAAATATATGATATGTGTGGTATGTGAGTTATATCAATAAAAATATTTCAAAAGAAATTTAAGAATTCAGTTAAGTATATGCCAGGATTTGACAGGAATTAACACTGAATATCAGAATCATGGAGTGAAAACTGAAATGCATATGTAAGTAAATGTGGAGCAGACATCTGCATTTTCTCTCTATTTACTTCCAAATTCTTTAAGTCAGTTTGATCAACTAAAACTGAAATAAAGGTATATTTGTACCTGGTGACATTGCTATTTTGTGTCACTGTTGGGCCAATAGTTGACACCTAATCCATGGGGATTCTGTGATAAAATATTGTATATGTGACTATAATTTCATGTAGAAAATATTTTTAGTCACTTACATGTACTCAAATTTTATATACATATTGAAGAAAAGCTTATTTCTGCCCTGAAGTCTCCTGGTTTTCTGTGTAACTTTCATATAAATCAACTAAATTTGTCAACTTTCTCAAGTGCTACTTAGAAATGCAGGCATTATTAAATAGCTTCAAGATAACAGCATAAAATGTGTTTAATACAAGGAAATAGACAGCTAGATTTCTGTGAGATTGGGGCACTAAATATGTACAATAAAATTAAAATCTAAATTAGGGCCAAGTCTATGCTTCCTCCATCTCCAAGGCTCGGGACCATTGTGGAAGAGTGAATAGAAATATTTTAAGAGCTACAAGTGGGTGAAGACCTTTGTAAAATTATACATTCTGATATGTCAGGGTCATTCACCTACAAGCTCACTCATAAAAAGTAGCTGTGGCTGCCTAAAAGTACTATGTGTTAGTAGCCCAGTAAGCAGTAAGAGGAAAGGGCTCAGAGGCCCTACTTGTAGCTGGGAAACTATTGGCAGTTGGTGACTAATGGAGGCAATCAGGTTTTTTTTTTTTTTTTTTTTTTAATCAGGGATGTATCTAGGGTAGGTTGCTAATGTTCAGGTGAATATCCACATACAATGCCAATTTAGTGAGTATAATTGGATTCAGTAGGTTAGAAGAAAGGGGAGGAAAAGGAGGCATAAAAAGAAGAGGAGGACCAACTTTTTGCCTAGTTTGAATACCATTAAGAAGATCCTGGCAAGTTTAGGCACTATGGAATGTTAAGTTCAGCTCACATGAATGACATTATGCAGCTATTGTCAAGTTAGACCACAAGCTTTTAGTGGAGCTGGAAGTCCCGTTTGCTGTTCTATCCAGGACTGCACCTCTATTGCTCTGTCACCTGCATTCCCACAACCCTGGACAGGTGGACAATACAGCATCTGAAAATAACACCATGGAGTGAGATTGACATGAAAACATTGACATTTTAGGTTTAAGAAAAATAACAAATGAAGCAAACACTGAAAATATGACAACAGAATTGGAAACATTTAACATGTCACACCAAGTAAAGTGAATGGAAGGAAGGAAGAAAGTCACCATGCTTGAATAGTAGGGATATGGAATTTAAATTCTTGATTAGATTCAACAGTGATCATAGTGAAAATGCTGAGGGGAGAGTAACAGGGCATGGCTGGGGTTATATATTTTTATATAAAGATATATGCACATGACATTTTGTATGGAAATAAAGGTATACACAGGGGTTATTGTCAAAATATTTTAACAGCTGGTGCCACACTGACTCAAACTGGGTGATGTAGACTACCTGCTGGGCAGACATCTGGACTTAGATTTTGTACTGAAGCCAAATCTTGAGTGTAAGGGAGAGGACAATTAATAACATAAAGATATCATGATGTTTACATTTTTTTAATAGTTAAACCACAAATGTAGAACATAAAAGAATTCAAAGTATTAGCAACAAATAAAATTGTAGGGGTGGACTTTGGTAAAATTCTATAAAATTATAATCATTTTGAGTATAATCACTGTTAAAGAATGCTTTAGAAAACAATCCCTTGAGTCCTATCTATCCTGCTGAATGTGTCACTTAAATGAACTGTGCAATATTTGTGTAATTTAAACATATATTATTATTATTTGCATGCAATTTTGAAATCATCTGCATGTATCAATAGAGGAAATAGTTTCCCAGTTTGGCAATAGATAATGATTTTCTCATTTTCATTCATGGCATGACCAATCATTTCTGCAAGTATTGGTGATTTGGGTATCATATTTTGTTATGGATGCATTTATTTCAAGTATGTCCATTGTTCTGCTTAAATTCATTATGCATGAAACACTTCCATCAAAGCAATGCTGTCTCCTTAGTACCAGTGCATTCCATTCATTGTAAATGGTCCATATACATATGCAATTTTAAAATACTGAAAAATGTACACTTTTATTTTTGTAATTAATATTATTTTTATGTGTATGTGTATACTCCTGACTAGACCTATGTGTACTATGTGTATACACGAGTCCTGAAGACATGTCTGATCCTCTGAAATTGCAAAATGAAGATAGCTGAGAGTCACTATATCTGTTATGGGAACTGAACTCAGGTTCGTTGAAAGAGTCACAAATTGACTTAACTGCTGGGCCATCTTTCCAGCTTCTCTTTCTATCCCCACTTCACAGAAATATGTTTTAATATTTTCACTTAGCCATTTCTATTAAACAATTTATTCTACAAATAATACTTACATGTGGTAAATTTTTGTCTCACAATTATTTTATCCTCTTAGTATTCCTGGATTTCTCATTTTCTAATATCAAGGAGTTTTTTATCCACTCCTCCTTTACAAAAACCCTCACAAATATGTGCCCATTTTTACCTCTCTTGCCTATATATCCACTCATCTATATATCCACTCATCTCTAGGGAACAAAGCGTTCTTTATCACACAGAAATCTACACTTCAGTAACTTGACTCATCATTCTGCATTCACATCTGTATATACATACACTCATGATTTAGTATTTCTTTAGCTAAACAGAGAATAATAAGCAAAGGATACCTAGTTTGTTCAATTTCTCTAATTAATTATTTTTTCACTTAACAATGTTATTTATTTATTAAGACATGAGTTAGCCATGTAATAGCAGTAGACCTGAAACTCTCACTGATCCCCCTACCTCATTCCCATTAATGTTAGTATTTACTGATCTTTGTGTAATCCTTTTATAATTATTTGCCACTGCATTTTCTTTGACATATATAGCTTTGTCATATGTGTAAGATACATACATTTTATAACACTGTCAGTTAATAACATCTTTTTTTTTTATTTTCTATGGATCATAGCAACAGTGAGAAACTATTAATATTTAGCTTGATTTTCAATTTTTTTTTTTACTTTTTATAATGGGACAACATGATAATTGCCTACATATATCTAGCTTTTTGATAAGGCACTGATTGGGAAGAAATTAAGTTCAAACACCAAAAGCTTATATAATCCATTTTTTCTGACAGTAGATTTGTGCTAAAATAAGCAGCATGTTTATTATTAAGGGTTGGTCTGTGTGAAGCCCTTTATTAATCTTTATTATATTTATAAAATCTTAGCTACACAAAGCTAGTTTTACATACAACAATGACATCAGGTGCATAGTTATGAATAATCTCCAAACTATGGAATAGCTTTTATTAATGGTAGTAGTGCTGGGTCTATCCTTCACTGAGTATTTCAGTTGGAAAGAGTCTTCTTCTATCTTGATAATAGAAGATTCTGGATACAGGTAGTCATACACTTGGGGAAAATAAATGTCTGAAACCTGGGCACTAGATAGAGGAAATGTGTCTAAAGGAAAAACTGATGTAATACTAATTCACTCCACTCTTATTTGAAGACCAACAATGTTCAAACTGAAATGCTTCATAAGTGATTGTCATTGTCTAATTTCCTGAGTGCTAAATTTTGTTTCACCCATCACACATATGCACACACACACACACACACACACACACACACACACACACACCTTAATGCATTAATAGTGGGACTGAAGTTATCTGTTTTGTTAGACTTTGTGCCTTTAAAAAGAGTTAAGAGTTGCAGATCTTATTTGAACACAGATCACAATAAATTAGCCTTAAATTATTTCTTGATATTTTATTTCTCCTGTTAGGGAAGAAAAGAAATCTGAACTCATCCTCAAATGCTCTATAATACTAGATACTTGATATTTTGCTTTTTGAGCATTGCTAATATGGCAAGTCTCAGGACAAAAATGTCAATTATTCAAATAATTTTAAAGAAACAGATTTATTGAAGGATAGATTATGAAGAAAATGTCACTGTTAATAAGGAACATTCCCATTTCTTAGAAAGGATCTTTTGTCTTATCTTTCTCTTCTGAAACAAATTCAGGAAAAAGTCTTACTTGCTAGTTCTCAAGATATTGTTTATGTTTAATGGTGAATTTTCATGCATGTTCTTCTATAAGCTCTCCAGTTCATACTTCAGGGTCAACTGATGTATGTAATGCTTTCCTTATCGTTATTCATGATATAAATATATTTATCTGATTTTTCATTTAGGATATGTACAATTCTGTTAGATATTGAACCAAAAAAGATTGTTGATCTAGGCTATTTTCAAATTATTTACTCACCTTTACATGCTTTTAAGTTTGAACCTTCCTTGACTAATGTAATATTTTAATCATTTTATTTCCTAATTACATAACAAATATTACATCTTTGGAAATGCTGATGTGCCCCTCATTCATTGTTCCCCTAATAAAGTTGTGATATAATCATTTTGTAGTATATCAGGCAGAAGAAGCAATTGATTATGCGCATTGCTTTTTAGATTCATCCAAATTGTAAGAATGATTCACAACTATGTTTTCTTCTTTCTAAAATCACAAATACTCAAAAATCTTTCCCATTTTGTGAAATGGAGCAAGCAACTTTTATTGAAGGTCATCATAAAATTCAAGTTAAATTGTATTTACTTTCATAATAAAACAAGAATACAGGTGTGACATAATCACTATAATTGTTTCTTTACTAGAACATGATGTCAGACTCAGAGTCAGTCAATTTCATTCCTCATCTGTCATACTAACAATTGGAATAGATGGGTTGACTATTGCTGAGTGAGCTTGCATATTAGTTGTAGTGTAATAGATTTCCGTGTGGCATTCTCATTACTTCTGTAAATGAATCATAGACAGTAGATCTGATAATTTTACATCTCTTTTGATTTTTTGGGTATCTTTGCAGTGATATTTGAAATCACAGCTTTTTCAACACTATAGCATGTTTAAACCTTTAACTCAGAGTCTTAATTCATGTTTGGAGTTTTGGAGAAAATATTACTTTTATTCTTATACAGTGTACTCAACTATAGGCTGTCACACCTTTGACAAACCTCTGTCTCCATAGATATTTACATTATGATTCATAACAGTAGCAAAAGCATAGTTAAAAGTAGCAACAATATAAATTTTAGGATTGGAGATCACTACAACATGAGGAACTGTATTCAACTACCACAGCTTTGGGAAAGTGCAGAACCACTGTTCTAATAGACAGGTGATCATGTGCATGAATACTGAGAATGGCAAATGAAATTCCTCAAATGATATTTTAAACAAAGCATACTTCTCCCATATTCACTCCACTTTATTCAAAATCATTCTCTTTTTTCCTTTCTCCTCTTCTCCCTCATTTTCTTAGAATGTCTGTCTCTTATGACTCAATTGTACAATAACATAGGAAGAAAGCTAATGCACCTTTGAAATCAGAAGCTAGCCATGAATGCAAAGTTGCATACTGCTGTGTTTGCTGAATGTAAGGAACAGCACCACCCGATCTTAGTCATGAAGAGCATCAGCAACCTGTCATACATGTGCGATGCCATGGTGGTGTTGATGCTTTTTCCTCATTTTCCAGCTATATGATTCCTTTAAGATTTAATAGTTTTTTGTACTTTCCCTTTCATTTAAACCAGTTTTCAATAAAGATACTAGATAGCATCTAATTATATCAGTCATCTATCTAAGAAGTACATGACACAAGATTTGAGGATATGAACACAAATTTATATTTTTGTTACTTCTTCCACATTAAGGACTTTGTAAATTTTTTCATTACTTATAAAGAAACTGTTATTTGCATTTGATTTTAGTTAAAACTTAAACATAAAAATAAAATGTTGAAAGTAAAATATATTTTGATCAATGAAATATGTAAAGTTCACAAACTGATAACAAAATAGCAGCAAAGAAAACAATTACAAATAAGAAAAATTATTACAATTAGAACAAAATCACTACATGTTTACTCCTTGTTAGTCAAAATATATCATTCACAAGGAGTTAGCTGAGCTGAAAACCTATATGATTAAGATATTTTTAAAGTAAAATGTATTGTATTGTGAGTTAAATAAATTAATCTGCCTTATGATATATATTATTGAAATATTGTGACTAATAATTTTCTCTTTCTGGAAATGAAAGAACTATCAAATACACAGAATGGTGTTTGCATCCATTACTAAAGAACACAAGCTTGAAAATACAAATTTATGTGAGAAAGACAATTGGGAATTTGGTATTGTTATTGCTTCATGTTTTACAACGTAAAATGGACACAAGGATGAGAAGGTTAGTTACTTTTTATCAAAGGTTATTTAAGTAATCTTTATGTTGATATTAAATATTTGTGTGGTGGGAGAGGACAGAATTATGCTTCCATTAAGAAGACCAGCCAAATCCTAACCACTAGACCACCAGGGATGCTGGTGAGGATGTGGAGAAAGAGGAACAGTCCTCTATTGTTGGTGGGATTTCAAACTGATACAACCACTCTGCAAATCAGTTTGGTGGTTCCACCAAGAAAATTAGACATAGTATTACCTGCAGACCCAGCCATACCACTCCTGGGCATATACCCAGAATATATAACAAGGACACATGCCCCACTATGTTCGTAGCAGCCTTATTTATAAAACCCAGAAGCAGAAAAGAACTGAGATGTCCTTCAACAGAGGAATGGATACAGAAAAAGTGGTACATTTACATAAAAACAATGAATTAATGAAATTCTTAGGCAAATGGATGGAACTAGAAAATATCATACTGAGTGAGGTAACTCAATCACAAAAGAACACACATGGTAAGTGCACACATGCACTCACTGATAAGTGGATATTAGCCCAAAAGCTAGCAATATCCAAGGTACAACTCAGAAACCACATGAAGCTCATGAAGAAGGAAGACCAAAGTTTGTGTTCTTCGGTTCTTCTTAGAAGGAGTAACAAAATACTCATGGGAGCAAATATAGAGACAAATTGTGGGATGGAAACTGAAGGAGAGGCTGACTGGAGACTGCTCCACGTGGGTATACATCCCATGTGCATCCACATCAAGTAGACGCTGATGTGGATGTCAGGAAGTGCATGTTGACAGGAGCCTGATATAGGTGTGTCCTTAGAAGTTTGCCAGAGCCTGACATATACAGAGATGGTTGCTCACAGCTATCCATTGAACTGATTATGGGGTTCCCAATGGAGAAGTTAGAGAAGACTAAAGGAGCTGAAAGTGTTTCCAGCCCCATGGAACAAGCAACAATACCAACCAATCAGAGCTCCAAGGACCTAAACAACCAGCCTGGGAGCATACAGAGAAGGACTGATGGCTCCAGATGTATATATAGGGGAGGATGGCCTTGTTGGCCATAGGTAGGAGAGGAAGTCCTTGGTTTAGTGAAGGCTGGATGCCCCAGTGTGGGGGAATTTAAGGGTGGGGATCTGGGAGTGTGTAGGTGGGTGGGGGCACATCCTCATATGTTGGGAGCCGCGTTCGCCATTTGACAATGGCGCGGCTCCGTCTCCCCACTTCTCGGCTATTTGACAGAGCCGTGAATGAAAGTGCGCCTGTGCAGGGCGCGCCGGCTTCCCGCTCTCTGGTTTTAGTCAGAACCAAAGCCGAGTGTGCGCATGCGCAAGGCGCGCAAATTAATATGCTAATCAGGCGCCACTCAAAGAGCCAATGAAAACTAATATGTTAATTAGGCATTACTTAAGGAGCCAATGAGCATGCGGCACATTCTCCCAGGACTCTATATAAGCCGTGGGTTCTGGGGCTCGGGGTCCTTCGCCACTACCATCCAAGAGAGCTGTAACACTACCATCTAAGAGAGCTGTAACACCATCTAAAAGAGCTGTAACAAGTAAACTGCTGTCAGAAGAATCCTGAGTGTGGCGTTCTCCTTATCGGCAAGGCGGCGCGTCACACTCATAGAAGCAGGAGAAAGGGGGATGAGTTAGGGGATTTCTGGTTGGGGGGGAAATGGGGTAAGTGGATAACATCTGAAATATAAATAAAATATCCAATAAAAATAATTAAAGTAAGAATGAATTATTAAAATTGTTGAAAAAAAAGACCAACCAAAAATAATATGGAAAAAGAAGGAACCAAGTCACAGACATTTGATGTGTTTAAAAACACCATTGAATTACTCAGTTTATATAAAAATATCAGTGTTTTTTCAGCTATCAGGAATTATTCACTTTTGTCCCACAAATTTTTTTTCTGGATACTGTTCATTGCTTTTAGTCTAAAGAACATTTAGATATGAAATTTAACAAATGTGCAGTGATAAAACTGAAATGTTCATACACCTACACATAAATAAATCTATTACAAAGTGTATAATAACACAATATTTTTATTGCAAGTTTAATACAATTTTGATTAATTGACAAGAAAAATGTCTATTAAACTATAGATGCAACCATATTTCAGACAATTTTTGTAATTATATATATATATATATATATATGCACTTATAATGATGCATAGTATACATAAGCTTTGGAAAATATCTTTTTTGCTAGTAATAATGAATTAAATTGAATTACATTTTGATGTCTATGGATTTTGTCCAGGATACTAATGAACTGATCTAATTGGACCATGTTGATCATTTTCAAAGACATCCCAATTGACTCAGAACAGTGAAAACATAAAAACATCTACCTCAGAACTGTTTGATATTGATTTAACTGAGGCATGAGTCAATAATATTTCTTTGACAGTCATCACTTCTAAGCTCGGGTTTCATTGTGTTCTAGCACATTTTCATATCAGTCAGAGATATAATCCACTTCTCAATCCATCCTATTATTAATAAAAGCAATTTTCACTTGATAATATTGACCTTTGAATTAATTTTAACTATGTGTTATATTCACCATTATTGATTAGTGTTTGTGTTCACCTAAATACCTAGAATGTGTTCTCTATATTCCTTTATTTTGTCTTATGTTTTTACATATATGCTGTCTGTGTGTGTAAGTTTGTATGTATGTGCATGTATCAATTTGTTTTTAATATCATATGTTTGTGTGTATGAATTTGTTACAGTGTTATACAAAGAGAACATATATAATCTATTATATTTAATTTTGATAAACATTTTCTGGTTTTGTACTCTGGTAATTAATGAATTTTGGTTTTATACAAGATCAATAGCTAGTATTATGTAGGATTGGTTAAAGTGAAAATAATTTTAGATATATGTACTCATGCATACAGAATAATACGGCTGTGTTTAATAAATCCATACTCTAACACGAAGTGGGCATAATAGTATTACTGAGAACTACACTCCATTTGTGTAATATAATTTCAACAAAATTGTACACAAACATGGAAGAAAGGTTATGTCTTTATGGAGGAAAGGTACCTTTTTTATTTTTTTTTTTTTTTTACTTTGCCTCTTTATTATCAGACCCTAAAAATAGCCACTGACTTGTTTTTCATTGTGTGTAATGTCAATGTGAATCACAAATTTTACAGGTGAAATGAATAGCTGCTTTGCTCAAAAAAAGAATCTGGCAATCAGCCCTGCATTCTGCTAAACCAGCATGCTGACCACCTTCTTGGCTTGAGTCAGGCAGCTATTTGGAAAGCTTTTAGTCATTATCTTCTTAAGTGATATAACTGCCCACTTTTCAGCATGACTCATTTATCATTCGTTTTTTGCCAAAGAACTGAATTATTTGGGCTTTTTTTCATGTTATCTTTTTGAAAACTCTGACATGACTTCAGTGTCAGTATTTTTTTATAACTAGAAAAGAACATATGCTATATTTTGAAAAGTGGCTGAACTTGACAGCATGAGAATTGACACTTAGAATATGTAATTTTCTAACATTGCCCCATGGGACATATGTGTGTTTACTTTTCGGGCCTGACAATGTAAAGCTTTCTACATAACACTCTCGAGATTTCATTGAAGACAGTTTAAAGTAAAATACAGACTAAAATTTGATTCATTGTATCTGGAAAATCCTTGGTAAGTACACTTGCTTTATGGTACACTCATTGTACCATATAAACCAGCAAGCAAATCATAAGAAGAGTTGTAATGATTACATGGAAAAAACAAATATAAAAATCGTATATTATCCCTCAGGAAAATGAAGTAAGGATAGAAAGAGGGTTATACTTTAGGACACTTCACAATGCCCCTTACAAATCCCTGGATAATAATGCTGTGCATACAGATTATGCCTTCTGTACTCTGTCTTCTTTTAGTTAGCCTGTTTTTTATCCAGTCATGTTACCACTATGTATTCCCAGCAATATCCACTTCAGTTGTTAACCTATTAGTGTATTACTTTAACTAGGAACAAGAGTTGGGATCTCTAATGTTATTATACTTACTCACAGGGCTATTCCTCATAAAATAATTAAAAGTTACAAGGATATGGTATCTTCCTTTCATATTCTTGAAAACACATGCAGACACATATGCACACACCAAACACACATACTCACATACACACAGAGAGGAGGGAGAGAGAGAGAGGGGAGGGGGAGAGGAGATGAGGATGAGTTAGTGGACAAAGACAAGGATGAAGACAAAGACAAAGAAGAAGAAAGAAGAAGAAGGAGGAGGAGGAGGAGGAGGAGGAGGAGGAGGAGGAAGAAGAAGAAGAAGAAGAAGAAGAAGAAGAAGAAGAAGAAGAAATAGAAATCCAAATGACCTTACAATACTTTGATTCATTTAGTTTAATTCATTTAATTTGTACTACCTTCAGTCAAATCCTAAAGGAGAATAAAATTTTATAATGTCCAATGCACACCCTTATTGTCTGCTTCATTCTGTTTGCAAATCCATATGTTAAAATAGAACTCTGAGGTCTTCCCTAATCCCAGTATTAGTTTTGATATGCCAGAAACACTTTCCAAAATGACCAAACAATATGTTTTTAAGTAATTTCTTCCACCAATCAATATTTTTCCTCCCTATTTATCAAGAATCAAATATAGCTCAGACTTCATTTTCCAAATATTGGTAGGCCTTAAGGGACCATAAAATTCCCATGAAGCCATTCTTATAATCATGCCTTTGACAAACTAGCTTCTAGAAGCCATTAAATGCACATCATAAATCTGGCCACTGCAAATCTATATGGGAATTGATGGTATGCAAGGAATGAATTATGCATTACAGAACTGCTGACTGGCAAGGAAAGAATGTTCATATATATATATATATATATATATATATATATATATATATATAATGGTACCTGTGCATTCTCAGTGTTAACTATCTGAAATTGTCACTGAATATAAATAACGGTACAATATTGAAATTCAAGAGAAACAGTAGAATTCTTCATTGTAAAATTGCTAGTTTTCTAAGTAAATGAATGTAGTAAACATATAGGTGCATAATTTGAATGTATGCCGAGTAATATATTATTTTCATTGGATATGGATTAGGTAAGTTTATATTATAAATGCATGAGAAACAAAATGTTTCTTGTAAGCATTGCCCACTCATATCAGCATGGTTAATAAATTTTATTTAGAAAAATGAATACTTTTATTGAGAATATGAACAACAACATTTATATTTATATTTAACTATAATGGTCGCATAATATACACAATACTAAAAATCCTAAACCAAAAGTTCAGAAAATATATATGGTAATAGAAATCTCTGAAACTTACTACAAAATTTGTTATCTGACAAACCAAGGAGATGGTTAAGTGTTCTTTTTAGTTTTATATAGAACATGATTTAAACTCCTAGGATCTACACGGGAGTTCACAACCTTCTGTAACTCATGTTGCAGGGAATTTATGGCCTCTTCTGACATGCATGTAGATAAACACTTATACATAAAAATAAATGCTTAATAAATTTATTACTAAATGTGCATAATAATAAAATGCTTGAATAGGTTGACATCCTAATGATGAATGATTGGATCATCCTGATTATGTACAGATGGCTTCACACACAGCTTAAGACCTGCATGATTAATTCCAATTATTCACTAGATTTTAATTGTTTTGTTTATTTTTTTTCAGAATGTAATGAGGGATTATTCAAAAGACTCTTTCTGAGACGGAATAGTTAGCCCGTGGGATAATATTTGAACAATTAGAAAAATTTCTAAGACTTTTACACAGAATATTTTACCAATTCTCTATTTTTTATTAATCATTTTATTCACTTACAATTCCAATGATATCCCCCTTCCTGGTTATTCTTCCAATCCCCCCCCCCGTCATCCCATTCCCCCTGACCCCCTTCCCATCCTCTTTGCTTCTATGAGGTTCTTCCATCACTCACACACTTCCACCTCACTGCTCTATCATGCCCCCACACTGGGGCATCAAGCCTCCAGAGGACCAAGGGCCTCCCTTCCCATTGATGTCAGATAAGGCCATCTTTTGCCAAATATGTATCTGGAGCCATGGCTCCCTCTTTGGATGATGGGTTGTCTGGTTAGTTGATATTATTTTTCCTTTGGTGTTGCAATCCCCTCCAGCCCTTTCAGTCCTTCCCTTAGCTCTTACATTGGGGTCTCTGGGCTCAGTGTAATAGATGGTTGTAAGTATTTGCATCTGTATTATCAGGTGTTGGTAAAACCTCTCAGGAAACAAACATACCAGGCTTCTGTCAGCCAGTGCTTCTTGGCATAAGCAACAGGGTCTGAATTTTGTGTCTGCAGAAGATATGGAACCGTAGGTAGGTCAGTCTCTGGATAGCCTTTCCTTCAGTCTCTGTTCAATTTTTTGTCTCTGCCTTTCCTTTGGACAGGATCATTTGTGGGTTAACAATTTTGAGATGAGTGAGTGGCCTTATCCCTCAACTTGGGGCCATGCCTATCTACTGAAGGTGGTCTCTACATGCTGACCTTTAGAAAAATACCTGAAAGCCATTTGTTAGTCCCCCTTTTTAATGGGTTGATTCACATTCTTTAGATTATAGTAGGCATAAAATATATTCTTTTACCAGTAAAATTTATACAGTAGGTATTATTTAGAGAGATTTCTAATAACCAGTAGAAGGTGATATTTAAGTATTTAAGTTTGTATTTAACTTTTTATAAATTGTGATATTGAGCATACTACAAAAGTGAAAAGAAAAGTCAGTAATGAAAGTATAGATCATTTGGTAAGTTACATAAAACCTCTACTGATAAGTTGTTAAGAGGCATATATATGTAATTGGTATAAATAATCCAAGTATAAATTTTCCTTATAATATTCTATCACTATGATAAAAGATTACTCTTTTTCTCTTTCTACATTCAACAAATTTTAAAAGACAAAATTTAAGTGAAATTTATCTTTGTTCTCATTGGGCACTTATCCCAAAAGTTTGGTTTTTCAAGTAGACTGAAAATAAAGATTAAAAGAGCTCATTCAAAACATTGTCCGTACAATAAGTATTATAACAGAAAGCCTTTAGGGACACTGGATACTTTATATTTGTACATTTTTGTGACATTCAAAAGTTTTCTGATTATTCTTTTTACTACATGCTATTTCATTTATCTGCATTTAAGGGGTTTAAAAAACATACATATGATTCACAGGTAATGTAAGGACCCAGAAAAAAGACCCCCAACTCAAGTCCTGATCAGCATGCACCCAAGGAGACACGAGAGACTGACTTGATGCAAAATAGCATAAAGGCAGTTTACTAACAAGGGCCCTTGGATCATAACTCATCCCATGCAGGGGAGAGAATTTCGATGAAGACCCCAGGAAGTTTAGAACTTTTATAGGGGGAGGCACAAGGGGGAAGGGAAAAGCGGGAAATTCTGGCATGGTTACATATGATTGGATATTTCAAACATCAGCACTTTGCGTAAGCAATCATTTTGACAGGCTGGATGGCCCACTATTTTTGACCATGAAGCCTCAGACCTTGTAGGATAAACACCAGGTGGCTCATTACTCACTTGGGCATGTTTAGACTGGTCAAGATATGTCTTTGGTTGTTTCTACATTTCTGGTCACCTCATCCCTAGAGGGGCTTGATATTTTTATTATGGCTATTCTCAGCAAGCTCAGCAAGCTGTCCTGCGGTCTTTGCCAATTTGTTTGTGGTCTCTGCTGAGCTGTTTTAATTATTACTCTTACAGTAATAGAAAACATAGCACTCATGTTTATAATTCTTGACTAAAATACTTAATATTGTCCCAAGTGCCCTCCATTTCCATTGAGTAACTTTGCTATTCTTTATGGTGAAAAGTTTCTTTGGAGATGTGTATGTATCACATTTTCTTCATCTATTACTCTAGTCTAAGACATTTAGGTTTATAATAGAACCAAGATATTACGAATAGTTCTGAAATAAATATCAGGCAGGAAATATCTATGTGATATAAATAGTCTGAAATGTATCAAAATAGAAGGAGAAAAAGACCACAAAGTCACCTTCAAGAAAATATATTTTAAAAGTATACATTTAATAGAAATAACTGTGACAGTGTCTATGGGACAGAGAGAATCTGAGCTACGAATTTTACATACATTTTTCCATAATGTTCCAAGCACCTGGGAAATAGCAATCATTGTTCTTAGATAAAGACATTAGAGTCTTTACACCATTTGTGTACTCTCTAGTCTCTTATTCAGAAAAAATCATCTTTCCCCATGCAAATGTTTATTAATATATGGTCACTGATGGCTAAAATACATTGTTTTCAACTACATTATTCACTGGTTTAGTATTGTGAATGGAATATAGAATTTTCAGAAAGGATACTGAGTTTCTTATGATTTCTTATAATATCATGTAGTATTACAACATTTGGTCATATTACTGGACTTTACTGTTAATTAGCTCAACACATTATATAATTGCATCATAAATTTACATGTAAAACTGTCCTTCAGCTTAGGTTTACAGGGCTTATAATTGTGATTTGGTAAAACAACTAATTTATGAATTCAAGAGAAATGTTTGTAGTGTAGTGGAAGTTAAATATTATAATGTAGTGATTTCAGTTAGCAACCAAGAATCCATGTCATGGGGGTACTATCCTTCATAAGAAATAGGAATGGATTCTTAATGTCTCCCAAATATTTCTGACAGTATAAAAATATACCTACTCACAGAAAATTACAGTTAAGACACGTATGAGTCAAGGAGTAAATGTGCTCTTATAAATTTAATCCAAAAATGATGATAGATTGTTAAACAATTGCATAATGCAAAAGAAGTTTTAAAATAATGGGAAAATTGGAGACAAAGACTGCCAGACTACAATTATGGATACACACTTAGTTACAAGTTAGCCAAAAGTTCAAAAAATATATGACAAAGCAGAATAATTCAGAGTGAGAATCTGTGTTTAGGAATATGTGCATACATGAACAATTAGTGCAAAAGCAAGCATAAACTTGAAAGGTATCAAGAAGAGGTAAATTGGAAGATTTTGGGTAAGGAAGGAATGGGGAATGCTATAACAAAATTATGATTTCAAAAATATAAGAAATAATTAAAAAATTGAAATATCTAAGATGCCTGTTGGTGAAAGACTGACTTAAAAAAAAACAACAAAAAAATAAAAACAACTATGGCTCTTGTAAGCGCTGAGATACCATCCAGTATTAAAGTAATAGTTGATGTCCTCAACAGAACACAGAAATCTGTGAATTCCTTCCTTTGTTTGCTTTTACAGTGGAGAGGCGTTTTAATGTTCTTTCTCTAGAAGAAAAAGTATAGTTATATTTTCTTTTTTCTTCTCTTCTAATATTTTCTCATTGCAAATATTTAAGCCTCAGTTAACAATACTCCCTTTTAGAGGAATTATTTGCTCCCAGATGTAAATCTAGTCAATCTGTAACTAAATTTATAAAGCCCATTCATAATAAAAAGTAATAGCTTAAATTTATCAGTCAAAGAATTTGTTAGGTTACCGAAAAGACCACCTTCATCCTACATATAATTGTTGATAATACTTACCAAGTCTGAACAGTGATGGTTTTCTAATGAATTTTAATACTTAGTTAACATGTAATTATCTTGATTTTACATTTTATTTTGTAATTACTTGAAAAAAGTCCTAGTGTCACACTGCTATTTGTGTCTTCATAAGTGTGCGTTTCTGTAAACATTCAGTTTTTGTTAATGTACATAAGCCTCACAAACCATGGGGCAGTAGGCTCCAGAACTTTGGTGGCAGATGCTTCCTCACCTGAACACTTAAGTGCAGGACTATCAATAAACTAATGTTTCCTCACTAACTTCTCACCACTCACAGAACCTCAGTATTTGTGGGGTACGATTTTGACTTCATTAATGATTATCCAAAGCCTAAAAAAATTTTGGAACTACTATTTTTTTTTAGCTCATTTGTAACAAGTTAGCAATATATTTTTGTTGGCTAAAACAATGATTTTAGTACATTGTGTTAAAGATATTCTATGATATCTTTACCTTTATTACATACCGATGTGAATGTACACAAACATACATGAAATCATACATATTGCTGATGCTGTGATATATTATAAAATAGCATTGAAAAATCATCCTTTGCGATGTGGTTACTTTTCATTTCAAATTTTATTTAATTAATTTTAATTATCTTTAATCTTATTTTTACAGTCCAGTTGTTATCCCCCTCCCAGTCTGCCTTCCAACAGTTTCTCATCCCATTCCTCCTCCCCAGACTCCATGAGGATATTCCCATGGCCCCACCCTACTCCATCCTGCTGGACTTCCCTACTCCCTGAGGCTTCAAGTCTCTCAAGGGTTAGGTGCATCTTCTTTCACTGAGACTTGATCAGGCAGTCCTCTGTACCAGCTAGTGTATGCTGCCTGGTTGGTGGCTCAGTGTCTGAGAGACGTTTGGGGTCCAGGCTAGTTGAGACGTCTGGTCTTCTTATGAGGTCACCCTGCTCCTCAGTTTCTTCCAGCCTTTCCCTAATTCAACCACAGCGGTCCCCAACTTCAATCTATTGGTTGCATATAATTATCTCTTTCAGTCTGAGTCAGCTGCTTGTTGGGCCTCTAAGAGGGTAGCCATCCTAGGCTCTTGACTGTAAGCATACTATAGTATCAGTAATAGTGCCATGCCTGGGAGTCTCCCATTGAGATGAGTCCCAATTTGGGCCAGTCACCAGACCTCCTTTTCCTCAGGCGCTTCTCCATTTTTATACCTGTGGTTCTTTTGACAATTCTGGGTCAGAGTTTTTGACTGTGCGATGGCAATTCCATCCCTCCACTTGATGTCTTGTCATTCTACTGGGGTAAACTCTATAACTTCCCTCTCCCCACTGTTGGGCATTTCATCAAATGTCCCTCTCTTTGAGTCCTAAGAGACTCACCTCCCAGATCTCCGGCACATTCTAGAGGGTCACCCCACATCCCACCTCGTAAGGTTGCTTGTAACCATTTATTCTGCTGGCCCTCAGGGCCTCACTCCTGTTTTCTAACATTTGTTCTGAAGTCAATCCAATTGTTCTAATATTTATATTTAAGTTCAGTAGTAATATAGATAATAGAACCTGGAGGCACCCAGATTGTACAGGATAAATTTGGCTTCACTTATATAAATGCTATATTTTATCATGGAATATAGATTTAAGGCAATCAAACTAATGATGAATGCCTGAGAGTTGACTAAATAGTTAAAAATTTGTGTGGCTTTTATAGCTGGGTCTTCAGGTAATACTATGTCAAATTATCCGAGGAACCACCAGACTGATTTCCAGAGTGGTTGTACCAGCTTGCAATCTCACCAACAATGGAGGAGTGTTCCTCTTTCTCCACATTCTTGCCAGCATTTGCTGTCACCTGAGTTTTTGATCTTAGCCATTCTGACTGGTGTGAGGTGGAATCTCGGGGTTGTTTTGATTTGCATTTCCCTGATGACTAAGGATGTTGAACATTTCTTTAGGTGCTTCTTGTCCATTTGGTATTTTTCAGTTGAAATGTCTTTATTTAACTTTGTACTCCATTTTTAATAGGGTTATTTGATTCTCTGGAATCTAACTTCTTGAGTTCTTCGTATATATTAAATGTTTGCCCTCTATCGGATTGGTAAAGATCTTTTCTCAATCTGTTGGTTGCTGTTTTGTCCTATTGAGTGTATCTTTTGACTTACAGAAGTTTTGTAATTTTATGATGTCCCATTTGTAAATTCCTTATCTTAGAGCATAAACCATTAGTGTTCTGTTCAGGAAATTTTCCCCTGTGCCCATGTGTTTGAGGCTTTTCTCTACTTTTCTTCTATTAGTTTCAGTGTATCTGGTTTTATGTGGAGGCCCCTGATAGACTTGGACATGAGTTTTGTACAAGGAGATAGTAATGAGTCTATTTCCCATCTTCTACATGCTGACATCCAGTTAAACCACCACCATTTGTTGAAAATGCTGTCTTTTTTTCCACTGGATGATTTTGGCTCCTTTGTCAAAGATCAAGCGACCATAGGTTTATGGGTTCATTTATGTGTCTTCAATTCTATTCCATTGATCTACCTGCCTGTCTCTGTACCAACATCATGCAGTTTTTGTCAGTATTGCTCTGTAATACAGCTTGAGATTATGGATGGTGATTAACCCAATCACAAAAGAAAAGACATGGCATATACTCACAGATAAACTGATGTTAGCCTAACTGCTTGGAATACCCAAGATACAATTCAAAGATCACATGAAGTACAAGAAGAAGTAAGACCAAAGTGTGGGTGCTTTGGTCCTTCCCAGAAAAGGGAACAAAATACTCACAGAAGGAAATACAGAGACAAAATGTGGAGCAGAGACTGAAGGAAAAGCCATCCAAAGACTGATGCACCTGGGATCAATCCCATATACAGTCACCAAACCCAGACACTATTGTGGATTCCAAGAAGTGCTTACTGACAGGAACCTGATACAGATGTCTCCTGAGTGGCTCTGCCAAAGCCCGACAAATACAGAGGTGGATGTTTGCAGCCAATCATTAGACTGAGCAGAGACACGCAATGGGATCCCCAATGGAGATGTTAGAGAAAGGACTGAAGTAGCTAAAGGGGTTTACATCCCCATATGAAGAACAATATCAACCAACCAGATGCCACCGAGTTCTCAGGGACTAAACCACCAACCAAGGAGCACACATGGAAGGACTCACGGCTCCAGCTGCATATGTAGCAGAAGATGACCTTGTTGTACATCAATTGGAGGAAAGACCATTGGTCCTATCCTGGCTTGATGACCCAGTGTAGGGTAATTCAAGGTCAGAGAGGAAGGAGTGGGTGGGTGAGTTGGTGGGTAGTTGAACACCCTCATAGAAGCAGGAGAGGGTGGATGGAAGAGGGGGTTTCCAAGGGTGGGGAACCAGAAACTTTTGAAATTTAAGTAAAGAAAATATCCAATAAAAGTAAATAAATAGAAAGAAAGAAAGAAAGAAAGAAAGAAAGAAAGAAAGAAAGAAAGAAAGAAAGGAAGGAAGGAAGGAAGGAAGAAAGGTAGAGTACTATATGATTTTTAAGTGAAGGACATCCAGAACAAAGTAAAAAAATATCAGTGTCACTATGTTGGGACAAAGAATGAACAGAGCACAGAGGAAACATAGAGGGTCGTAATGGAGTTGTGAAGCCATTGTATAGGATAACATAATGATAATTGATATTTATAAATTGCAGAATAAATAGTAGATGAACACTTGTAATAGAATTTTCATAACCAGAATGTCACAATAAAAGTTCATAAGCTCCAAGAATATCTTATTTGAGTGGAGAATGTTTATATAGAAAAGTTTTAGAAAGTATTATAAGTTATAATAAGAAAACACAAATTGTTCTAAATTTCAACTGGAAAATTTAATATCTATCTAAAATCAATTGAAAAAATGTGCTAAGATTATGTTACCAGAATTCATCAGAAAAAAAAAGGTTCAATATATATCAGTAGAATTGTAGAGCACAAGTACATTGGTTAAAACAGGGTACCAAGAGATTGGAGAGATGGCTCAGCAGTTAAGAGTACATGTTACTCTTGCAAAGGACCTGGATTCAGTTCTGGGTACCCACATCTCTGCACAAAACCTTCCATAATTTCAGTTCCAGAGAATCTGATGATCTCTTCTGGCCTCTATAGGCATTATATACATCAGGGTATATTTATATACTTGAAAACAAAGCACATAAAATAAGGATAAATCAAAATTAATATTTGTTATCTTATATACATTAGCAGATGGAGTAATTAATATAGCCATACAATTTCTTTTCAGATTAGTAACATTATATATATATATATATCACTTTTATAAATACATTTATATATTATTAAGACTATAGAACAATGAAAGGTGATATCACTGTATAGTTATATCAGGAAATAGGAGTATATAAACATAGAAAAATAAAAATGTATTTTTATAACCTTTTATTAAATTGGATAGATATTGAGAACTTAATATAGAAGAGTATAAATATAAATAATGATAAGTATACATGAGCTTCCACTATGGGGAAAATCAAGGGTCATAATGTAAAATATTAATTTTTGTTAATATTGTTTGAATAAAATTTCAAGATAACATAAAACAACATAAATGATATTTTGGACAAAGCACTAAATGAAATCTGTCAGTTACAAAATACAGAGTTTAAGAATCCACTTATACAGGCATCTGAAATGTTCTGAACACAGAAGTAAAGGGGTAGGCTAATAGGCCCTTGCCTGAGCCTAGCCTGTGGAATAAGATAGCTTGTCAATTTGTTGCTTTAATATGTCAGTAAAGAAGACAAATTAATTTTGAAGATCTGTGGTAAACCATTGGGGCTATAAAGAAAAATGATACCTGCACTTGTAAGATTATGATGAGAGGCAAAACAAGTACCTATTTCATCAAGTTCCTGGTAATGAGGACCCAGAGGTAGGGGGATCATTTAAGCTCAACAATCAGAAGTGTGTGTATGTGTGTGTGTGTGTGTGTGTGTGTGTCTTTGTAGATGGGTGTGTGTGTTCTCTTCTTCAGGGAAGAGTATTTCTCTTGCATGTCTATATGGGGGCGTTGGCATATAAGTGCAAGTAATTGCAAACATAGAG
Organism: Grammomys surdaster; assembly: GCF_004785775.1. Classification (NCBI taxonomy): domain Eukaryota; kingdom Metazoa; phylum Chordata; class Mammalia; order Rodentia; family Muridae; genus Grammomys; species Grammomys surdaster. Next base: position 5,811,553 of record NW_021604613.1, read on the forward strand.
GTCTCAGATATTCTTCATGCAGGAGTTCCAATGCAGAACACTTCATATCAGTTTGGGTGCTGGAAGTTGAATTTAGATTGTCTCCAAGACCAGTGCAAACTGCTAATTGCTGAGATATCGCTCCAAAGCTAGACAGAGTTTTATAAACTTAATAAACATTTATTATGTAGATAATGCTTGTTGGACTTCATTAATATCAGTAATTACCCTTGATTAATAGTTCCTGATGTTACCCAAGGCCTCATTGCCTTAGAACTAGAAACATTTTAAAATCTCATCTTAAAATTGATTACTTACCCCTTGCTGGGCCAATCAGTATGTTTAGATAATTTCAACAGAGTTTCTCATTATATTAAAATGGTGCATAAATTAGACATTTTATTGCAATTATTTAAAAGGAACGTTTATAAAGCATAAAAATGCTACTAAATGAATAAACTCCTGTACTTCTTATTAAATCCCTAAGTCTGTGTATTTGTGTATGAGGCTCGTGCCATTTTCCTCTAGTTTACAGTCTGCCATTAATAGTTTTACAATGATTATGTGTTCCTATTATTTTTGTTGTTAGAGATGGTATTATGTTTTTGTGATTCTTTTCTTTTGGGTTTGTTTTGAGATGATTAATATTTTGTGTTTTCTTGGGTGTAGATACACCCCTTGTGTTGGGGTTTTCCTATTATCCTCTGTAGTGATGATTTGTAGAAAGATATTGATTAACTTTTGTTTTGTCATGGAATATCTTGGTTTCTCCATCTATGGGGACTTAGAGTTTTACTGTTCATTTGTTTTCTCTTTGGTTTGCATGACATCTGTTCATGATCTTCTGGGTTTTAAAGACTTTGCTGAGAAGTCTGGAATAATTCTGATATGTCTGCCTTTATATGGTACTTTGCCTTTTTCCATTAATGCTTTTAATATTCTTTTTTTGTTTTGTGCATTTATTATTTTGATTATTATGTGACCAGAGGAGTTTCTTTTCTGTTGCAATTTATTTGGTGTGCTGTATGTTTCTTGAACATTTATTGCCATGTCATTGTTTACATTAGGGAAGTTTTCTTCTATGATTTTGTTGAAGATATTTTCTGACCCTTTGAATTTAGAATCTTCTCTCTCTCTTAATCCTGCTATTCTTAGTTTTGGTCTTTTCACTGGGTCCTGAATTTCCTAGATGTTTTGAGTTAGGAGCTTTTTGTACTTTGTATTTTCTCTGATCACTTTGTCATCATATTATATGGTTTATTCTACATCTGAGATTTTCTGTTCTATCTATTATATTCTGTTGGTAATGCTCGCATCTGTAACTGCTGCTCTCTTTCCTAGGTTTTTGATCTCTAGGCCTGCCTCCATCTCCACTTATTTTATTGCTTTAATTTCCACTTTTAAGTTTTTGTTCAATTCCTTCACCTGTTTGAATGTGTATTCCTGTATTTCTTAAAGGGATTCATTTATTTCCTCATTAATGTCTTCTACCTTGCATGCCTGTGTTCTTTTGTATTTCTATAAGAGAGTTATCTATGTCCTCCTTGAAGACCTCTATCATCTACATGAGATGGGATTTTAGGTCAGAATCTTGCTTTTTTAGGTGTGTTAGGCTATCTAGGGCTTACTGCTGTGGAAGAACTGGGCTCTGATGGTGCCAAGTTATAATAGCTTCTGTTGTTTATATTCTTGTGCTTGCCATCTGTTTATCTCTGGTGTTAACTGGGCAGCTTGTCTCTTACTGGAGCCTCTTCCTCCTTGTAGGCTTGTAGAACATTGTAACAAGGAGCAGGCCTCCTTGCGGCCGACAGTCTTGTCTCTGGTTAGGGGTGTCTACTGTGCCCCTGGTTAGGTCAAGATTCCTGTGTCCCTGGTTATGGCAGACCTCCTGGGAAACAGGAATGATGTGTCTCTGGTTACAGCAAACCTCCTGGTAGACAGAGAAGCTCTGTGGTGTGGGCTAAGGTCAGGAGCACCTGATCTGTCCCTGGCAGAAGTGAGATGGGGCTCAGGTCCTTCATTCGCTGGGCACTGTGGAGGCCCCAGCTTAGTCAGATATTAGGGCGGAGCCTCACCTGTGGCTCTGGTTATGGTAGACTTCCTATGAGATAAGCTATCTTTGGGATGCAGGAGAGGGGTAAGACCACCAGTTATGCTTTGGGCAGAGTTACAAAACAGAAGGAAGATAAGTCTCTAAAGCTATTCATTATTGTTTGAAAAATATTGCCGTAATTTCTTCGGTTCCCTGTTTTATCTAAAATTTTCATTAATATTGAATTTACACACAAACACACATAAGTGTATACATATAAATCTCATATAGACATATATATGCCGTGTATATCCATATATATCTATTTATACACAAATATAAGCATACATGTATGTATATGAATGTGTATACATGGTATACTTTCTTTCACTAAACAAAAGATTCACTATCTATTTACTTTTCAAGTGTTTGAATACCAATTCTTTTTATAGAATTTTTCTGATTTTGAATTGTATTCATTCATATTTATTTTCTTATTGACATAAATGTCTTGATATAACATCCAAATCTTGTGTTTAAAAAGGCCTTCAAAACCAGAGTGGTCTCTTATAGGTGAGAGTGTCTTTTCAGTTTTTCCATTTGTCTAAAATCTTTGCCTCTGTTATTCAATGTGACCTTGAGGGGCTTCTTGTTATTGCAGGGCTGGTGAAGAAATTCGTGAGACTACCACACTTTTATGTAAAACATCTTTCTTTGATTAAAATTCTCTACATCTCTGTGCCCATGTGGTCATCACTGACATAGCAGAAGGCTGTAACATTTTATCCACTGACGAAAACTCAGTCCTGCATCTCCTTTAGCTACTGAAACTTGATTTTATGGGGCATTGGAAAAGACTTTCTGTTATTAAGTGTGAAAGAGCAATGTACCCATCTGATTACTACTGACACAAGATGAACTTTGTTGTTGCCCTCCCTGATGAACAAAATTCCCTTTTCCAAGTTCAGCTGTTTGACATTGCATGGACTTCCGACCAGCCTATTCTGTATCCTAGGTGATAGAATGTGTGGAGAGGGAGGGGGCATCATAGTTTTATAAGGGATGTTTGATTGGGAATAATAATTGTTTTTGAGAAGTTTCCTATACATGCCATTCATTTCTAGTTTTTAGGTTATAGATGGAGAGCATTACTAGGTTATTACTGTATCCTCACTGGCTTGTATGGTTTGCCAGGTTTGCTGTTGCCCACTTGGATTTGAATCCTGTTATTACTCCGTGCTCAAGCCCTTTCTGTTTGCATTTTTTTTTTTTTTTTAGCTTTCAGAGTCTTACTGCTTCTACCTAATATAAAACTTTCAGAGGTTAAACTCTAAATACATATGGAGGCAGTTATGAAGCTATCAGGAAAACTTCATTTAATACTAGAGTTAATTGTGATCACTAGTATTACAAGAAAAAAGATTGTTTTTCTTTATTGACTATTATTGTTTCCAGTTCATCAAAAGAAGCAAGTACAATTTTAAAATCATTTTGAAACGAAGAAGTAATGTTCTGGTTGAATTTTTAAAATCAGTCAGCATGGAAGCCTTTCGTTCTGGAAAATTATGCAAACATATGTGGGTTTACCGAATATTTAATTGGCTTTTACCACACATATTCTAAAAATACAATCCCAATCTATACTAACTTATCACAAACATGAAGCCTTAATCTTCTTGGCATGTTATGAAAGACCATCATCTCATGAAACTCTGTTGTTTCTCTTACTCAACTCGGTTTCTTCAAGTGAAAAAGCAAAACTGTGACATTTTATCTGGCACTGGCAGAACAGTGAGAGTCACAGGAGAGATGGACTCTAGTTGCTATGACAAGACAAACATGAAATGAACTTACTCTTAGAACCTGATGGTAAAATAATATCTGTTTTTTTTGAATTTTTTAGTGTATTTCCTGATAATTTCCATATGGTTGGGCTCTTGTGTATATATATACACAAATGTTGTCAATGTGCCTTTGTTGGTAACTCATGGTCTGAGGTGGAAATATGCAAAAATATTAATGTGGCCCCTGCACAAGGGAGATACATATTTGTAAAGCATTCCAGAGTCTTAATATGTCAAACTGATAGACAAAAATTAGTACACTAGTATTATTTTGAAATCAGTTTTTAAAACTGGAACCCAACTACATCATGAAAAATATCTTGTTTTAAAATTGCAAAATAATTTTGTTTTTTAATTAACCACTAATGAGCACAGACATTTGAAATTATTACATAACTATGGATGGCTTAGGACTGAAGAGGTATCTCAGTGGTACTGGCTGCTCTTCTAAGACACCATGGTTTGATATCTAGGTACAATCTGGTAGGTATCCACTTTCTATAGATCCAGTTCAATGACATGCAAAGCTCTATTTTTAAGTATAAGGGCATCGGACACAAACAGTACACATGTATACATGTAACCAGTTACTCACCGAAAATAAAATTAAATAAAATAATTTTTTTTGTAGGTCAAGAAAAGTCATGCAAACTCAGCTCACTTTATAAAGAGAAATTTACAAAAATAAAATTACCTAAAATTAAGCCCACCATTGTACTTAAATATCCGGTTCCACTTCCCAGGTTAAGAAAAGATAATCCTGTTTGAAGTTTCAAAGCTTCCATAATTTCAGAATAAATGCAAGGTACTGACAAGTGGGTGTTCCTGTGCTTCCAGGCTAAGCCTTTGTAAGCATTGTCTCTGTAGTCTTCCAGATAGTAATATCCACAGTCAATGGCTCTGAAGGCTTGCTCTACTCTTTAAGTTCGGATGTACTGAGGTTCTTTAAGGTTATTAATTAAGTCATCATTATCTTCCCCAGCACTCCCCATGGCAGTATTCAAATCAAATCATAAGTAAAATGTAACCAGTTAGTAGAAATGGCTTCCAGTAATGTGTACTTTTTCTTTTTAATAATGAACCTGACTTCCCAAAATAAATTAAACCTGTGTGGATCTCATCACTCTTACAGCTCTAAAATAATTTTTAAAAAGTAAAAAAGAAATCATTTAGTGAGTGCATTAAATTTTGATCCCCGAATAGATGATAAGTAAAATATAAACAGTTTAATTCATGCAGAACTTTTATATTAGTTTCAATACTCCACTTTTTTTCCACTTTTTTTATTGGATGTTTTATTTACATTTCATATGTTATCCCCTTACCCGATCTCCCAACCACCCAGGAACCTCCTATCCCCTCACCCCTCCTCCTGCTTCTCTGCAGATATACCCCTACCTACCTCCCCACTACCACCTCCCCACCCACAAATTCCCACCCACTGGGGCGTCCAGCCTTCATGAGACCAAGTATCTCTTCTACCACCTATGCCCAGCAGGGCCCTCCACTCTTACATATACAGCTGGAGCGATGGATCACTCCCTAAGTGCTCCCAGGCTGGTTGTTTAGACCCTGGGAGCTCTGGTTGGTTTGTATTGTTGCTCTCCTCATGGGGCTTTCAGCTCCAACAGTCTTCGCTCTAACTCCTCCATTGGGAACCCCATGATCAGTTCAATGGCTAGCTGTGAGCATCTGCCTCTGAATATGTCAGACTCTTGCAGACCTCTGAGGAGACAGCTATATCAGGCTCTTATCAGCATGCAGTTCCTGACTTCCACATCAGCATCTACCTTTGATGACTGCACATGGGATGGACACTCAGGTAGATTGATCTTCAGATGGCCCCTCCTTCATTTTCTGTTCCTCACATTGTCTCCATATTTTCTCCCTTGAGTATTTTGTTGCTTCTTCTAAGAAGGATCAAAGCACCGCCACTTGGTCTTCCTTGTTCATGAGCTTCATGTGTCCTTTGAATTGAATCTTGGGTATTTCAATGTTCTGGGCTAATTTCCAATAATCAGTGAGTGAATACCATGGGTGTTCTTTTGTGATTGGCTTACCTCACTCAGAATGATATTTTCTAGTTCCATCCATTTGCCTAGGAATTTCTCAAATTCATTGTTTTTAATAGCTGAGTAATACTCCATTGTGTAAATGTACCACATTTTTTGTATTCATTCCTCAGTTGAAAGACATCTGGGTTCTTTCCAGCTTCTGGCTATTATAAACAAGGCTGCTATGAACATAGTTGAGCATAAGTCCTTGTTATGTGTTAGAGCATTTTCTGGGTATATGCCTAGGAGTGGTATAGCTGGATCCTCAGGTAATGCTGTGTCCAATTTTCTGAGGAGCCACCAGACTGATTTCCAAAGTGGTTGCACCATCTTGCAGTCCCACCAACAATGGAGGAGTGTTCCTCTTTCTCAACACCCTCGCCAGCATCTACTATCACCTGAGTTTTTAATCTTAGCCATTCTGACTGGTGTGAGATGGAATCTCAGGGATGTTTTGATTTAGATTTCCCTGATGACTAAGGATACTAAACATTTCTTTAGGTGCTTCTCGGTCATTCGAGTTTCCTCAGTTGAAAATTATTTGTTAAGCTCTATACCCCATTTTTTAATAGGGTTATTTGGTTGTCTGGAGTCTAATTTCTTGAGTTCTTTGTATATATTGGATATAAGTCCTCTATCAGATGTAGGATTGGTAAAGATCTTTACCTAATTTGTTGGTTGTCATTTTGTCCTATTGACAGTATCTTTTGCCCTACAGAAACTTTGCAATTTTATGAGGTCCCATTTGTCAATTCTTGATCTTAAAGCATATGCCATTGATGTTCTGTTCAGGAACTTTTCCCCTGTGCCCAAGTATTCGAGATAATTCCCCGTCTTCTCTTCTATTAGTTTTAGTGTATCTGGTTTTATGTGGAGGTCCTTTATCCATTTAGACTTGAGCTTTGTACAAGGAAATAAGAATGGATCAATTGGAATTCTTCTACATGTTGTACTGCAGTATGAAATGAAATGGTTGAACCAGCACCATTTGTTGAAAATGCTGTCCTTTTTCGACTGGACAGTTTTAGCTCCTTTGTCAAATATCAATTGACCATAGGTGTGATGGTTAATTTCTGTGTCTTCAAGTGTATTACATTGATCTTCCTGCCTGTCTCAGTACGAATACAATGTAGATTTTATCACTATTGCTCTGTAGTACAGCTTGAGGTCAGGGATGGTGATTCCTCCAGAAGTTCTTTTATTGTTGAGAATAGTTTTTGCTATCCTGGGTTTTTTGTTATTCCAATTGAATTTGAGAATATACTTTTCTAACTGTGTGAAGAATTGAGTTGGGATTTTAATGGGAATTGCATTGAATCTGTATATTGCTTTTGACAAGATGGCCATTTTTAGTATATTAATCCTGCCAATCCATGAGCATGAGAGATCTTGCTATCTTCTGAGATCTTCTTCGATTTCTTTCTTCAGGGACTTGAAGTTCTTGTCATACAGGTCTTTCACTTGCTTGGTTAGATTCACATCAAGGTATTTCATATTATTTGCGACGATTGTGAAGGGTGTCATTTCGCTAATTTCTTTTTCAGTATGTTTATCTTTCATGTAGAGGAAGGCTACTGATTGTTTGATTTGATTTTATTACCAGCCACTTTGATGAAGTTATTTATCAGGTTTAGGAATTCTCTGGTGGAAGTTTTGGGGTCACTTAAGTATACTATCATATCATCTGCAAATAGTGATAATTTGACTTCTTCCTTTCCTATTTGTATCCCTTTGACTTCTTTTTGTTGTCTAATTGCTCTGGCTAGGACTTCCAGTACTATATTGAATAGGTAGGGGGAAAGTGGGCAGCCTTGTCTAGTCCCTGATCTTAGTGGGATTGCTTCAAGTTTCTCTCCATTTAGATTGATGTTGGCAACTGGCTTGCTGTAAGTTTTTTTTACTATATTTAGGTATGGGCCTAGCATTCCTGATCTTTCAAAGACTTTTATCATGAAGGGATGTTGAATTTTGTCAAATGCTTTCTCAGCATCTAGTGAGATGATCATGTGGTTTTTTTCTTTGAGTTTGTTTATATAGTGGATTACATTCATGGATTTCTGAATATTGAATCATTCCTGCATTCCTGGGATAAAGCCTATTTAATCATAATGGATGCTTGTTTTGATGTGTTCTTGGATTTGGTTTGCTAGAATTTTATTGAGTATTTTTGCATCGATGTTCATAAGGGAGATTGGTCTGAAGTTCTCTTTCTTTGTTGGGACTTTGTGAGATTTGGGTAGGAGTGTAATTATAGCTTCATAGAATGAATTGGGTAGTGTTCCTTCTGTTTCTATTTTGTGGAATAGTTTGAAGAGAATTGGTATTAAGTCTTCCTTGAAGGTCTGATAGAATTCTGCACTAAAACTATTTGGTCATGGGCTTTTTTTAGTGGGGAGACTTTTAATGACTGCTGCTATTTCCTTAGGGGTTATGGGTCTGTTTAGATGTTTTATCTGCTCCTGATTTAACTTTGGTACCTGGTATCTGTCTTGGAAGTTGTCCATTTCATCCAGGTTTTCCAGTTTTGTTGAGTATAGGCCTTTGTAGTAGGATCTGATGATTTTTTGAATTTCTTCAGTTTCTGTTGTTATGTCTCCCTTTTCAGTTCTGATTTTATTAATTTGGATACAGTCTCTGTGCCCTCTGGTTAATCTGGCTAAGGGTTTATCTATCTTGTTCATTTTCTCAAAGAACCAGCTCCTGGTTTTGTTTATATTTTGTATTGTTTTTTCTGTTTCTATTTGGTTGATTTCAGCCCTGAGTTTAATTATTCCCTGCCTTCTACTCCTCTTGGGTGTATTTGCTTCTTTTTGTTCTAGAGCTTTTATTTGTGCTGTCAAGTTGTTACTGTGTGCTCTCTCCAGTTTCTTTTCGTAGGCACTTAGAGCTATGAGTTTTCCTCTTAGCACTGCCTTCAGGAGTCCCACAAATTTTAGTATGATGTGTCCTCATTTTCATTAAATTCTAAAGTCTTTAATTTCTTTTTTTATTTCTTCCATGACAAAGTCATCAAGTAAAGAGTTGTTCAGTTTCCATATGTGTTTGGATTTTCCATTGGTTTTGTCATTATTAGAGACCAGCCTTAATCCGTGGTGATCTCACAAAATGCAAGGGATTGTTTCAATCTTTTGGTATCTGTAGAGGCCTGTTTTGTGACCAATTATATGGTCTATTTTGGAGAAGGTACCATGAGGTGCTGTGAAAAAGGTATATTCTTTTGCTTTAGGGTGAAATGTTCTATAGATATCTGTTAAGTCCATTGGTTTCATAAGTTCTGTTAATTTCAAAGTGTCTCAGTTTAGTTTCTGTTTCCATGATCTGTTCATTGTTGAGATTGGGGTGTTGAAATCCCCCACTATTATTATGTGAGATGTAAAGTGTGTTTTGAGCTTTAGTAAGGTTTCTTTTATGTATGTAGGTGCCCTTGCATTTGGAGCATAGATGTTCAGAATTGAGAGTTCATCTTGGTAGATTTTTCCTTTGATGTGTATGAAGTGTCCTTCCTTATCTGTTTTTATTACTTTTGGATGGAAGTCGATTTTATTTGATATTAGAATGGCTACTCCAGCTTGTTTCTTGGGAGCATTTGCATGGAAAATTGTTTACAATCCTTTTATTCTGAGGTAGTGTTTGTCTTTGTCACTGAGATGTGTTTCCTGTATGCAGCAAAATTCTGGATCCTGTTTGTGTATCCAGTCTTATAGTCTGTGTCTTTTTATTGGGAAATTGAGTCCATTGATGTTAAGGAATATTAAGGAAAAATGATTGTGGCTTCCTGTTATTTTTGTTATTAGAGGTAGAATTATTTTTGTATAGATATCTTCTTTGGGGTTGTTGGACGATTACTTCCTTGCTTTTTCTAGGTTGTAGTTTCTCTCCTTCTGTTGGCGTTTTTCATCAATTATCCTTTGAAGTGCTGGGTTTGTGGGAAGATATTGTGAAAATTTGGTTTTGTCATGGAATATCTAGGTTTCACCATCTACAGTGACTGAGAGTTTTGCTGGGTATAGTAGTCTGGGCTGGCATTTGTGTTCTCTTAGGGTCTGTATGATGTCAGTCCAGGCTCTTCTGGCTTTTATAGTCTCTGGTGAGAAGTCTGGTGTAATTCTTATAGGTCTGACTTTATATGTTACTTGACATTTTTCCCTTACTGCTTTTAGTATTTTTTCTTTATTTTCTGCATTTGATGTTTTGATTATTGTGATGGGAGGTATTTCTTTTCTGGTCTAGTCTATTTGGTTTTCTGTAGGCTTCTTGTATGTTTATGGACATCTCGCTCTTTAGGTTAGGGAAGTTTTCCTCAATAATTTTGTTGAAGATATTTACTGGCCTTTTAAGTTGGGAATCTTCACTCTCATCCATACCTATGATCCTTAGGTTTGGTCTTCTCATTGTGTTCTGGGTTTCCTGGATGTTTTGGGTTAGGAGTTTTTTGCATTTTGCATTTTCTTTGACAGATGTGTTAATGTTTTCCATGGTATCTTCTGCACATGAGATTCTCTCTTCTATTTCTTGTATTCGGTTGGTGATGCTTGCGTCTATGACTCCTGATCTCTTTCTTAGGTTTTCTATCTCCATGGTTTTCTCCCTTTGAGATTTCTTTATTGTTTCTACTTCCATTTTCAGATCTTGAATGTTTTTGTTTAATTCCTTCTTTGTGTTTTCTTGCAGTTCTTTAAGGGATTTCTGTGTTTCCTCTTTATGGGCTTCTACCTGTCTACTTGTACTCTCCTGTATTTCTTTAAGGGAGTTGCTTATGTCCTTCCTAAAATCCTCTATCATCATCATGAGAAGTGATGTTAATTCTGAATCCTGCTTTTCTGGTGTGATGGGGTGTCCAGGGCTTGCTATATTGGGAGAACTGTGTACTGATGATGCCAAGAAACTTTGGTTTCTGTTCCTTATGTTCTTGTGCGTGCCTTTCGCCATCTGGTTAACTCTAGTGTTACCTGCCCTCACTGTGTAAGACTGGAGTCTGTATTTCCAGTTATCTTGCTTGTATTAGAGCTCCTCAGAGTCCAGATGTCTTTGTGGTCTTATGATCCTAATCTCCTGGGTGGAAGAACTCCTGGGACTCAGGCCACCTCTGGGATCTGGAAATCCTTTTGCTCTAGGTGCAGTGGTTCCTCTAGGATGGCTCAGGATATGTTGTCTCCACAAGTGCTAACCAGCTAGGTGTCTGCTGCTCTGAGTCCAGTGGCTCCTCTGTTGCTCTGAGTGCAGTGGCGCCTCTAGAATGACTCAGGATTCAGTATCTCCACAGGAGCAAACCTGCTATGTGTCTGCCCCAGCCAAAGGACTAGTCAGGGGCGGAAGAGAAGTGGAATTTCGGGCAGGGGGTGGGGTTTGGGTAGCTGGTGTGTCCTGAGTGTCCCTGGCTCCAAGATGCAACTCTGGGGCATAGGGAGTGAGATGGGGTTCTTACTGGCTGCTCTGAGTGCAGTCGCTCCTCTAGGATGGCTCAGGATTCAGTATCTCCACAGGAGCAGACCCGCTATGTCTCCACTTTTAAAATATAAATGAAACCAAAGTGACAGAAGACAACAGTTGCAAAAGAAATGCCTTGTATCTTTTTTTATTTCACATGTACTTTTCTTTCTATATTCCATTTCTTCATTAGGGCTTGCGATGTGACACTATAAAATTCTTACAAGTTTCTCCTGTTTTACTATTGAATTTCTTTGTTTTGAGACATTTCTGCTGTTAAACATAAGAGAAGTGTCAGAAATGATTCAAATGTCAGAACAATGTTTTTAGTTTAGTTTTTAAGAGGTCACTAAAGCTGATCAACAATAAGTCACATTGCTAAAACCACAGTGTCTGTCAACAGGGCACAATTTCACAGCTGGCTCTCTGAGTTAGATTTGCATTTTGGAAATCTTATTAAAGTGCCAGTAAGGGGTAAATTGGGCTTTCCATTTTGATTGGAAATTTTGTAACATAGAAGGAATATTTTCTTTTGTTTTAATTTATTAAAAGTATTTTATATATTTATCCTTTATTATTAATATAAACATGAAACATATGTATTAACACAATGAGAGCCTTAGGTACAAAATATTTTCCATTTATTTTTCTCAACAATTGTCAAAAGAATACAAGTAGTGATGAAGCTTAACTTCTTATAAGTAAAACAGAAAACATGGTAACCATACAATAGGTTCTTACTTGCTACTCTGAAGAGGAGTGGACATATCTCCTTTGCTTCCATCCTCCATTTACTGAATATTATCTTTTCAATTCTACATAGAGATAATGAAAATAGTAACCTCCCCAAGGTGACCAAATCATAGACAGTGTTTGTATCTATACAGCAAATGGTAACAGCATTGTGTAGCTGGCTAGTTGCCAGAAGAACAATGCCAGAAGGACTCTACCTTTTATTCTTAAGTTGAAAAGTGCATTGCATTGCTTTGTTTAACTAAGTTTAACACATTGAAGCCAATGTCATTGTTGTTGATTTTAGTTTTATGTGGTGAGAATAATTAAGAACTTACAGCAATACTATGATTTTATATTTCATGTCTCAAATACCACACTATAGTAAAGGTCTAAATTTGCAGCTTAATACATGATATTATTTAAAGAATTTCAAGTACCCCAGATTTGTCCTTAACTGTCTGATATTAGAGTCTAAAATTTACATCATTCAGTTTGCTATTTGCAAATAACTATGCAGAAGTAGAGAGGGAGAGCACCTCAGCTGTTTGGATGTTGAGTCACTCAGAGTCTACTGCTTATTTTCATATTTGGTAACCTTGGAATGCTGCAAGCTGGAAGAGGGTCATAGTGACAGGATTGGTGTTATTGGGTACATACTCTTCAGTAGGATCACATAATGTTTAATTAATTTTGCTTTTTATTTCTATGGCCATGAAGGAGGGAGCTAACTATACCTCATGTTCCTGATATGTCACCATGGGCACAAACAGCCATAGAAGAAACCTGAAAAACAGAAGTCATAAGGAAATATTTTATTTTATAAGTAGAGTTATCTTAAGACTCTTTTTTATTAACCTAAAACAGACTATTTCCAGTCATATGTAAAATGCTCCCCAAAGATTTTTGTGTTTGAATACTTACACCCCACCTGGTGGCACTTTTTGAAAAAGTTACTCACCTGGGAGGAGGCTGATCCATCCAGGAGGAGTTGTTTCTGTGGGAGCATATTAAACTTTATAACCAGGTCTCATTCCCTATTTCACCTTTGTTTATGAGAGCAGATACAATGTCATCAGCCAGCTTCTTGCTCCTGCCTAAGGCAATCTCTAAAATCTGCCACATGTTCCAAACCAAAATGGGTTGTATCCTTCTGGAACTATGAACCAATGGAAACATTTTTTTCCTTTGGGTTTCCTTTGTCAGAGTTTCTCACACAGCAATTAAAAACCAAGACAAAGTTACTGAGAAATAGACTAATAAAACATGTTATATTTATAATCTTGGGTGATTTAATGTTATCACTGGAGACCATTGAGGAATATTTTGGAACAGAGTCTGCATGGTTTTCTGGGTGTAATACAGACATAAAACACCAGATAATTCAGTATATTTTAGATACATAATCACATATATTAAAGATTGTTTAGATATCTTCTTTATTCCTGATTAATTTTACTGTTATTAATCTTTTGCTAGTCACAGAATGGGACACTGTTTACAAATTTGATCAATAATCTAATGTGAAAGCACAGTATCAGCTTTGTCTTTGAAAGACATTTCTTAATTAACTGGGGAATGGTTGTTTTTAGAGAACACTGCAGGTATTGGTTATGTACTTCAGTTACCAAAAAGTTAAAGACCAAGATATTAAGCTGCTATGTTGTATCCCCTAAATTTTTACCTTCCAATTACAGGTTAGCACTTCTTACAACAATTTTTTCGAATACTTCTGTTTCAAAAATCATGTTAGAGACTATTACAACCTAATAAATGTATCTGCAAGAGTGTTTTCAGAATTTTCTCTATGTGAGATGGTAAATGAGGGAGAAGTTTCTACCCTAAAGATGAGCAGTAGGATTTCATTGGCTGGAACCCCAGACAAAGTAAAGGAGGAAGAAGGAGATGTCTAGCTTAAAGATTCACTCTTTGTCCTAGCTGTCAGGAGATAGCAGACACAGTACTCCATTTCGACAGGCCTTGATGAGTGGCCTCAACATGGCCCCGTAATAATAGAGACCACTGACCATGAACTGATAGATTGCTTTCTAAGTCTTATCACAATTGTGGGAAATAATGAAGACTGAGTAAATCACTTTTGAGTCATCATATCTGTTTTAGGCATATAGGAATGTTTATTGTAATTATGTTAGAATGTAAAACATTTAAATAACGTATACTTCACAATAAAATATTTGATAATATAAACATTAGAACCATGTTCAAAATGAGAATATTTTTTTTCAAAATGGGGATGTAGTATGGAAATAAGGATTTTTCATAAAGATATTAATTAGACAGATTCAGATATTAATTAGACAGACACCTCACAAAGTAAAAGATGTGGAGAGTTCACATCTACATAGGAAAAGTTAAAACTTGTTATTATTTTTTTGGGTAGATAATATTTCTGTAGTAAAGAAAATGTCATATTAATTTTGGTAATTTTTGGATAAATGTTAATAGTATTCCATCAGTTGTAAGTATCAGGGATGCCATGGTGTCATTTTTAAAATAACACCAAATGCTGAGAATTTTTAAATGCTGAAAATTTTTGTTTCCAAAATTTATATTTACAGATATAAAGTTACATTTTACAAGCAGATAGCAAAAAGTAGAGAAAAATATGGCATGTAGTTTTAATTAATGCCGGCTATGCGTGCTGGCATTGGTGGTTTTGCCCACCTGCCATGGCTTGCTCAATGCAACAGTCTGGCCCTGGTTCCCACAGCTGGCTTGCTAAGCTAACCAAGCCAATTTAACCTGAAATGTCTGGAGCTCCAGATCTCAATTCTCAGGCCATCCACCTCCTGTGACTGGATTGCAGACCTCCATCACTATGGACTTATTTTCTTCCAGCCAGATTTATGAAGATAAATCTCCAACGCAAAAATGTCCATGCAAAGAACATAGAACTCAATAATATAATGACAAGCTGCACACTTAGATTGGACAAATATACCACTACACTACTCTATTCCACATCTATGAAATTCCTAGCTACTTGCAGCTCCTCCAGGCCACATGAGTCTGCTGCAACTTCAACCTCTTCTTCCTGAATCTTCTTCTCCCTCTGTCCTCCATCTCTCTTCTGTCTTCTGCTTCTCTCCCTTCACTGAAACTTTCATCTCCATCTTTTCCTTCCATTGCCCAATTACAGGCTCTAGCCTTTATTTGGCTAATTAAGATTTCACCTGAAGTCATCTGAGTACATGATCTACTCCTCCTCGGGGCACTCCTCTTGAGGGAGCAGAAAATATGAACAGCAATTCACAAGAGAAAACACAAACTGAAAAGAAAATTTCACTGTATATAAATCTTTCATTCATTAGTTGAATGTTTGATAATTTTCTTCATCAATGATAATTTTTAAAAATGGTAGTGATTCATTTATCATGTTAAAGTTTTTCTTTTTTAATCAATAATAGGAAATATGGGCTATATTCAATATATAACCAGGTCATTATTTGCTATGGGAATTGCAAAATGAATAAAATTGTCAATGATATCAAAGCTGCCCATTGTCAACATTTTGAACTAAATGCAAGTTACTAACGTTTGCAAACAGCAAACTCTTTAAAAACATCACCTAGTCCCTAGGAAAACATAGACAATTCCCAAAAGGAGTTGAACATTTGAAGCTCATTCTTTCCTACTTTGGTTGCATGAGATATTTAGTTCAATTTTGAAATTAAGAAAAGAAACAAATAAATAGATAAATAGATAAATAAAATTAAAGCCCATATAAGGTAAAATGTTGAGCAGTAGGAAAATGCAATAAGAGCTAGAATGCACAGGCTGGAGAGCTGGCTCAACAGCTACAAGCTATTGTTGTCCTATCAGAGGACCTGAAGAGGAATTCCAAGACCCCACAAAGCAGCCTAACAACCATCTATAGATCCAGAGGTCTAGTACCAGGCATGAACTTAGCTCACATGCATATTTGTATGAATATCACTCACACATATAGAATAAAAATAAATACATCTATGTAATATTAAATAAAAAATATAAATTAGGATACATGTTAATAAAATTATTTCTGTAAAATAGAAAAAAACAGAAAACATATAAATAACAAAAAGTTTTAACTTTCAAACGCTTGATTTGAACATGGAATGAATACTCCATGAATGTATTGAGGTTGACATTGTCAAACATGAAAGTCATGAAGACTATTATAAAGAAGATTATTTAACACTACAAAAAAATGCCAATTAAAAAAATTGCAGGAAAATCCAATACAGAAAAAAATTTCTTTTTAATGGTAATTCCGCAAATTATTGTTTGATCATTCAATAATATGTAACATGTTTCACATGTGGTCATTAACTGAGTTTCTCTTATTGTGTATGATCAAACAACTTTACAGGTCTGAAAATATAATCCTCTGCAACCCTATGATGCTCTGAGCTTTGAGTTTAGAAGCTAAGAAAGAACTAATATCATTTTTAACAGGAGCATTTGTTAGCGTTTAACACATTTTCCTCTAGTACTTGGGGGCAAGAAAGATCAGGGCTTCTCATTTAATCTTTAGAACTTAAAGTTCTAAAAGAAGCATAGGAACATTTGAGTGGAAAATATGTTCCTGAGGCTTTAGTTTTCAAAATGTACTGATGTGTCTATAGTTCATACCCAAGAAAAGTATCAGATATTTGTCTTTGCAAACTTTGTATAGAAAGTTAAAGTGCAATATATATCACTATGATTGAAATCCAACCATTTCTGTGATAATGAAAATTAATTTTTGGAGCATAATTAGATAATATTCTTAACAAATATATTCTAAAGTATAGATGTTAAAACCAAAATGTTAGCTGATATACAGACAAAAATAAGGAGAACTGGCAAGAGAAATTCCATATGTATATTTTGAAATTAACACAAAATAAAGAAAAACATCTTCAAAATATTTTTGAAAACATTTTTGCCCTAGACTTTACAATGTGTGTGCATATGTAAGATATTTTGTTATCTATCAGTTGATGGATATCTATAGTGATTTTCTTTCTTAACTATTGTAAAGATATCAACAGTGAACATACAATAGCAAGTGTCTTCATAGTAGAATACAGAGTTTTCTGAGTATATAACTCTGAATAGTATAGCTATATCACATGATAATTCTGTGTCTAGTTTTTGAGAAACCTGCAGAAAAATTTCCAAAGTAGCTACATGACATAGCATTCACACAAGTAGTAAAGACTATTCTGCTTTTCTCATGTGGTTTGCACTTATCATATATATACAAATACACACATATAGATAAAGTGCTACTGACACAGAGAGTATGGAATCCATTTGCTATCCTGCCTTAAGTGGTCAGATTATAAGGGAGTAGAAAGGATACTGCATGGGTTGAGAGCAAATTCTCTAAACAGTTAAATAATAAATCAAATCAATTATAGAAAGCAAATGAGTATTACCAAACTTATTAAAATTATCTTATAGAGTCAGTATTATACTGAGACCCAAATCTAAAAATGACATAGTCACAATAGAAAATACCTAGACCAATTTTCTTAAGAAATGCTGACACAATTCTTATTGAAATTTCAAAATTAGTATTAAGAGCACAATAATAAGATCAGACATTTTGAACAAGATCATTTCACTTCAAAGTGTAAGAAATAGAGAATATGTCAGGCAGTGGTGGCACATGCCTTTAATCCCAGCACTTGGGAGGCAGAGGCAGGCAGATTTCTGAGTCTACAGAGTGAGTTCCAGGACAGCCAGAACTACACAGAGAAACCCTGTCTTGAAAAATTGAAAAAAAAAGAAAGAAAGAAATAGTTATATCATCATATGTAGTGCAGTATACAAAAGATTACATGGTAATCCAATAAAATACAGAAAATATCAACATAAAACTATCATGACACATGAAAAAAATCCCTGATGAAAATATGGATGGAAGAAATATGTTTCAATGCAATAAATGTTTATATAAAATAATCTTTTAGATAATATTATACTAAATGCAGAAATAAAAATAAATCATCTCCTCAGAAGTTATCAGTAAGCCAGGCTGGTAGTTATGTTCAGATATAGTCAATACAATGCCACTAAAAAACATAGCTAGATCAATAATACTAGAATAAGTAAAAATAAAATGGCTACAATTTGGCAAGTATAAAATTAAATTGTTCCTATTTTTAGAAGATATCTTGTTCTCAGAAGATATTAAATACCAGAATATTTCTGGACCTGTCCAATTAACTTTTAACATGGCAAAATGTCAAATCTGCATATAAATTATATATATATATATATATATATATATATATTCACATCAATATCAATAATGAACTATATTAGAAAATGTCAGAAAAAAAATTTCCATTTACAATAACCCCAAAACAACCAAAATCTCTAGGATTAAACCTAAGCCAGGGATACAAAATAATTTTACATATACATATTTAACACTAAAAAAATAATTTCAGAAAATAGTACAATATAAAAAACTTTTCATGCTCACGAATTTAATGAAAAATGGATTTTTTATGAATAACATTGTGACTATAACTTTATTATTATTATCTATTAGTGCAGTTAAATTTTAACAACTTTATTCAAAGAACTAGAAAAAATTAATTTTAAAATTAATATGGAATCCTAAAATATCACAAGGTGCCATAGCCATCTCAAGCAGAAAAAATAAAAGCAAATATTGTTAATAACAAATTAAATTATTCTATAGAATCAGAATCATAATATTTTAGTGCCCACACAAAGACAATCTAATATAATAGATATAGAGGTACACTTAGCGAGTTACATTCACCTCTTCTTCAACTGAGTTGTAAAATACTTTAGGTACAAAGAGAGCCCGTCAACAATTGGTTCTTTGTAAACTGCAAATCCACATATAAAAGAAAGAATGTCTGCATCTTTCACCCTGAAGAAAAAACTCAGTTTACAGTGAAATAATAACTCTCAGGTAGAGTGTGGGCTGCAAGAACTAGAAGAGAAGTGCTGTAAGAAAAAGGGTTCGACATGAGCTTCATGCAGAGGACTCCAGTCACACAGGAAGTAATCACAAAAATTGATAAATATGATTAAAAGGAATGAAAATGCTTCTGCAGTACAAGAAAATTATCATAGAATAAAGACGCAGACAATAGAATGGAAGAAGTCAACCCTGCTCAAGTAAATGAGAAATGAGAAAGCTTCTACAAAGCAATGAAATGACCAGTAGGTTAAAGAGAGACAAAACCAATTACTGCCTATAAACTTTAAGGGGTTATTATCTATATTTTATAAAGAAATTAAAATATTAAACTCTAAAAGATCTTCCAACCAATAAATAGGCAAATAAATTAAATAGAGTGTTCTAAAAATAAGAAATAGAAAAATTGATAAAAGTCTGATATAGCTTTCAAAATCTCAGCACTGAGTATCCTGAAAAAAAAAAATCTTACTGTCAATTCTAGCATATGATTCAATCAGATCCTTTCTAAAGAGATTAGATATAACTTAGCATACTGTAGAGACATTTAAATTATTCTTAATAGTCAAAGTTCATCCTTCAACAGAATAATAAAAAATATGATACATAGACACAATGACATTTGTTAAACTGTAAAAAAGAATGAAGTTCAGATAGTTTTAGGAAAACACATACAGTTGGATATTATAATAATAAGAAAAACAAACTAGACAAAATATTACTTCCATTGTTAGAATATATTTTAATATATACTAAATTATGTATTCATATTTAGTTTATATAGTATATATACTCATGATCTATATTTCATATGTATATACATGTGTGTGTGCGTATGTGTGAAAAAATGATGAAGGAGGGATTATATCCTAAAATTGGTGATCAGTGAAGAGTAGAGGAGGAAATAATAATAATATATCATATGTCTCTGCTATGCAGATACAAATTTCAACTTCCTATTCTAAACATACATTTAAATAAATAGTAGGGTGAGTCTGAGTGTGTTAAGAAAGCACAAGGACTTATTTTGGGGGATAAAAAAGAGGCAAGCAAGAATAAAGAATAGAATATTTAACAGAAATGTACATGTTTCCTCTTGGCAATTTCTAATCAAACTCCTCTGATATTCTCATACTCCTTGTGGAATTGCTCTAAAGTAGAATTAAAATAAGTCCTGATTATTTAAAGTTAGACAGTTCCTTCCACTATCTAATCAGAGTAATATCGTAGACAATTGTATTTACAGGATCATTTCAAGAGACACAGATTCAGACTGGAGTTGAGGTTGTAACCCAGTGGTAGAGATTTCTTTCCTAGTATGTGTGAGATTCTCCATTAGATGGTGATGGAAGCAGAGAAAAGCTGAGGAGGAGAAAAGCTGTCTAAGACTCTATTGGAAACTAGTCATGTGACATCTAAACTTTTTAATACATTTTGAAACCTACACCAAAATTCCCAGTTTCTGAAAGATATTTACTTCGCTGTTTGAACAAGCATTTTACATACAATGTTTTCAAATGCTAATTCAGAAATTAAGACAGCAGTCTTAATTCTCACATAAAAAATAATTTCCTGTATTTCTTCTTCCCAGTTTCCTTTCTGAAAATTTCATGATGTCATCATTTTAATTTAATCATTTAATTTAATTATATAAATGTGTCACATTTCTTTCTCAATTCTTTAGCTGATGGACAAATAGTTTGGTTCAATTTTCAGACTTTTATGAATAAATCTGATATGAACATACTTGAACATGTGTCATTATATTAGGATGAGGTGTCTTTTGGATGTATTCCTGTAAGTGGTATAGTTGGATCTCAATATAGATTATCAATTTTCTGAAAGCCCTCCAAATTCATTGCAAATGGCTTTACAAGTTTTTACTCCCACTAGAAATAAAGAATTGGTTTTTGTTTTGTTTTGTTTGCTTTGTTTGTTTGTTTGCTTGTTTGTTTTTTGGTCCACCCAACATTGAGCATAGCTTTGGGAACCTTGCTAAAGAGGTGCAGAATAAAAAAATGTAGGAGCCAATGGATCAAGGACATCAGAAGAAAACTCACAGAATCAAAAAAGAAAAAAAAGACTCAGGGGCATTAATTAAGACTGAGCCAACAATCAGCAGGGCACACATGTGTCTAACCTAGCCACTAGACATACATGTAATGGTTGTATAGCTTGGTCTTCTTGTGGGACTCCTGACCGTGGTAGTGCAAGTAGTCTCTGACTCTTTTGCCTGCCTTTTGGATCCTTGTCCTCCTATGGGTTTTTCTTGATAAGGCTTAATATGAGAGAGGTACCTAATCTTCTTACAACTTGATATGCCATATTTGCTTGATATTCCTGAGAGGTTTGTCTTTACTGAAGGAAAATGGAGGAGTAGATGGTGCCAGAGGAGGAGGTTATGGATGAGGTGGGTTGCAGAAGATCAGAGGGGAAATTGCTGTGAGGATGCAATACATAAGAGTACATGTCAATAATAAAAAAAAATCCTTCAAAATTGGCTCTTGAGACAGTCATAGTAGTAGATCTACATATCTATATGTATACTGCCATAAGGAAGTATATGTATTGCACCTCATCAAAGAAGCTTCATTTTTGCAGCAGATAAACACTATTAATGCAAATCTCCATGTGATGAAAAGGCACAGAACAATTGGCAATGTGGCACACTCATCCCTAATTGATTCATCTACAATAAAATTTCTACACCAAAGTGAGGGTGAATATAGTAGAATAAAAAGCATAAAGGCTGCAATAGCCAGAAGACCTAGGGATCTGCAGTTAAATAATGTCTTCTCTTATCACTGGGCTGCTGGAACCATTGAACCTTAACAATGATCATGTCAACAAGATGTGCACAATCAAAACAATAGTGATACCACAGGATGAGTATCAAAATGCTTCACTCCTCAGTAAAACACTACAGCAATTAATGACTGCTACGATAAGGAGAGTAATGCCACCTCTGTAATCTCAGAGGCAGACAAATCTGGCAGGGCACTTGAGCAATCTCTTCTCTCTAGTGTTGTTCACAACACAGTTCCATGTTGCATGCACTTTCTATATATGGGAAGACCATCTCCATTTCCTCATATGACAAGACTCTCTTTGCTATAACTCAAGCACTAGTTTCTGATGCAAAGTATGTGGTAGCCCTTTCTCAAAGTGAATCAAGCAAATTACTGGTAGCAACTTAACAGTTTTAGTAACTACACAGAAAAACGTGCCACCAATACATGGGCTGTGGCTGTGTTTCTAATAAATTAAACAGAGATTATTATTTTTAAAATACAAAAACAGTATGAGGGTCAAACACTAGGACAGTCCTGGTTTAGGAAATTCAATGGAGCTGTAATATTCAAAGACCAGCTATTGCAGAGTCTTCTCTTTCAGTAAAGTGTGAGTAGAGGTACACTTAATTTCCATAGTATTCTCAATATTTTATTGCTCCTACTCATGTGCTACTTTAATTGTCATTTCCCATATGTTCCTCTTCTATTTAAAAGTAAACATTAAACATAAAATATTAAGTAATAAAATTTGTGAGTGATTTTAGCACATTTATTTTTCAATTTTTCATAGCTACTTACACATAACTCTTTAAAATAGGATATAATTACTTAGTATCTTGTATGCTTATTTGTGAATATATATATATGCCAAATTGCTGCACAGTTTATTCAAGTATGATAATTTAATTACACAGAAAAGAAGGTGAAGATGATTAAAATAGAATCACATGCTTGGGAATGATGAAGCTTATTCCAAAATGATGTGCAATTTAAAAATGAATCTATGTCAACTAGAGGCTTTAGAGCTATCAAAAGATTATGAAGAAATTTGGAAGTGTGTACAAAAGTTACTTAGGAAAAACAGTAAAATTAAAAATCATCTTTGAACTTATCTTTTCTATGCCATAAACATCATTTACACGAAGGTCGTTTTTATTTAAGACAGAAGTTGACTTAAGTTTGATAAAATTACATATTTAGTAATCTTCCAATCAAGCAGAAATTAAACTTCAGTACAAAAACAAATATGTTTTTAATTTAATGAGAGACTCACAAATATTATCACATCATCATAAAATCTGACTCAGTCACAGGATTGTACCAATTATAATTCAGTAATTTTCTTTGTGAAACCATTTATTTATTCATTCATTTAAAAGGAACATAGTTTAATCGAGGCAGGCTTGGGATTTAATAAGTAGCCCAGACTGAACTGCAACTCACAACATTTTTCTATCTTTCTCATGACATTAAAGGTGTAAGCCACCAAATTTTTGGAGAAAATGCCTCCTCTAAACTATTGGGGCTTGAATTTATAGCTTTATATATGAAAGACAGAAAGTCTCATACTTATATACAGTTATTTAATTTAACTAATAAAAGCAAACACATTGAATCAAAAGTAATTTTTGTGTTATTATGGTGCTTTGTATGCTCCATAATAACAGCATCTGTCCTTTGTATGCTCAGGTATTTGAATACCTGTTTCCTAGTTGGTGGCACTGTTTGGAGTGGTGGTGCATTCTTGCTGTGGGAGTTAAGTCACTGGAATTCTGTTTTGAGAGTTCACAGTCCTGCCCCCTGCCCTACTTTCAGGTTGTTCTCTCTGCTCCTGTTTTGCATTAGAAAAGTAACTAATACAACTAGTATTATAACCTTGCTCATATTTTTATCAGTTCTTGCTGTTTAGTCAATTAATACATTATCATCAATGTAAGAGATATGAGGAGTATTATATGCATTGTTTCAAAGAAAACAAAAACAAAAAAAAACCATAGAGGTGAGTATAAAAATTATGTTATAGTGTGTGTGTGTGTGTGTGTGTGTGTGTGTGTGCATGTTGAATAAATTCAACTAATAGGAATTCGAGAGTTCTACAATTTTTATTAGGATTAAAATTGTAACCTTATTTTCTGTTCATATTTGTAATTTAAATGTTATATGTGCTCATTGACATATTTTATGAGATGAAAATATACTATTCCCTTTTATATAGCTTACAAGCTTTACATATTGCTGTGTGTCACAATCCTCCAAGTCAAAAAAAAATCATTTAAGAAGTTCAGATGTGCCCAGTTTCAAACTATCATACCAGCTGTGTCTGTTGACTGTTTACAACCATTCCTTCATGGAGGATTAAAGAGGGTCACCAACCCTCACATCAGTATTTAGTCATTCCTTAACATCTATTGTATATAATTCTGCTTTAATTGCACCTGGCTGTCAACAGAGGCTGGAGTATGTACTCCAAGGAACTCTAGAGGAGAAGGCTGTGTCTATCCACCTTTGGAAATGCAGTCATCTGTATCGGACAAAAACTTTTGGTGTGAACATTTGAGTGAAGAATACATACTTCCCTGTGAGGAACTGCTCAGATATGCTCTGGTTGTAAACATACTGGTTCATTGGACTAAACTTTGCTGCTATCAATCTTTTTTTGTATCTACCTCTGTGAAATAATTTTAGAAATATATGGCATACAGGACTGTATGTTTAGCTAGGGGATTTGTTTAACATTATAATTATGCTTTAGGTGTTATAGGAAACAACCATACAGCCTTAGCACTGTAATACAGATGGAATTACTTAAATAGCAAGAGATTCTTGTTTTGAAGGCTAGGACTCGAATGACAGAATTAAAAGATTTGTTTCTCCTATGTCTTTGATTACTTCCTTTTTTATTTGTTATTATTAATTTTATATTTTGTACAATATATTTTGATCATATACTTCCCTTAATATAACTCCTCTCAAATACTTCCTACCTTCCAATGAACCAAACTTTGTGCCTACTCTCTCTTTGTCAATGTTTCTCTCTCCCTCAAAAACTAATCAAAACAGATAGATATACAAACAAAAAATAAAACTTAATAAAACATAAAGTAAAAAATAATATATACATAAGCAAAATAAAACAAAACAAACAAAGCTATGGATCTTATTTTGGTTTGGCTAAACTATTTCTGGGCATTAGTCTACACTGCAGTGTAGTTGATATCCCAATGTCACAACACTGGAAAAACAAATTTTCCTTTTCCCAGTAAAAATCAGTTGTGAATAGATTCCTGGTTGTGGTTGGGGTTTTGTTTCCATTTTCTCTTCTTCATGCTAACATTTTTTCTGGTTTGATTTTGTGCAGGTCTGTACATTCTACAGTCTCTGTGAGTCCATATGTCCTTGAAGCTTGTGGAACCTGAAAGATTCTGTTTTCAGGATTCATCCATCACCTCCAGCTCTTAGAAATTTTCCCACCTGCTGTTCTGCATAGATCCCTGAGCCTTGACTGGAAAAGGGTAGATAAAAACATCTCATTATGACCAACTATTGCAATGTCTTACTCTACGTATTATCTAGTTGTAGGTTGTTGGGGTCCAGAAATTGCCTCAAAACAACACAGACACTGATATCAGTCAGACAGGGAGAATTTGTTGAGCATATGTCCCAGGACAGGTCAGTCAGGGCCAAGGTCCAGATTCCACAACTGAACCATGACATGCTCCCCCTCCGAAGTTAAGCTCTCACAAGATTTTAAGTCCCAAATTCATAAACTTCTGTGCTAAGTTATTTCACCAATCAGGATTTTGGGATAGGGGATTTCCATAGGAATAGGTCTTTGCTATACATTTATCCTGCTACCATTGATTGGGGTATTTAGCTGTGACTGGGAACTAGCCTTGTCTAATATTCTTGTTTTAACTTGTCTATCAGGATGGGACTTGTCTGACATTAATGTCTTTACTTGCCAACCAGAATGTCAGTTACCCATGTACATGTCTCTTTTTGGTGAGTAGGATGTCAGTTCCCAGGGAGGTCTTGGAGGTCTTTACTTGACCATAACTCAAAATGGCAGTCTTATAATAAAGAGTTTCTAACATTGGTGAAGGTGTCTCTCTTGTGTTGAGGTCCATCTCAGAGGCCGATTATACCATAAAAGCTTCTATTTGGGTATAGGAAATGCTGTTGGGTGGTTGGTTCCAGTCAAAGCTTATTATGGGTAACTTTATAAAACAGTTATATTGCCTTTATCATGACTGGTTTCTAAATTCGTAGAACAAAACAGAATATGTAAATCAATCTTGGCTTTAGAAAGTTTCAAAGTAACAGCTGAAGCTTCCTGGAAGTTTCCTTATACTGGAAGTCTAGCCAAGTAACTGCTACCTAGGCCTTAACATTTTACTTAGGACTTAACATTATATCTAGGCCTTAATATTTTCTGTAGGCCTTAACATAAGTCTCTGTTTTAATTACCATCTACTAGAAGCTTCCCTAATGAGGATAGAACAATATTCTGGTCTATAGATACATAATTATGTCATTAGAAGTGTCATGAGCAAGGAGGTAGATGCCTGTAGTTAGATAACAAAAGTTAAATTTATTATGGTGAGGTTCTTCACACAGTAACAACAGTCTAAATTCTAAACTACAGTCCTATACCTATGTACTCAAGACTGCTCACCTGTAAGGCATATCTGAGCTGAAAGTCAGTCTAGTCAATAACAGAAGTCTTGGAATTGAAGGTAAGTATCCTGAGGGGTGGAGGTGGGGAATACTGGGCACAGTGCAGATTAAAGTTGCTTATCTCTGGATATGAAGAGCAAAGCATTGTTCTTGGTCCATGCTTCAGTACTGCTCATTGGGCATATTGGGGTTTTAGGATTGTGTCTAGTTGTCTTGAGTAAGTGATATTACTGAGTTCTGGTTAACAGGTGCAGGCTTAGATGTAGTGGGGAGCTGACAAAGCTATTTCTGTTGTCTAAAAGACATTTTTTTTAACTATGTTTATTATGGGAGTCATTTTATTTCTATGTTCCTTTAACTGAATAATAGTAATATTTTAACCCAGTACTCATGACCAATCTTATCTCAGATTCCTGTACATCTTATAGGAAGCATCAAGTATGAGTTTCACCTCATTGGGTGGGTCAGAAATATAATCAAAAGATACTAGCTACTCTGACTGGAATTTTGCCAGATTGGATGGACCAGAGTTTTTAAAGGGCAGATTGCTATTGAGGGTCAGAGGTTTTATAGCTGGGTGATACTGATTGCTACTTTTCTCCTCCTGTTGTATATATAGTACTTTCCAGTACTATGAATCTATGTAGTAAAACTAAAGCTTCCAGATGTGCACCAGCTCAACTTACTTAAGTAAATGATATCTTTGCCCTACTGTCAGGTAACAGAGGGTTACTAATATACATGGAAATTGTCTGTGGTTTCAGAGCAGTCTATGGGATTTTTATGACTGCCTTCTTTTGGAGATTTTGTATGTTCTTCTATATATACATAATACACCATAATTTTCTTCCTATTCTTATAGGGATGCAAATTATGGGAGATTAAGAAAAATCACATGAATTAAGTTCATCTTAAATGCTTCTCCCACCAATCTTAAATAAAGCCACAAAGTGGAAAAGAAATCAATGCTCTAAAATGAGAGGGAATAAGGAGAGGTTGAGAAGATGATGACAGTTCACAAGATGTTAATCTGAAAAATGTTTCTGACCTTAAACATTAGTTTCTAAAATAAGAAATTAAAACATAACTTTTATTATTCTAGAAAGCAATGTTGTGTACAGTAAACTGATCAAGATGTATTTTATTGGTGATGTATAAAATTTATTTTATGAAAACATTGATTCCTATTTAGTTTGCTTTAGTGTTTCATTTTAAACAAAAAAATTAAGTATTTTAAAGAAAATACTAGAGTGCTAAAAAATACATGGACTTATTTTGGCATTTTTGCACATTAATATCTCTGAAAACAGAGTTTAAGTAACATCATAACTTTGTTTTAAAAATCCACACAACTTTTGTCTATGTGTTTTAGCTTTTCTCATGGAAAAAATGATGTTTCTACATAAAAGTTTATCTCAAATTCTCAAAAAACATTCACTAATTTATTACTATTATTATTATACTAAATTATTTTTGTATTTAAATCTAATATTAAATCAAACATTTTATTAATATTGAATAATTGAATCACTGTTATACTAAAAATCAACAATAATAAAGCAACCTTCTACCAGCAACAAAACAAAATATTCTGAAATTATTATTACTCTTATTTCTGTTATTACTATTACTTTAAGGGGAAAATGCAGCAAAAGAATATAAATTTGAAACTATGTTTGTAAATTAATTGACAGGGATTCAAGCAGGCAGCCAGCATTAGACATTTCAGTTGTTAGCAAAATTGTATTCTAATATTTTGACTCCCTTGCTGGAAGCAGTTACCATCCTAAACATCAGGGAAATTAGTATTTTTTTAAATTGATGTTTGGAGATACAGTGAGGTAAGCAATGTAATTTGTTTTATTTTGCTTTAGTTTATATTCAATTACTTTGTCTGATATTTTTTGGTGGACCACAAATAGGGCTTCAGGTATTCAAAAGTATTTACATTTTTCTTATGAAGTTGTCATTTATCAACAGATTCTGTTAAGGATACTAAGTTTCTCTAGCAGTAGGGAAGCATTTGCATGTCAAAACAAGATATCTTTCCTCAGGCAGAGGAAGTCCTGTCTAAACAGTCCAGTAAATTCTTTTCAGCCCTCAGTGGCTACTATGGAGGTTAATCTTTGTTCAGTGATCCAAATCTTCATTTCCTTTTTTTTCCCCTAAATAGTATACATCACAGAGTAGAACCTACTCAGATTATCTAAGTTTTGAGAAGGCTCTCAGTTATTTAGAACTTCCAAAGAAATCATACAATTTCACAGTCATCAAATTGGATGAGACCCAAATTGATTTGACAAGGAAGAATATAATCAATTCTCAATTACATGTCCAGTATATTTAAAGATAGATTGAGCCAAAATATAACCACAGGATGCTGAAAATACATATTAAAATTTTTGTTTTTTAAGAGTTCGTCTTTCCAATAGGTTGTTCACTCTAAGACAGGATAATGGGAAAATATACTTTTCTTAGAACCTTTTGTCAAATTTCACTTTCACAATTATGAGAGTTTTCGTTTTGTTTATGACTGGCTTCTTTTATGTTAAAGATTTATTTCTTTTTACCTTGTGGTATAGATATTTTGTCTGCATGTATGTCTGTGAACCACAAGCATGCTGTGTCCATGGAGGCCAGAAAATGGCATTAGCTCATCTAATATTCAATACAGCAAGATTGGGATTTTTTTTGAGAATTATATACAGTGTATTTTGATCATAGTTTTTGACTTCTTATATTCTCTATGCCTATCCCACTTTCTGTTCCTTTTGTCTATTAAAAACATGAAAAAACTAAAACAAAATAAAGCAAAATGCACACACACACACACACACACACACACACAAATGGCATTTGTTTCACATTTTTTGACCAACTATTCAAGGACATTGCATGTGCAATGGACTGAATGTGGAGGAGGCAAGATCAAAAAATTCCAGTAACTACATTGGACAAATTAACCCTTAGACAAAAGTATTTCTATCCAAAAAGTAGCTGTTATTTGCTCTCACCAGTTGAACTGTCAGTTAGAATAATATACTACCTTCCAATCTGCTTCTTTGTAACTTTTATGAAGATTTTCTTTAACGTATTAAAACATAAATGTTAGAAATATTGTTAGTTTCCCATTATTAAACATATCAAACAACATTTTGAGCAAGTACTGTTTTAATAAATAATAAAGCCTTTGAAATGCCTCATGACAACAGATGATATTTCAATATGGATTGGGGGAAGGCATCTCATAAAACCTCAAGTTTGGTGAGGAGTTATAGGCATGTAATGGTCATAAAAACAGAAGTCTTCTCCAGGGACAAGGTCCTTCATAAGTTACCAAGTCCAAAGATTAGCCCTAAACACACACACACACACACACACACACACACACACACACACACACACACAGCGCACGTGCACGAGAGAGAGAGAGAGAGAGAGAGAGAGAGAGAGAGAGAGAGAGAGAGAGAGAGGCATATGCAATACTAAATGGACTTTGTATTTTATATTTATATGGACATACATGTGTAACAACAATAATTAAAATTGGAGTAGTCATACAATACTGATTTGGGAAAAACTAAAAAATTTGAAAAAAAATTTTTACTGCCACTTTTGTCAAGTTTTCTTAACTATTAGTTTGAGGTCTAGTGTGTGGACTGTTGATATAGACTATATATTCATATCAAAATTGAATTTACATTAGTTAATATACATAATGTATTAAGAATAACTCTTGTCATATAACCAACACTACCTAAAAATAAAGTATATGTAGTATTACAGCATATTTTAGAGTATAATACACTTATATATGTTTATGTAAATAATGCAAGTTTTGGTTTATGAAGCATTAAAGGATTCTTGGTGCCTTTTCTCTTAGTACACAGTTAATTTTCAAAAAAATGTTTTGCTTAACTGAGAGTTCTCAAAACATGTTGTTAGCAATATTGCTGCTTTGCTTAATCAATAGTAGAAGAGAAGAGATTGTTCTTTCTTAAGGTGAGCAAATGAACTCATATACTTGCAAACTGTTGTTTATTCATTCATACAGAATCCAAGTTAAGATGTTACTGAACATTCTCAGTCATATTGAACTGAGAAATGAAACTAGTCTGTACCATCCTAGTGGAATCAAAAGTTCAAGAAGGTACTAGTGATTTGCAGGAACTGTGGTTTTTTTTGTTTTGTTTTTCTGGTACCTACTCCTGCAGGTTTTTTTTTTCTAACATTTTGTTTTTTATTACTCTCCTTCAAATTACTTTCATCAGAATATGCTCTCCATGTGCTTTCTGCACACTAATCAGACCATTAATATTTTTTCCCTGTGTAGTCCTAGGAAACATACTTTGTGATTTTGGTTATAGATTTGAGCACATATTAGAATTACTGGTACATATTAGAATTACTTTTGGTTAAAGAAAAGATATATTGTTATCTATATACTATTGTGGTTTTTTCCACACAAATGATCAAGATTACTGATGAAAAAAGAAGTCAAAATAGAAAGAAAAACATGAAAACCAATACTGGTATGAAATATGGTCATTGTGCCTTCAAGAAAGAGTGTAATCATTGAAGACAAAGTATTCTCTCAGGTACCCCTATTAAATATTCAAAATTTTGCTATAATTCTTTATATTTATTTATACAGTGATATAGAAGTTAGATCTAGTTCCTTTTTTCTATATCTAGGCTCGCAGAAAGAAGACTCAGCTGCAAATACATGTTCAAATACCTTGACCATGTAGCTAGGCTCTTCTCTGACTACATATAACCTAAAATATCCCATTTATTCTAGCCTACGTTCTTCCATGTGGCTCATTACTTGTACTCAGGTACTGTGTTTTCAGCAAATCTCCTGCCTGCCTATCCCAGAATTCTTTTCTTTCCAAGATGTCCCACCTCTATTTCCTGCCTAAGGCAGAGGCCTTTTTAATTGACAGGTGATGCATTCATACAATATGCAAGATATCTCTTTGCAGTCCACCTTGACATAGTTTAAATGTTACTCCTCACCAACTTTTTCAAAAGATGAAATTCAGTTTTCATTCTTTGAATGTGCTTCTTGTTAATGACTTGATTTAGCCAAAATAATATGTGAGATGAAATACAAGAATGAGCTGTCAATTAAAAGTCTTTTCCACAAACATAATAAATCAAAATTGATCAGAATACATAGTAAAATGCCAGGTTGCTTGAGGCAGCTCTGGGAAGATTTCACTGACCTCACAGAAAAGGATCAGTGAAATCCTCAAGCTAGCTTGGGATAGGTCTTCTTAAAGGAGAATGGGGACGAGGGGGTTGGTGAGGGGGAAATTTGTGACATGATGATGAAGTACTGAGGTTATAACCTTATTTGGTGAGTTTAGTGTCCTGTAGGTGGATCCAGTTGCTACGTTGGAATCAAGAACTAGGAGCTTGCTCAGACAGGCTTTTGCAAGTGTGGGCTCTTGGTCAGACGAAAACGGCAGGAACCTCTTGGCCTAGGCTATCTTGCCTTTATCCCCAAACCTTCACCTAACAAATAGAAGTCTTAAGAAGTTTTGAGATTCTAAAATTTTTATGCAGTAACTCTGTCTATTCACTATTGGGACAGCTGTGTGCTAGTGGGCAGAGATCCAAGGAATCCTTATGGTGAGTAAAAGTTCTTCCAACTGAGACTATTTTTCATCTTCTGATCAAACATGCTTCAAGCCTAGGACAGGTAAAAGTAACTGATCCCAGAACTCAAGCCAATGAAGGCCAAGAAATCTTTTTTACACAGCACAAACTAAGTCGATTTTACTCTATTCTTGTCACTAATACAATTTGTTTTTAGAATAGCAAAGAATAACTAATGCGGTTTCTATAAAGGTTAAAGAAGAAGAAAAAAATCTTGAATGCTAAACTCAGATTTGATAAATCATAACTTCACAATGGACTATTGGGAGAGAATATTCATTTCTGAGATTGTCTTTCAAATATGAGATATGACAGCTCAAGTGAATAAATATAGAGAAGATAGAGGTAGATAGACCATCATATAATAATAACCTGTCCATTAAATATAAGACTAACTTCTATTGCATCAAAAGGAAGGGTGTAAACGAGAAATTGAAAGTGGAGAAGGAGATCCAAAATGATTAAAATGAAGTATGTATACATGAAGATTTAAAAAATTAAAAAAAATTAAAGGTAAAAGTATATGTATACAAAATAATTCTTTTAAAATTAACAACTTTAAGACTTCAACATTAAAGTAGATTCAAAAAATAAAATAGATACAATTGCTTCAAAGAAGTATCTTATGGCTTATAGGCTCTACATTAGACTGTAAAAACAATATAGTAAAGATAAACAAAATTAGCTCTGCAAAGAGTGAAAATACCAACTGGAAGACATCATAGTATCTTCCCCATTAGGTAAGGAAGTACATATCGAGACTGTATTGAAATGCACTGTAAGAGCATTAGACTATAGAAATTGAAGTTATGATCTGTGTCAATTTAATGACAGAAGTCCCTTTTATGCTTTCATCTTGAGCAACTATGACTGGATTTAATAGCCTCTTAGACTGGCTAAATTAAACCTGCATTCAAT
Source organism: Grammomys surdaster (assembly GCF_004785775.1). Lineage (NCBI taxonomy): Eukaryota > Metazoa > Chordata > Mammalia > Rodentia > Muridae > Grammomys > Grammomys surdaster. The sequence goes on from NW_021604613.1 coordinate 5,844,624, forward strand.
AGAAGTTTTAAGTGAATACAAATCAATGTGTGGGAAATTCTTTAACAAACTAAAAATGGAGAGATCCAGTGTTGAATGTTTAAGAAGTTAGCCTAAGCAGCAACTTAACCAGCAATCTATAACCAGGGCTGTCATAAGGACCAAAATCTTCAACAGTCTGTTAAGATATGCATCCCTGATATAAAAGAGTGCTACATTTTTGAAAACAGAATTTTCCCTTATAGTCTGGGTGGAGACAAATATGATGAACAGGCTTCTTGCTTTCCAAGGGAATAATGAATTTTCTGAAGAGTAGAAGGTGAGTACAATTACCACATGCTATATAAATGGAGACGTAAACAAATCTCTTTGTCCCTCAGGTAATTTGCAGAACCATTGATTTTCATCCCAAGTCACAAGAAGTGACATAAATAAAAAGATTAATGACAAGAAGTTTCATACAATCAGGTAGAGTATCACTACTCTGATGGCCAGATAATCACTTTCAGTTTTGACAGAGAGAATTCAAAACCCATCACCTACCTGCTGAACCTAAACTCATTGTAATGTATTGCCTCCTTCTACTGACCAAAAAAGCATTGTGTAATATCCTCCAGATCTCTCAGTTATAAGAGACTGACACACAGGCAGATAGATAGACAAACAGACAAATAGACACATAAAAAAACATACTCATCCACCCACTCTCACCCCCCCACACACAGAGGACAGACAAAAAGAGCGGAGACAGAATGAGACAGGGAGATCTCAAATCAACTTCAAGTCATTTACTGGGTAAATTCAAATGAATTATAGGTGGAGAACAAACTTGTAGTGATTATTAGAAAATTGCAAAACTGTTATTGTTTGCAGAATTCAAATGTTGCATGGAAATATATATATATATATTATGGAATATGGAATATGGAATATAATATAGAATATAATATTGAATAAAATATAGAATATAGAATGTAGAATGTAGAATGTAGAATATAATATATAATATATAATATATAATATATAATAAATATATAATACATAATACATAAGATATAAGATACAAAATATAAGATATAATATACAATACACAATAAACAATATACAATATACAATATATAATGTATAATATATAATATAAATATTCAACATTAAACGTTCAACGTTCAATGTTCAACGTTTAACGTTTAAAGTTTAATATGTAGTGTGTAATGTATAATGTATAATATTTAATGTTTAATAGTTAATAGTTAATATAATAAATAATATGTAATATATAACATATAACATAACATATAATATATAATATATAATATATATCTGTGTGTGTTTGTGTGTGTGCATGTGTGTATAATCAGATGTTCATCACTGTAAAAAAATATGCATTAAATGGACTTAAGGTAGAACATATGGTTGCCATAGGAAGTTTATCACTGTCACTGGAATACAAAATTGCAAAATAGGGGTAGCATCTCACATTCTCCCTTGAGAGTGTGCCTCCAGTAACCTCCAGGAAATCACCCAATATAATCCTGCTTCTTGAATTTTCCATTACTTTGTCGAAGTGCCAGAGTAGGGTGCAGGCTTTTATACAGCAATATCTGAAGAATTATATGATGAAAAAGAAAAAAATAATTTTGAGTTGAATTTATGTTAGGATATAGAGAATGGACACTTGATCCATTGTTCCATACTTTGGTTTCATTTTTAAGAGGAAAGAGTTAACATAAAAATAGAAATTTCTTGAATAATCATACATTATGACATAGGATAATTCTAGCCATATATGGTTGTGTATGCATTTATCTCAGAAACTTTATAAATGCACATAATTTCAAAGGAATATTGCATGTTTTTTAAATTTGTAATGAGAAATATTAAATAAATCCTACTAGGTAATTCTCAGTATTCACTGAATCAAGAACTGAGATTGTCTTTAAAATGTGAGAGCCACATGGGAATATGCTCAGCAGCATTATGCACTAAGGCTATGCAAATAAGACCCCAGTAATATTAGACTTGTAAACACTGGAACGATCAAGGATAACAGTAATTGCTGAGGAGAATCTAGACAGCTTAGACGTGTGCCCTGCATGTGGACATGTAAAATGGCATAGACATTATGTCAGGTAGTGTGTTATTAAATTAAAAATAACATATGGCCAAGAATCAAATTACTTATGAAAGAAAACAACTTTATTTTATGGTTATATTTTTAATAATTTTGTAGCATTGTAATGGATTCAAACTGTATTCTTTCCAAGGATCAAAATAACAGTGACCTTCCGAGCATCACATGGTTTCCCAGGGAAGGTAGCAATGGGGGCATTGATAATTGTGGTGGCAGAAGTTACAATTGCTGGGACAAAAGTAGTTTACTTTTGGTACTATTTATCATTCTTAAGCTCTTTGCTAGCCTAAGATATCTGATAATTAACTCCTATTGAGAAACAGCATGGAATTAGGTAAAGGATTGTTAGAGTTAGTTTATATCTTGCTCTACAGCCTCTTGCTGGCCAGATCAGAGACCTGGACTCATTAATTCTTTGTGAACCAGAAAGAAAAGAAAGGAAAAAAATTAAATTTTGCACAACCAATATGCACAGATTCACATATTTTCATACATCCACACACTCTGCTTGTGTCAGACCACCTGTCTCACCTACTCTACAAGTTTTCATGAATATTTACACATGTAACTACACACACATTTATAAACAAATATATAAATAGATATATACACATATGTTTTATGAATGGATAAATGAATGAATGGATGGACAGATGGATGGATGGGTGCACAGACTCACAAGCCAACACTTCATTTGTTTTCTCTAGCCTTTTGATAGATAAAGCTTTTTATAAAATTACCTCATAAATAAACTGTAAGTTTTAAAAACATATTCTTGGATTTAGCATAGAAGAAAAGAGATAAATCATAGATATAATAATATTAAAAATGGTTATAATGGCAGTTTATTTTAGTCATCGAAATGATGATGTCATGGTTACTAGCTTAAAGGTTATCTACTAAATATTACTCTTAAGCAATTATATATAGTACTAAGATTTTATTTCAAATAACACTAAAATGTGTAGTGAGGATAGCCTACATTATTAGAAAACAAATGATAAAGTGGTGTATCTAGAAACGGATATTGAGTAATCAGTCTCTTAATTTTTATTTGAATACTTGAGTATGTCTTAATGAAAATTTTAAAACAGTAATTTTCAAAAGTAACTCATTGTAAGTGGAGTGAAAGGCAAGTTAACCCTTACATTCCCAATTTCTTTTTGGTCATGCTGCTTCACAGAAGCAAGAGAAACCCTGAGACATGTCCTCTCTCATCTGCGCACCTAGCTTAGCTCAAAATCTTCATAGTGAGTACACAGTCCCAAGCATCTGTACAAACCAAGAAAGTAGAAAGTATATAATTTTTATATTATGTATTAATATAAAAAATTGCATATTGCTTCAGATTAAAATATTTAAGATGGCACAATAGAATAAATTTAAGAGTTTCTATTTTTGGATTTATCATATAGTGTAATTTGTAGTGATGACTAATTTGGAAAGGTTTTTAAAAAAATTACTCAGCAATTGATTAATGTCTTAGTTGGTTTTTGATTCACTTCTATTCTGTAGGTGTAAAGTAAAGGAATTTATTGAAAACTATATTTTCAAATTACCAATAAGAATACTGATACTAAGAATACATTATAGACATATTTCATCCAGCATTGGATATTCCACAAGCACTGTGATTTTTTTTATATAATATATACTATTAGTGTAATGTAATGTATAATGTAAAAAGTAATATATAATGTATAATTTATAATGTATAGTGTATAGTAAATATATAGTGTATAATATATAATGTATAATATGTGTAATATATAATAAATATATAATACAGAATATACAGTATAATGTATAATGTACAATGTATGATATATGATATAAAACATAATACATAATATATGCTATATATATTTTACAATATACTATATAATATTTAATATAAAAGCAACATATAACATGTAGCATACAACATAATATATAGCAACATATAAAACATATATGAAACATATCATATAAATGATATACAGTATATGATATAGAGTATACATATACAATATATATTATACAGATATAGTACATAGTATTTAATATATGATGTATACTATGTAATATGTAATGTAATATATAGTATATAGTATAATATATAATATACTGTATAGTATATAGTATATAGTATATAGTATATAGTATATAGTATATAGTATGTGATTAAAACATAATATTCAATATATAATTTACTTAATATGCTATATAGTTTGTATTTATATATTATGCGAAGTCTAGATGGTATTTTTTCCTGGAGGGCTACTGTTTATTACTAAATCTTTCCAAATAATTAAGACAAGATGTACAAGAATACAAAAGGAGCAGAGACTGTCTAAACATCCAACCAATTTCTGTGCCAAATAGTGACTCATTCTATATGAGAAATCCAACCCTTAAAACTACTAGTGACACACTGCTATGCTTACTGTAGTCCTCAAAATAATTTTTTATTTGACTTTCCACTCTCAACATGACTCTCTAGAATTCACAATATACATTCTTGTAAGAAAAACTAAGTCTTCCGCATACATTATTTCTACTGAAAGTTCAGGAGTAGTAGGTAAAGATATTTGTCTTATTTCTCACTTTGTAATTCATAGAAACATGCATAGACATTGTAACTATTTTAGTGACTAGCCTCTGTAATTATGAAAATGTTGATAGCATTGTTAATTATATTCTTTGTGGGTGTGTGTGGTTTCTTGCCTTTAACCAGTACCTCACTTGAATATGGTTGTTTACTTGGTGAACAGCACCTGAAGATCACTGGCATTTAGAAACCTCTTGAGTAATCCAGAATTTCTGGGTTTTCACAATATTCAGTCAAGATTTTCATTGCATATGGCACTCCTGCAGAAGGTCTGAAATACCTAGTTTCCTAAGTGAGTTAATGACTAAGGTTTAACACAGCTTGGAACACTGAAATCACTACTTTCTGTTAGACTTATTCACTGTGACTGCATGCAGTGCTAAATGGATAGAGTGGTGACACTTTGCTCTTTGATACAGTCCCTTGTGTGCTCCACTTCTTTCTTTGACATTCTATTGAACTGCCATTTCCTCAATACATATTATACTCAATATATTACCCTCTACTTGCAAGAAACCTTCTGTCTCCTTTTAAAGCATATCAGCTTTATTAAAATGCAATTCACAAGAAATACCAGTTACTTACTTATATATATGACTCAGTTTGTTCACAGATATTTCCCATCATCACTATAGTCTTAGACTATTTTTCATAATTGTCACAATTATCCCACTTTTGTGGAAGATGTTTCTCTTTCTTTTTTATTAATTATTTTATTTATCTACATTTCATTTTTTAATTTATTATATGTTTTTATTTAATATATATGAATATACATTAATGGCCAAAGGGTAAAGAGAACCAAACCAAATGTATAGAAGCAAATTATCTGAATATGTAAACTATGCTATGATTTACCCAGCATTTAAACAAATCACAGATTTCACAATTTAACCTTGGGAAGCATGGTAGGCAAGACAAAAACAAATTATACATCTCTTAATTTCCCTAATAAAATGTGGCAAGATCCTACAAATTATGAAGGAATAGATCAGACTAAAAAAAGCTTTAAATCAATAGTGATTATTGCCATTTGCAGCTGTGACTATGGCCACTGCTGGTAGTCAGTCCCAGCTACATCTTACCACAGTGTAGAGGTAAATGGCTTCTTCCCACAGTATCTTATATTTAGATCATCCATCAGATTTTTAAAAATCATAATATGCTATTATCTGCATATTTCTTGTCTATAGGTAAGAAATGAAAAGTTTTCAACATCAACAACTAAATATGAATTCATACATGTTTTGGAGATAGTATATAATACATTTTTAAATTTTTAAAATTTTTTATTTTTTTTATTGGATGTTTTATTTACATTTCATATGTTATCCCCTTATCCCACTTCCCCCTCCCCCCAGGCTAAGAAACCCCTATCCCATCACCCCTCCTCCTGCTTATCTGAGGATGTGCCCCTACCTACCCCCTTCACATTCCCACCTCCCCACCCTCAAATTTCCACCCCCTGGGGCATCCAGCTTTCAGGAGACCAAGGATTTCTTCTTCCATCTAAGCCAGACAGGGCCATCCTCCCTTACAGGAGCCATGGGTCCCTCCCTAAGTGCTCCCAGGCTGGTGGTTTAGACCCTGGGAGCTCTGGTTGGTTGGTATTGTTGCTCTCCTCATGGGGCCGCAAATCATTTTGGCTCACAGTCTTCACTCTGACTCCTCAATTGGGATCCCCATGATCAATTCAATGGTTAGCTGTGAGCATCCACCTCTATATATTTCAAGCTCTGGCAGACCTCTAAGGAGACAGCTATACCAGACTCTTGTCAGCATGCACTTTCTGACTTCCACATCAGCATCTACCTTTGGTGACTGCACATGGGATGGATACCCAAGTGGAATGGTCTCCAGACACCCTAACCTTCAGTTTCTGTCCCTCACTTTGTCTCCATCTTTCTGATGCTTTCCTTTGGAACACGTTAATTTGATGTTCAATTTTTCTGCCTCATTTTTTTATTTACAGTTTTTGATATCTTAACTGAGAATTCATTTACAAATACAATATTATTCATAGCTATTTAACAACTTGTAATCATTTTATTTTTTCCTTAAATTTAAATTTTTGCTCCATTTTATGTTCATTTATGTTTGAGGTTCCTTGTTTGACATTGAGATATTCAGTGGATATTATTTGTACGTTATTAAAATGGTGTGATTTTAAACATATGATTTCATTTTGGAATTCTTATGTAATTGTTGATGAAATTATGTTAACCTCTCCCATCTTAAATTATGTTCTCTTTCTCTGTTTTTAACATCCCTATACATGTTAATACACAATAAACTTCAAATATGATTATATAAACTTGACTTCTTAAATTAATGGAGATTTATAGTAGAATGAAATGAAGCAAAGGATGTATCAGAAAATTTATAAGAAAAATACTGTTCATTAAACTAAATATACAATTAAAGGAGTGAACAGAACAAGAAGTATCCTACATAAAATGATGATTCTCTTTTTATGATTTATTTGTCAGAAGAACTCCAGAAAGTCTAAAATAAATAAAGGCTACTGTTATTGGCTTTGGTTGCTTACTAGAACCAGATGATAAGTGCCTATGGCTGGAAATACCATACACTTTGGATATAAGGTACAGAGAATCAAATTGGGAGTGTCCTGGAAGCTTCCTCCTGGCTGCCTCATGGTAGCAGAAGGAGCTGTGTAGGCTACTATGGGAGAAAAATCATTAATTTTTTTCAGTTGTAGAAACTCTGTGTCCATGCAATATGTTGTCAATATAAATTGCACAGCTAGAACAACAGTAAGGCTGTTTTGAGGATAGCCAACTACTTTCTGATGGACTGTGAAATGTTAAAATGATATTATTAATTATATAATGCAATGCTATGTATGTTTACTTTTTTCATTTCACATTAACAAGATAACATTACAATTTATCTAGTCAAGATAAATCAAACAAACTGTACACAAAACTTTAACAGTTAAAATTTAATAATATAGTGAGAAAAGGCAAAACAGAAAGAAAACACAATTTTGAATCATACTCCTTTGTCCTCTCGTTTTTACACTCTGACAACATCATTAGCCATGCTAATATGATGGGTGGAGGTTGGAGTCTCACAAAACCTTGCCTCTATACTAAAATCTACAGCCTAGTACAGAACACTGAGATAGGAGAAATGAAATTTTCAAGGGAAAAGAACATCAATTGTTTACCCAATTCCAGATGGTCACTACCAAAATCATATATACATGTAACATTATAAAAACTCAACAGGTTCTCTTTATATTTTTAGAAATATATATGAATCTACATATACACATATGCATTATAACAGTTACTATGCAAACAACAAAAAAGCCCAATGATTTGAAATAGATCAAGGAAAGGAACTTGGGCAGGTTTGGAATAAGAAAAATGAAGGAGGGAATGATGTAATTATATTATAATCTCAAAAAATAAAACATAATAAAACTATACTCATACAAAAAAGAGATATTTTGTAAGCTTCTTTCAGATATTTTGAATTATAATAGGAAGTAGCCAGAACCCTCATTTACCACATAAATATATTAAATGTAGCAGTATTGATTATAATAGCTTTTGAACCTAGATATTATTGACAAAATATAAAAAGTTAAGTTTTAAAATCCATGATTTAAAAACTAATGAGGAGATATGTTTACCATTTTTTGTAATATCCCTGATTGTTGCCCAGTATTTTAAAAATAGAATTTGCATACATAATTGAAAATTATGTAGACCTTCTGATCCCAAGTACTTGGCTTTCTCTAAGATCATTTTTTTCACTTATTCATTTGCTTTTTGTAATGACAACCGTGTAAATCACCATGATTCTAAGTATAGGGAATTATAATCCTTTATGAGTAAGAGGAAAAGTAACTTGTCACTCCAAACAAATAAAAGAAAAACTAACATAAAAATAATTCTTGGATGAATAGTAGTTTAGTATTCTATTAATCTTTCCTGAGCTGTGTTTTATAGAAATATTTTCTAGTTAACCAAAACAATGTAATTGCCTGTGTGTAGGTTGATTTATGCAATACTTATAAGTGCATATTAGATATACTGAGTTATGAGCAGTATCCTGATAGGACTGATTTTGATTTATTTTGTTATTCATTGTACATAAATTAGAAGTGTTAGTCATTGTTCGTCACTGGCTCTAATTGGGATTAGTAATAGAACTGCATGCACACATGTGTATACACAAAAATATATGCATTCATGCCAGGAAACACATATATATTCATATATGTTCCTGGAAGCAATCATGGATTCTGAGGAATAGCTCTATATTCTCAATATTACCTGTTTGGTATTTGTTGGGGAAAACAAGTAGTGCTTTTATGGTAACCAGAACAAAATGGAAGAAATTTGTTCAATTGGGAAATTATGTCACTACTGTTACCTAACTTAAGAAAAATATTTTAATAACCAAAAATTTGCAAATTGTGAAGGTTGGAATAATTCTGGTCCCTATAAACTCATGTTTAAAAGTTTGGTTCACAAGATAACTATTTGAGGAAGATTAGTATGTATGGATTTTTTGGAAGGGGTATATCTATTTTTTATTGATTATTTTATTTCTTTACATTTCAAATGTTATCCCACTTCCCAGATTCCCCTCCACAAATCCTGATACCATCACTCTTCCCTCTGCTTCTCTGATGGAGCTCTCCATCCTGTCTACACGCCTCATTCAGCAATCTAACATTTCCCTATGCTGGGTCATCGAGTCTCCACAGGACCTAGGGTCTCCCCTCCCGTGATTTCTACTACATATGATCTGTGAGCTGTATCATAGGTATTTCAAGCTCTTTTATTTTCTTTCTTTCTTTCTTCCTTTCTTTCTTTCTTTCTTTCTTTCTTTCTTTCTTTCTTAAATTAAATAAAATTTTTACTTATTCACACAGGGGTTATAAACACAAAAAGGCAGGACTTGGGGAAGGGGATGATACTGGAGTGTGGGTGTTCAGGGAGAATACAGATATCTTTCAGAACAGGGTATCAGCTAAGTGAAGGTTCAGGGGACAGGTCACTATGACTCTATCTATGATTCGCTTGTCCTTATCTAAGTTGATATTATCCTCCAAGGCTACCTATTTACAAGGTCTATGACTACTCAGGCTGGTAAATTTCCACAAAAACTGCCTGTTTACAATAGCTTACAACCCTCTGTTTCAATGTTTTTCCACAGAGACCGAAGACTTGGTGTTAGTATACACGTATGACAGGCCTATGGCTGATTTTAGGCCTTCAGTGTATAAGCAGGGCTGCCCCTGACATCTCCTCCCTTATTTAAGTATAGAAGGGTTGTGACTATTCTAATCTTGCAAAGGTGGGGATAGAGGCCTGACTTCCAGTAATTGAAGGGGACTTTTTAATGGCTCTGGTCCCCCTGTTGTTGTCCAGGGTGGGGTTTGAGACAGGGTTTCTCTGTATAGCCCTGGCTGTCCTGGAACTCACTCTGTAGACCAGGCTGACCTTGAACTCAGAAATCCACCTGTCTCTGACTCCCAAGTGTTGGGATTAAAGGTGTATGCCACCACTGCCCAGCATTTTGTTCACCATTTTTAATAAGTTTGGTTCTCTGGAGTCTAACTTCTTGAGTTAGCCCTCTCTCAGATGTAGGATTGATAAAGATCTTTTCCCAGTCTTTAGGTTGCCATTTTGTCCTGTTGAGAGTCTGTCTCACAGAAGCTTTTCAATTCTATGAGGTCTCATTTGCCTTTAGTTGATCTTAGAGCCCGAGCAATTGGTTTTCTCTTCAAGAAACTTCCCCCCACTTTCTCTTCTATTAAATTCAGTGTATCTGGTTGTATGTTGGAGGTCCTTGATCTACTTGAACTGGAGCTTTGTATAAGGAGATAAGAAGGGATCAATTTGCATTCTTATACATGCTGACTGTCACTTGAGCCAACATCATGTTTTGAATATGCTATCTTTTTTCCACTGGATGGTTTTGGCTCCTTTGTCAAAAATCAGGTGACCATAGGGATGTGAGTTTAATTCTGGATCTTTAATTATATTCCTTGATCTACCTGCCTATCTCCATACCAATATCATGCTGTTTTTATCACTATTGCTCTGTAGTACAGCTTAAGTCAGCTATGATGATTCTCCCAGCCATTTTTTTATTGTTAAGAAATTTTTCACTGTCCTGATTTTGTTTGTTTGTTCTAATTCCAAATGAATTTGAGAATTTCTCTTTCTATCTCTGTGAAGAATTGTGTTGGAAATTTGATGGGGATTGCATTAAATCTGTACATTGCTTTTGGTAAAATGGCCATTTTACTATGCTAATCCAACAGATCCATGAGCATGGGAGTTCTTTCCATTTTCTAAGGTCTTCTTAGATTTCTTTCTTCATGGACTTGCAGTTCTTGTCATGCAGGCCTCTCACTTGCTTGGTTAGAGACACACTAAGATATTTTATATTATTCATGACTATTGTGAAGAATGTCTTTCCCTAGTTTCTTTCTCAGCCCATTTATTCTTTGAGTAGAGTAGGGCTACTGGTTTATTTTATTTTATATCTAGTCATTTTGCTGAAGTTGTTTATCAGCTATAGGAGTTCTCTGGTAGAATATTTGGGTCACAAAGGTATATTATCACATCATCTGCAAATAGTGATATCTTGACTTCTTCCTTTTCAATTTGGAATCCTTGGACCTCTTTTTGTTCTCTAACTGCTCTGGATAAAACTTTGAGTACTATATTGAATAACTAGGAAGAGAGTGGACAGCCTTTTCTAGTCCCGGATTTTAGTGAAATTGCTTCAAGTTTCTCTCCATTTAATTTGACCTTGTCAATTGGTATGTTGTATATTGCTTTTATTATAGCTAAGTATGGTCCTTGAATTCCTTATCTCTCCAAGACTTTCAACATGAAGAAGTATTGTATTTTTGTCAAATGCTTTTTTGCCATCTACTGAGATGATCATGTGTTTTTTTTTTCCCTGAGTTTGTTTATATAGTGGATTATATTGATGGATTTCCATATACTGAATGATCTCTGAATTCCTGGAATGTTGCCTACTTGATCTGGTGAATGATTGTTTTGATGGGTTCCTGGATTTGTTTTGTGGGAATTTTGTAGAGTATTTTTGTATCATTATTCATAAGGGAAATTGATCTGAAGTTCTTTTTCTTTGTTGAATCTTTGTGTGGTTTACATATCAGTTTAACTGTGGCTTCATAGAACAATTTAGATAGTGTTCCTTCTGTTTCTATATTGTAGAATAATTTATGAATATTGGTATTAGGTCTCCTTTGAAAGTCTGGTAGAATTTTGCACTAAAACCATCTGGTTCTGGGCTTTTTTGTTTGGGAAACTTTTAATGACTTCTATTTTTTTTTCTTTTCTTACTTTTTCTTGTATTTTTTTATTGGATTTTTTTCTTTACATTTCAATTGTTTCTCCTTTTCCAGGTCTCCTCTTCAGAAACCCCTTATTCCATCCCCCCTTTCCCTGCCTCTAAGAGGGTGCTCTCCCACCTACCCACTCACTCCTATCTTCCCAACTTGGCATTCCCCTACTTTGGGACATCAAACATCCTCAGGACCAAGGGCTGTTCCTCTCACCGATGATATCCAACAAAGCCATCCTTTGCCACATATGGGACTGGAGCCATGGGTCTCTTTATTTGTACTCTTTGATTGGAGCTCTGTGGGGTCTTGTCAGTTGACACTGTTGCTCCGCTCATGGGGCTGCAAGCCCCATCAGTTCCTTCAGTCCCATCTCCAACTTCTCCATCAGGGACCCCACTCTCAGTCCAATTGTTAGCTGAGAGCAGTAGCCTCTGTATTTGTCAGGTTCTTCTATTTCTTTAGGAGTTATGGGATTGTTTACATGGTTTATCAGATCCTGATTTAACTTTGGTACCTAGTATCTGTCTAGAAAATCCCCTATTTCTTCTAGATTTTCTATTTTTGTTGAGTATATGCTTTTGCAGTAGGATCTGATTTTTTTTTCAGTTTCTGTTGTTATATATCCCTCTGATTTTGCAAATTTGTATACTCTCTCCATGTCCTCTGGTTCATCTGGCTAAGGGTTTATCTATCTTGGTGATGTTTCTCAAAGAACCAGACCCCTGTTTTGTTGATTTTTTGTAGAGTTCTCTTTGCTTCTACTTGGTTGATTTCATTCCTGACTTTGATTATTTTCTGCCTCTACTGCTTTTGAGTGTATATTGCTTCTTGTTGTTCTACAGCTTTCAGATGTGTTGAATGGGCTATGACATTCTAAAAGACCAGGCTAAGCTTGTTCCCTCTCTCCCTTTCTCTCTCTCTCTCCCCTTCTTCCTCTCTCCCCTTCTCCCATCTCTCTCTCCCCCTCATCCATTTCTCTCTCTCTCTCTCTCTCTCTCTCTCTCTCTCTCTCTCTCTCTCTCTCTCTCTCTTCCTCTTACATCCCTTCTCTGACTTTATCTTGTTGATCAATTTAGGCTCTTAGTTTTGGCTCCAGCATCAACCCTACCTGCTGTCAGTCTTTCCAACATGATAATCATTGATTAATCATTGATTAATCTGAAGTGTGATGGCTATTCCTGGTTGTGAATTTAACTACACTTAAAATGAACTACAATCCAGTAATGGAGGGCACAACTGTGATCCAGGGGTTAAACCTGTAAGACACAGTCTTCTTACCCTGTTCTTGACATGAAGATCTTGAGGCATTGTGGCCATGGATAGCTTAGCCCCAGGAAAGGTAGAATGTGCCTTTAATTTAACCACCCCTTCTGCTGGAAGCCTAGATAAACACAATGATAGAAGGAACACTCATTCTTCTTTACCTGCTTGCACTTACTTGTGGGTACATCTGTTAACAACTACCTATTCAGGATTCCAGTCTATACAGAAGACCAGGTGAAACAAATAACCATGTGAACTAAGCAAATACTAGACTTTTGGAATTCCTATTCATGGCTTCCCATTGCTGGCTTAGTTGGACTACAGATGGTAAGTCATTCCCTTTTATATAGAAACATCCCCTAACTTCTGTGACTCTAGAGAACCCTAACTTATACAGTAAGCAAGTCTTCAATTATATGCTTTATTTTATAAGTGGCCTTGGTCATGGTTCTCCTCACAGTAACTAGGAAAGAACTCAATAAAGAAATTTTGGGTATAGCAGTATGTCTTTAGGAATTATTTTATTGCTGTGGTTATTTAGCAATACGATTTCCCCTAAGGTTTATGACTTATCTAATTTCAGGTTCCTGCCCATGTGTTTTATATGAAGGAGTAGGCTTTAAATCCAATCAAGAACTTCTTTAGCACAACTGAATTAATTGGAATTTTTTAAAAAATTATATTCAATAAGAAAAAATAATGTTTTGTAGATGATTTTGAATAGTAAAGTTTTGTTTGTCAAAAAGTATTGTTTTTAGCATTGTTTCTAAACTCAATTCTTGTAATTACTTTTAAGCTTTTGTTTTCAATTGGGATCAACCAATAGAATGAAACACATTATTATATTGCAAAAGAATTTGCAAATCAGTAATTAAGTTGTAAAATTGTCATTAAACTCCTATTTAGATTTTTGTATCTGAAATACAAAATGCAAATATTATATACCATTAATGAACTGAGAATAAATTTCTCCCCTTTTATTGTGAGTCTCTTTTATTTTTAAACACAAAATATTTATTTTAGTTAATAGCAAAGAATATAATTTATTTGATTAACAGGTAAATTTAATTAATTCTTACTTCTACACTTAGCTAGAATGTTTAGATGAAAATAATTGAGGTTTACAGCTACTTTCAAGTTTAGCCTTTAATACATATTCTAATAATTGCTTTTATTTTCTCATTTTCTTACTAGTCTGTAATTAGGCTGGGCTGGCTGCATGCAGCTAATAGGTACTTAGTGAAGCACTCATGACTTTGACAGCCTGAGTCCCTCCACAATCAACACGTAGAACAAGGGCTGGCCTAATTGAACCAAGGGGCAAAATATGCCTTTTTATATAGTTTTGTTCCTTTGTGTTAGAGAAAGAAATTATATTTAAAGTATTAGAATGTAAAATTGGATGCTATAAACTGTTCTTTAAAAATCCTAAGAATCTAGTTGTAATTAATATACTTACTGATTATATTTTATTCACATGTTTGACAGAGTATCTGAGTCTGGTTTTCACGTGTGTGTGTGTGTGTGTGTATGTGTGTGTGTGTGTGTGTAGAGGCAGTGCAGTGATTATAACAGAAGTATGTGTTAATGCGGAACTAGTGCCAGTCATTTCCAGTATAGCAGGAACTAGCACTTAGCCATTTCTAACCAGTGAGAAATTACAATTTAGTTCCTAGAAGTCAACACTGGTATGAAATGGTCTGTATTTTAAACTTACAACTTTTACTTTATTTTATTTTTTATATTATTATTATTTAATCTCTTTTTTACAGTCCAGTCATTATCTCGCTCATGTTCTGCTCTGTGACTGTTCCTCATCCCGTACCACCTCCTCTGTCTCCTAAACAATGTCCTTCCTGTTACATGTTCTTTTTTCTGGAGTATACCTCAACTCTAAAAATATCATTTTCTTAACAATCATCTTAAATGATAAACCATTATATGTACCAAAACAAAAAGAATACTCATATCCAACACAGATGAAAGCATAGCTGACATGTTTTACAACAGTCTTTTCAAAATTGTCATATGTGCACTGGTTTTTTAGGTTATAATGCCTTGAATTTCTGAATTGGTAAGTTTTTTTCTCATTTCTAATGGAATTGGTTCTCTGTCTTTAATCTTCAAGCCAAGGAGTAAAAGGCATAAAACTTCACAGAGAATGAAGTTTAACATCTTCTTGGCATTTTTATGTATAATTTCTTCCAACTACCAAGTTTTTATTTTCATTCAAAAAGGAACTAACATATGAATATGTCAGTATTCTAACATAGAAATGACAATGATTGTCACTGAGCTACACTCTTTACATAGGGCTGATTTAGAAGTGCTTCATCACATTTTGCCAAAATCAAAAGTCATATTGAATATATATAGTGCACATTGACTTTAGAATTGCTATCCTTCCCCAACATAGGAGAAATATTTATCATTCTTGTTTGATATGGCAATTACTGATGTGACCTACAGGTATTACTCAACTGCTTATGTTACCAAAAGCTCAGCATCTAACATTCTCTGGAGCACAGTGAGTTGCCCAGCCATATTATGAAGTTCATTAGCTTATTTCTAATTTTATTATGATGTAACACTTTTAGATTTATGGCACAGCTTGGGACAAACCACAGCAGACCAGACGGTTCCACGAAGGGGTGGTTTATTAAGAGAGAGAGAGATCAGAGGTAGAGGAGTAGAGGCTGGCCATGACCACATAGAGAGAGGGGGAAGAGAAGGGGGGAAGGGAGAGGGGACAGCGAACCTGCAGGCACGGGGTCAAGGGACCAAGAGAGAGAGGAGGGGCCAAGCAGCCCCTTTTATAGTGGGCAGGCCTACCTGCCTGTTGCCAGGTAACTGTGGGGTGGAGCATACCTGGCTGATGCCAGGTGACTGTGGAGGTAGAGTTTAGACAGAATACTAACAACACTTCCATAACTTGAGGAGAAAAAGCATACAAAAAGATAAAATGAAAAAGCATGTATATCTATGCTTACTTAAGGACTGAGAGTATAATACATAGTACAGCTCTTGGTCAACATGTTTGAGACTCTGGGTCTAGTCCTTCACCTGGCAGGTGAAATGATCTCTTACTACTAATAAGTGAGTTATAGAGGCTTAATATTACTGTTTCAATTTTTTCATTGCTTTTAAGACACCTAGTTTCCACTTGCTGCTAAATCCCATTAGGTTCAAATAAACAAATTTTGTTAGAAGATGCAAATGTTGTTGAGATACTATCATGAGTTTGTTGGTCCTATACAATTTTCAAATCTTTGTGAATGACAACATCATAGACCTCTATGCTTCATGCAGACCAGCTTCTTTTGTAACATAGATTTGCATAGATATAACAAAATACAAACATTGTGAACACAAATGGCTAACTATATTCTACGGTCTGTAATGACACCATGAAGTTGTAGATTTTGGGGAAAACTTAAAAACACCCATGTCTATATTCCTTAACTTGTTTTAGTTATGTTCTCTGTGAATATAATGAAAATGGTAGGCTTTCTCTTGAGTGGAGCAAACACATGCATTATTCTAGTCAGCACTGATGGGATGTATTTTCCTAGAACTCTATTTGATATGGAGTAAAATAAACAAGTATTTGTTTTGTGAACTCAAAAGTTTTAGAGAAAGAATTGTCAGAATGACTAGCAGATAAACAAATTAGCACAAATACTTTAAGCTAAAGACTACAGGGAGCTCAAAGATTCTTCATACTCCATGAAGCCAAATATATGCACCTGCAAACCATTCATAGTTTTATTAACTTCGAGTGAGGGGCGGCTACAGAAAAGTTCAAAAGAGGAAGGGTGTCCAAAAGTCTTTTGGAAAAGGCATACTTTCAGAAGCAGCAAAAATAAGGAGGGGCAGCATGATAATGGTAGGTCCCTGAAGCAAGAGAAGGGGCTCAAGGGGTATGTCAGCCCTTCCTAGGTGGTTTACTTCTGTACAAATGCATGTGAATGATTCTTAATGTTAGAGTCATTAAGGTGAGAAAGAGCTTACTGTTGTATGCTTGGATATATAAAGTGGTACATTATAACTTTATCATGAAACTGAGGTAAGAACATATATTTTTTTAGTGACAAGCAGCATAACGACTCTGAACATATACAGATTTATCTATCATGTACAAAGTTTATGCTGTTTTTCTCATCTTTTTACATATTTCATCTTCAGACAAAAACATCTTTTTAAAAAAGCATTTGAGTGAGTACAGATGTTATAATTGCTAAAACTATTGTGAAGGTAACTTCAAGTTAAATTATAAAGGACTTTTCTTTCTTTTTTATTAATCATTCCATTCATTTACATCTGAAATGATATCCCACTTTAAGGTTATCCCCTCCACCAACTCCATGCCATGATATCCCACTTCCTGATTACCCCTCCACCAACTTTCCCCATCTCACGTTCCCCTCCCCCCTCCTCTTTGCCTGTATGAGTTTGCTCCCTTATAAAAGGTCTTTTCATGAAAATATAAGAAATTTTAAAGCATCTTTGAGATAGAGAGAAAAGTAGAGTTAATTAAAATTAATGACTCAGATTTCAGTAAAATATTCAATATTTTTATTTATGCCCAATGGGTGATAAACTATGGTAGATTACAGAGCAATTACAAAAAATAAAATTAGAGGGAAATAACCCCACAATTGAAAATGAGTGCATCATAAAACTCATGAGTTGTCATTTATCTTCACCTGTATCTTCTGGAACTTTCAACTCACATGTTTAATATTCCCTTGTATATGTCCATAAAAACTCTGAGATAGTGTTTGAAAACCAGCTGCCATGAATCTATGCCTATAAATACCTTATAGGGCTAAGAATCGTCCCTACTCTTCTAACCAAATGGTATTATCATTCTTAAAAATTAGACATTACTTTCTGAACTAAAAGAAAGTGATATATAGATATGAAATACAAACATAAGCATAATTGTTCCCTCCAGGCTAAGGGTAAGAATCTGTTGTAATTATATTCATTTATCCAATGCAGCTATTTAATTCAGTACGTTTTGTTACTGTTTTTCTTATTTTTCTTTAAAGATATTTTTCTTTAAATTGGCTTACTTATTTATAGTTACTTGCCTATGTCTCTTATTATGAATCTTTACATTTTTAAAAATTTTATTACATTGTACTAAGTTTCCTATATAGTTTCAATATTTGAGCTTTTGCAGATTCTACTCTTTATTGCATGAGATGTGTATTTGATGTTTTTGAGCATTTCCTTTAATCTATTTTATGAAATCTTACCATGGCAAATGACATGAGTCTTTCATGTGGCTGCTTCTAGACAGGATTTGCATTTGCCTCCATGACATACCTGCATACCTTGCTAAAAATAGAATCATTATAACCACCCATTTGGCTGAGATCTTTTCATAATATACAGTTTTTTATTTTTAAGCTGTAAATAACTGTGAAATTAGGTTGTATATTAATGTTTCTGAGAACATTTTATATATTTTTAATTTTTTTCTTGGCAAGTCTTCATAAACTATAAGGGTAAGAAATTCTAGGTCTATATAATTTATCTGTATAAGTGTTATGCTAACTGCTGATACATTTTGTATTTCATGGGTATTCAGAGGGTTCCTATTTGATTTTTTCTCTGCATCTTCTGGCTCTCTTAGCTTACTTTGTTTCCCACAAAATACTCAATATAATACCTTGCATTACAGTGCTTTCTAAATCCTTCACAGGAGATTTTTCTCACTCCCCCTGTGTGCATTCTATTTCTGCTGCAAAAAATCTTAAAGGGAACTAGAAAATAACAATCTCTCCCATGTCACTGAATCCTCATCTCTCCAACCAGCAAACACCATGAAGAAAAGCAAAACTGTGTTCAAGGGGAATGGTTTCAAAGACATAGTGAGGTTTCATTGTCACCAGTTTTACATCAAATTATATCCAGATGTTTAAAGAAAGACTTCAAGTAACTTTTCTATTGCATACCCCAATTTGTTTCTCTTACTGTGTAAGGAGAGCAGTGTCCAAAACTTCAAACACTTATAAAACTCTTAATACTATATGGCATTTAAACTTAACACATCCAGGATTCTTATTAGATATTTGTTCAAAGTATTTTGCTTCTGTATACTTGACAGTTTGCACTGCTTCAATCATGTTCCATTGTAACACATTATAAACTCTTCAATTTGCAATTAGTGGCCTAAAGACCTTTGTAGTCACTGAAAATCCAGTTGAAAATCTAATGGGATTACCTCATCAGATTAAAATGGAGTTATTACATTCTCTTCTCTGGACTGCTCCATCATTATACCCTGACCCCCAGTTTGTCTTTTTACCCATGCTGATCTCAACATCTGGCACCCAAACATTTGTATGTGAAAATGCAGACCTTGTCCCAGCTCCTGCACTTTCACAACTTGTTTGCTGAGGCAGTGTGATGTGGACTGATTTTTACTGTGCTCAGGCAGTCCCTTGCTTCCCATTTGCTCACTGCCAGCTTTATGAAGGACACTAAGACAGTTGTCACCTTCTTTATGAGCTTATCTGTAACCTAGCCTCATGTACATTTCACAGTTTGAGCTTGTTTACTCCAGGGTGCTTCCCTGCCAGGAAAGGTGAAGGTTATCTTATGGCTGCCCAGATGATTGCTTCAACTCTATACCAACTCTAAAGGCCCTTGGTACTTCATATAGCCTTTTGACATTGACTTTCCAGTGGTTTTAGATGTCATTCTGTGTTCTTAACACTTCGTCATCTGCTGTCCTGATGTCACTGCAATCTCTGAGTAAAATTAAACGTTTGTAAATCCCTTCATAGTGTTTATATCTACCTTTTGCTTCCAATAATTTTTACAACATTGACTGCAGTTTCTATCTCTCATATATGAATTTTAGTGTTTCCCAAACATTTTGTGGTTTTAATTGACTGATAAATCATTTTGATGAGAATATAATGTTAACATAAATAGCTAGTTTTCTTAACAGAGGTGTCTATTTCACAAATATTTACTGAAACGAAATAACAAGTATTTTATATTATCTATTCTTAAAAGTTGCCTACGTCTTAAAATATTATATAGTCTCCATATAAATAAACTGCATCCATGTAAGTTGGCTTGGTTTAAAGCTTTCTTACAAAAGTCATTTAAGTTTCTATTATTATTATTATTATATTATGTTTTTTACACTCTAGTCGTTACCCCTCTCCCTGTCCACCCTTCCATAGTTCCTCGTACCATTCCTCCTCTCCCTGTCTACAGGAGGATGCTTCCTGTCTCCCTGCCAGGCCTTCCCACTCCCTGAAGCTTCAAGTCTTTGCAAGGTTAGGCAAGTTTTTTCTCACTGAGGCCAGACAAGATAGTCCTCTGCTGTATATGTGTCGGAGGAGCCTCATATCAGCTAGTGTATGCTACCTGGTTCGTAGCTTAATGTCTGAGCAAACTCATGAATCCAGGTTAGTTGAGACTGCTGGTCGTCCTGTGGGCTCACAATCCTCCTAAGATTCTTCCAGCTTGCTTCAGCCCTTTGATTGAGTGTAAGCATCTGCATCCATCTTAGTCATCAGCTTCTTGGACCTCTCGGAGGGTAGCCATGATAGCTACCCACCCAGATCCCTCCTTCTCTCTGTCTCCTGTGATTGGTTTCTTCTCACTCCCAAGTGTGGTTGAAGCATCCTTACTTGGGCCCTTTGGCTTATTAACCTTCTTGATTTATGTGGACTGTATCCTGTGTATTCTTAATTTACCTCCTATCTATGCTGGTTATTTATATGTATTCTGTTGTTTTTACTTAGAATAATTGTCACTGAACTCATAATTTATATCCTCTAAATTTATATATATTCAATCATTAAAGTATTACATAACATAAGTTTATACAAGCCTTTCAAATATATTATCACATTACTTACAATTAGTTTTTTTCACACTGTTTGTACAGAAATTTTCCTAGGATATATTAGATAAATATGCCATTTTTATAAAAATGTCAATTACTTTTACTTATAAAAAGTATGAAGCTTTTCCAAGATTAATGAGCTATTCTCTCCACAGTAAGCACCATGGTTTTTCCCATTGCCATTGCTTTCCTATATCTTCCTTTGACTAGAGAAGAGATCAGTTCTAAGAGGGTAAATCAAGATCATTAGTCAGAGTGGTGTGGTGACACATTATCAGGTTTTGAGAAGAGATTGACAGAAAATCAGCAAAATTCTTGTAAGTTGTCTACAAATAAAGATGGCAAACTAGTGGACTGAAAATTATAATATCTCCACTACAGACTACAAAGTATATAAATGTTTATGTAAATGTTAAATAATTTTGTTTTTCTAGTTCTTTTTTGTTACTTTCATTATATATTACTCATTTGTATATTCTTCATAACCTAATACTGAAATTTGATACTACGTATTAGAAAAATTTCAGGACATAATTGACACTATTGACTCATATATAAATTCCAATATACAATATACTTTCTAGAATATGTCTACACAAATAGCATTTTATGAGGGTGTATTTCCCTTATATTTCATCTTAGACATCAAATGAAACTATTACTGATGACCTCTTAATTCACACAAAAACATTATGTTAACCCCAAAACTAAGCTTGGAATAGGTTAGTTTGTAATTATAAAGAGGTTGTGCACATTCAGTATCCCGAAACCCAGAATTGTTTTAAATCACTATGGGAAACCTTGAACTAGTTAATTAATTATTAGAATACTTATTATAGCAACAGTAGCTTAATAGCCTGAAGTGATAATTCCAAATAGGAAATTAAGTGCATTCTGTGTCAGTTTAATTTATTTATATATCGAATGAAATAATGTTGCTGTACAGGATATTGTGCTTCAGAGCAAGGGATATGCTTTCAAGCAATTTGTTTAATTACATCTAATCAATACAGGATGTTGTTAGGTTAATTCAATATACATCCTGTAGAATTGATTGAAGTTTTATTAAGATCACATTGTTATGGAACTTTAGCATATTTGTGGCATCATGAAACACATACACAAAAAAAGGTGAATAATTTCTATTTATTTTAATATTTTAGTACCTGATATACAAAAGATTGTATCCTAGAACTGTGTTAAAGTATCTTTTAGAGACAGACTTAACACCAAAATTATCTTCACTTTTATTTACTGCATCAAACTAAAAAAGAAAAGAAATATTGTGCATATTTTATAAATGTATAATAGTAAAAACTATTTTTAGAATTATAAATAAAATTACAATGTTTAAAAAATCAAAATATGAGATATACCATGAATTTATACATATATACATACATCATATATGAATACCAAAATTCAATTCATATAAAACAGGCATCAAAATAGTCTGCTCTTTAAAACAATTTTGACATCAAAAATGATCTATACTTTATTGAAGTAATTAGGTATCATGATGGATTTGAGTTAGTAAATGTGTCAGGATCACAAGGAAGAGATGATTCTATGGAAAGAATGAAAGACAGAGATAAATAAAGAAAGAAAGAAATAAAGAAAGAAAGAAAGAAAGAAAGAAAGAAAGAAAGAAGGAAGGAAGGTGTGAGAGAGGAACAATAGATTATGTCATATGAGAACAATATTTCAAGGATTTAAGACAATTTTAATACATTTTTAAAAGTGCTTTATTCAGAACCAGAAATTGTTAGCTAGTCATAGACAATCAGAAACCTTGAGCTAGTCATTCTATAAATATTAATGTTATACATATGTGTGTGTGTGGGTGTGTGCGTGTGTGTGTGTGTGTGTGCGTGCGCGCACACACACACTTGCACACACACACGGGTATGCTGATATGTTGCTGCAGTTACTATTGTTGTTTTAAACTAGTGAAATTTTGAACCATCCTTCCAAGCATAATTATTCCATACAATTCTACTTGTTTAAATCAACTCAAACTAAAAATAATAAATATGTATTTAGGTGTTTCAAATTTTAAAAAGTGCTACTAGAGATAAAACCTATAGAGAAAAGATAAATATTTAGAAAATAATGAACTGATAAGGCTGTAATGCAGCACTCCTAATCTTGGTAAATTGGTTCAGCAAGTTATTCCTTGGTGCCTGGAATTCTTCATGGAGAAATGGATTATATTATAGAATTTTTGAGCACTGAAGTCATACACACTATGAAAACAAAGATGTGTCTTGATGAGATGTCTGTATTACATATGGAGTAAGATGAATTAAGAGCATGATTTAGAGGCATCAAAAAAACTTTTCAATGCCTGGGCCTGTGGGGATTCAATGAGATCCTAGGGAAGGGGGCAAAAGAATGAAGGGAAAAGAGACACAAAGGATGAGAGCAGGTCTGGGGTTGGGATCATGCTCTGCAACTTTAATTTCAGGGGAAGGTTATAAAGACACAGCAAAACGTGAAGTTTAGGCGAGGGTCATTGCTTAGGGCTATCCCACTATTGAGTCCTCCTTGTCTAAAACAATCCCACTGTCATATCCTCATTGCCCAAGACCATCTCACTGTCATAACCGGCTCCCAGGAAATACCAGACATTACTTAAGTTCCTGGGACCTAAGACTCACGATTGTCCTTTCTTAACCTTGTACTGACTAGGCTTTCCAGAAAGGCAGGTAATTTCCTGAGGCTCTCTTAGAACAGCAGGTAATTTTCTGGGTTTGGCTCCCGGCATTCCATAGGTCTTCTAAAACTTACAACAATGTTGGTGACTTAAACAATTCAATTATGTTCTGTTAACTTTATGTTATTCTGAAACTGGGTATGAGAATCACTGAGCTGAAAATCTAAGTATCAGTAGGGCCAAATTTTTTCCCAAAACTTATAGAAGAGAATAGCTTATTGCTTGTCAAATTACCATAAATTGCTCCAACTTCTCAGCACATGAATCCCGTTTTCCTTCATTCAAAGATCCAAATTTGCTAGTATTGTAACATGGTGTGATTGGAGTGATTCTGCTTTGTTTATGGATGATTTTCTATTTGAATAATCTCTGAGCTGTCTCCTGTATTGCTTTTGTAAATTTACATTCAAGCAGTAATGTGTACAGGTTCCCCAAACTTCACATTTTTTCCAATATTTGATATAAATTGATGTTTAGATGGTCATCATTTGTTGGACTTGGGATCCAAACTGGGAAGACATGCATCTACAGGAATGCTCACAGACAGGGGGTTCAATGCAAAAGCAAGAGATTT
Source organism: Grammomys surdaster (assembly GCF_004785775.1). Lineage (NCBI taxonomy): Eukaryota > Metazoa > Chordata > Mammalia > Rodentia > Muridae > Grammomys > Grammomys surdaster. The sequence continues at coordinate 5,869,125 of NW_021604613.1, forward strand.
ATTGATCCAGTGCTCTGGGGTTCCCCTGCACACATGTTAGAGGAGCCCCAAGCTAAAGCTAAGAGCAGTGTTTATACAGTTTTCACAGGGCTCACTAGGGTAGTTTTACAATCACCCCTTAGACAATGTTAATCACAAAGGCTGACTTCAAATGGCTGCTCCCATGAAACCCATTCTTGGCAACCCATATTTGCAGATTATTTTATGACAATGGGTGTTAGCTAAGTCTATCTTACCATAGCTCCTCTTTACCCAGGTTTATAGCACTAAGGGCTGAGCTTCCTGATAACCTCTTATCTTGGGCCCTTCTCCTGGAATGTGTGTAAGTCTTTGGAATACAGTTCTCTTGGAACATGTCTCTGGAGAAGTTAATTTTTAAGTTTAGGCTGAGACCTGAGATTCCTTCACATTCTTACTAGGTTGTGGTGGAGTCTATGTAACATGATGACTAAAGATGCTGGAAACATTTTAAAATATTCACTGGACATCTGTATTTCTTCTTTTGAGAACTAACTTCAGTTTACTATTCCAAACATTGATTGGATGATTTATTCTTGCTGTTCAGTGTCAATAGGATTTCATTATGAGTATACCTGTCAAAGACATAAAAGAATATTGTGATGTTCTATATCTGGAAAATATTTTAAAAACTTTACAAAATTTGAGACAAACACAGAGAGTGGAAAAAAACCTAGCAATATAAATGCTGTTAGTAGTGAGTCACAGTAGGACAAAATGGACTTCTTGTTCCTCTTTCATAAGTAGGCTTTGTCAAAGATTATGAGAACCAACCCTACTGTAAACATATATTCACAAAGGTATATGTATGAAGAACACAGTTATGTATAAGAAGTAGTGAAGGGAGGGGAACATGAGATCTGATTTTACAAAATATAATTTTTGATTGTGTAGCATCTCAGGTAAAAGAACTTAAATCTCTGAGGGATCCTGGCAAAGCCTTCACAGTTGTCAATAATTGACCCTGCAAAAATACGTGCAATGTCTTTGGCCAGAAGCCAGATACATATAAACTGATTCAAAACTATTATATACAATTCATTATCCCAGCTATTCATATGGATAGACAGATAGATAGATAGATAGATAGATAGATAGATAGATAGATAGATGATATAGATATAGATATAGATATAGATATAGATATATAGATATAGATATAGATATAGATATAGATATAGATATAGATATAGATGATATAGATATAGATAGATATAGATATAGATAGATACAGATATAGAGAGGCAGACATAATGGATATAGATATATCTTATATATTTAAGATTCATATATATGTATATATAAGTATACGTACATATATATAAATTTATGTTTATATATAAATCTTTTTTGCAAAAATCTAAAATTTTAACAGAGGACAGTAATTAATAAATATTCATTTGACTATAATTATTCAGTCTACCATTCCAAGACCAGGACACATTTAACAAGGAAAGAACAAATTCTTAATACAATGTGGTTACATTATATTTTCCAGAAGTTCCCCTCAGCCTGCTCTTTATTATTACTTGTAGGCTCTAAGTTATACTTAGGCATATGATAGTGACTAACACCTGTTTTGGTTTAAGTTTATTCTGGTAAACTTTAAAAAATGATTTTCTTTATTACAATAGATAATTAACACAATATAACAACATTGGAAATCCAAGAGCCTCTCATATTTTAGCTTATAAATCAAGCATTGTATGTTCTAAAGTGTTTCAAATTTTTCACTTTCCCAGTGTACATTCTTATGGATAATGAGTTACAGTTTATTACTAGGACAAAATTCCAGAGGAAAACAACTGAATAGAAGAAAGATTTATTTGGACAAAGCACCACTTCACAATGCCAGGCTATAATACATTTTCTAGTCTCCTTACTTCTGGGTAACCAGGAAGCAGTGAGGAACACAAGAAGAGGAAGGAAAAGCATACCCTTCCAATATCTGCTCCCAGTGATCTGCTTCCTCCAACTAGGATCTGCATTTTCAAAGCTTATTCAGATATTAGGTGAATTTAGTTCCTTTTAATCCAGTCATGTCTCCCTCATTACAACAACTATGGAGAAAACATTCCAGTACCTGGGCTGACACTTTATATCCAGATCACAGATACTCAATAAATAACAGCTATAAGAATATTCTGAGTCTCAAACTACTCTAGTCACCAAACCATAAAGTAATTATTGTCACAAGCATTTTAAGCATTTATTATTTGATAAATATTAAAATGTTTTAATAAGGTCTGTGGGTTGTATTGTGGGCATTGTGAGCTGTTAGGCTAATTTCCAATAATCAGTGAGTATATGTCATGTGTGTTCTTTTGTACCTGGGTTACTCAGGATGATATCTGTTAGTTTCATCCATTTGCTTACAAAATTTATGATGTCAGTATTTTTTATAGCTGAGCAACATTGCATTGTGTAAATGAACTTTTCTTCATGTATTTTGGATATTAGCCCTCTATCAGATATACAGTTAGGATTTTCCCAATCTATGGGTTGCAGTTTTGGCCTATTGACAGTCCTTTGCCTTATAGAAGCTTTTCAATTTTATGAGGTCCCATTTATCAATTGTTAATCTTAAAGCTTGAACCGTTGGAGATCTGCTCAGAAAATTTTTCCCTGTGCCAGCATATTCAAAGCTATAGACTACTTTCTTTTCTATTAGATGCAGTGTATCTGCTTTTATGTGGATATCCTGAATCATTTGGGCTTGAGCTCTGTACAGGTGATAAGTATGGATCAATTTGCATACTTCTACATGCAGACTGCCAGTTAGACCAGCACCATTTTCTGAAACTCTTTCTTCTGACTGTGTCTTATATACTGTTTAGCTGTTAAGAAATCCAAGTAGAAGATTATTTGGGGGATGTTCCTTTTCAGACAAGAAAAAGCATTTAAAAATGTTAACTCCTTTTTAAAGTGAGGATCTGGATAAATATATTGGTCCTACATCAAACAACAAAGCATTTAGGGATTATTTTTTGTGTGTTACAGAAGCATCCAGTAATTACTTAGTATTATGCATCTTTTTTCTCTTCAGCTTTCTAGTTCAACACGTCGTTGTGTCTAATTTTCATATACCAACACATCAGTTTATGGTAATTCCTTTCTTTGGAATGTAAGATAGTTTTATATTGCAAATGCAATATATGCAACTTTTGAAAACAATATTTACCCTCCTTTGTCAAATACATAATCTATGTTAATGATAAGATGATAGAAATCTGACTTAATTATACTACTGATATCAATTGTAAAACATATCTTTGGTAGACAAGCATAATTCCTTTGTATATTCTTCCTTTACTCCTAGAGTTAAGTGAAACTACTACCCTTCTGGTAATAAGTATTATCACAGAAGCCACAATGCTGAGATCAACAAATCACAGTGATCTATGTCTAAAGGATAAATGAACATCACAGCTCCTATACCTGTGCCTCAGGAAACAACTCTCAAAACAGGAGACAGAGAGATTGTAATTACCAGAATTCCAGAATGAATGACATGAAAGTGTTTCTCACAGAAGTAGGTGCATAAACAAGACTAAAACAATGATAGCATCAATAAACATATTAATGTGGAAGGGAAAAAATTCACAGAGTCTAACCCCTAGAAAGAAACTACAGGCAAGTAATGAGTGCTGTAATAAGGAAAAATATCCTCTCCGAGGCATGAGCCTACTTATTGATTGTCCAATGCAAAATGGTCAGCAGTGAAATAATATATATGCCCAGAACAAAAGGATTTAAAATATATATATTTATATATAATTGCATATACACGGACATAAATGTATTTACAAATACATATACGTATATACATATATATTCTTATTAATTTACTTTTCATATGTTACAAACTACAGCTGTTTCACTAACTTTTTCTGCCAACCACCTCCTTCATCCATATCCATTCCCCCCTTATACCCTCTACTTCTCCTCCATTTCCTTTCAGTGAAAGATAAAACTTTCAGGAGCATTGATCAAAGATTGCATATCAACTAATAAGATTAGACACTTATCTCATATTAAACATGGACAAGGCAATCCAGCTAGAGGATAAGGGTTCCAAAAGCCTGCAAAGGTTTCAGGAACTCATTTTCTCTGTTAGGAATCCAACAAAAACACCAAGCTGCACAATTATAAAATGTATACTGATGGCCTAGGTTAGACCTATGATGGCTCCTTGATTGTCAGTTCAACCTCAGTGAGCCCCTGTGAGATGATTCCAGGTTTGATGGTTCTGTGGGTTTTCTAAGGGAGCCTGGCTCCTACACTTCGTTTTCTCCCTCTTTGGCAGTATTCCCTAAGATCTACCTAATGTTTGCCTGTGTGTCTCTATATCTGTTTCTATCAGTTGCTGAATAAAGCCTCTCTGATGACAAGTAGGTTAGGCGCCAATCTATGAGTATAACAGAAAACCAAAGGGGGTTGAAAGCACTCTTCGGAGCCCAGGCCCTAAGATCTTTCATGGAAGCGTGGATTTTCAACAAGAACACTTGAAAATAGTATGGACAGTTTGGGCTGCACAGTTCTTTGTAATGGATGGTTGTTCTGCACAAACTGCAGTGCTCCACCACCCCCACCTCCCCAGTGTGGCAACCAAAATATCTCCAGGAATTACCAAATGTCTCCCAGGGATGAGATTACCCACAGTTGAGAGAGCCACAGCTTGAGAGTCAAGGTATGTTTTCCTCATGTGATTTCCACATGGACCCCCCACACCCTCCCAGTCTGGTGATTCATCTTGAGATGTGGGTGAACTAGCACCCACGTAGGGCGGGCTCAGCCGAGCTGCACAGCCTGATTTCAAATGTGTCACTTGTGCTCAGTCTCTGTTCTTGATCTCTGCAAGTGGGCCTTTCACAGTGCGGAGACTGGAATGGGGTATGCTGGGACTAGAGGAGGGATCAGCTGCAGAGACAGTTATTACTGTCTGTATGCTAAGCGTCTCTCTGCTTTAGTCTTTGAATCCAGTGTAAGAATCAGACACTTTCGAACATCAGGTGTCACCACCACCACATCTCCCAAAGAGTGTGCTTTAGACAGGAAAGCGATGTAGGAGCAGAGCCTTTGAGCCCTTTGTTTTCTCAGGTGTTTTTGTTCTGGTCGTTTTTTTGCAGGCTGATTAGAAAGGCAGAACAAGACAGACAGCTCCTGCCTGTTCCTAGAAGAGAGGGGCTGGGGTCTCATTAGCTCTGTAATAGAAAGCTTGTTTTGTGGTAACGGGTCAGGGTTGTGGAAACTGATCCGCTCCTTTCCTGCTGACTCCATCCATCCAGTTAACCCCTTGCCTGGTGACTGAGGCTTTCGTTTGTCCAAAGCTCTGTGCTCCGTGTGGTGTTACAGGCTCTAAGACTGCTCATGGATGTCCATTCAGAGTTTGCCTCCTTGTGGTTCCAGTCAGACCTGCCTCCTTCAAGGGAGTTTACCTTGTTTGCCCTAGAAGATCTTATTAGAGGACCTTGCAGGCACGGAGGACCTGTGTCCCGTGGCAGCCTGCTCCCAGGAAGGCCGGGAACATCGGGTCACAGTGGCAAAAGGTTGGGCACTGTGTGCTGGTTAACTGGAGAGGACATGGTGTGGGGTGTGGGTGACCTCTGAGCTGCAGTCTCCTTAGTAAGTTTCTTCGAGCACAGTCTTGTTGATGCTCTCCTGCCTCGAGCTACCTTCTCTAGTGTGTCGGCTGCCACCACTCAACAAGGTGAATGGAATGAGTTTGAGAGTCATAATTTATATTAAAAAGTTTATGGACTTTTAAGATACATTTTTTCTAATAAAAGAATTAAGCAAAAAAAATTAATAAATTAGGCATCATTTCATTGACATTTTCTCCAATTGTATTTGGTTATATCCTATATCTCTGGGACATCTGGCCTCTGGTTTCTTGTCTCCTAGGCAATGCCAGAAGTGCACTGCCTCTTGTAGCATGGTTCTCAAACTAGACCAATCTATGGTTAGTCTCTCCAACAATTTCAGTGCTGCATTTATCACAGCGCTTGCAGGACAAATTGTAGGTTGAAGGTTTTGTGGCTGGGTTTGTATCCCAAACCTGGGAGGCTTGCCTCATTCCAGAAGATGGCTACTTATACCTCTCAATTCTCCATTATTGGGAGTCTTAGCTAGGGAATAGCCTGGAACACGTTGGCACAGGAGAAAATATCCTGAACACAACGCCAATAGTGTTCAAGAAAAAGTTCGGAATACCCATGATATAACTCACAGATCATATGAAGATTAACAAGAAAGGAAGGCCCAAGTGTGGATTCTTCAATTCCACTTAGAAGACAGACAAAATAATCATACTCCTGTGAGGGAGGGCCCTCAGTATGAGAGTAGAGGGGAGGGGAAAAGGGTCAGAATCAGATATGGGTAGGGACAGAAAAGAAGCCCAGAGGGCCAGAGAATGAATAGAAATATGCAGCAGAGGGACACGGGAGAACCTCTAGAATGTCCCAGACACAAGAATATGAGAGGCTTCCTGCATCCAACTGATATGACCTTAGATGAAATAGGCAGCAGTGGGGAGATGAAACCTAAAGTGACCACCTCCAGGACATAGATTTGGCCCACATCTGAGGAATGGGGTCACCTATCCATCTTCAAAATTTTGGACCTATAATTGTTCCTGTCTAAAGGAAATACAGAATCAAAAATGGAGCAGAGACTGAAGGAAAGGCCATCCAGATACAGATCTAATTTGGCATGCAACCCATTTTCAGGTACCAAACCCTGACACTACAACTGATACCATGCTGTGCCTAGCATCGCTGTCTTCTGAGAAACTCTACCAGCTGCTAACTGAGACAGATGCAGATAATTATAGCCAATCATTGAACTGAGGTTGGGGACCCCATAGAAGAATTAGGAGAAAAACTGAAGGAGCTGAAGGGGATCACAACCCCATAAGAAGAACAACAAAATCAATTAACATAGACTTCTCAGATCTGCCAGAGGCTAAGCCATCAAACAAAGAGCATACATGCACTGGTCCTGCGAAGTCTTGATGCCCTAGTGTAGGGGAATGTTAGGGCAGTGAGGCAGGAGTGGATGGATGGGTGGGTGGGGGAGCACCCTCATAGAAGCAGGGGTGTGGGATAGGGGGTTTTCAAAGGGGAAATCGTGAAGGAGAATAACATTTGAACTTAAAGTAACCAGGATTAAAGTTTTAAAAAATTACTTAATTAAACAAATAGCAAAGAGAAATGAAGTCAAAAATTACTACCATCCTAACACGAATTAAAGTCTGTGAGGGAATACTAAACATAACTTTGATATTACTAATGAAGGGAGTATAAGCAAACACAAAAGGAAAGAATTCCCCTAAACTGATTATCAGGAAACTGTTATTCTGACTATCAGACAAAATTATATTACTGAAAAAAAATACTATCATTTATGAATAAAATTATAACTTTCAGCATCATAATAATATGTAAAATTCAGCAATAATTAAAAACCTAACTATAGCAATTTTACATATTTGGAATTCAAATTTATTTATCACACAAACAAATTTGAAACAAATATAGTTTTACACTTCATGCAAAATCTCATTAGTGTTTTAGTAGATATGGAACTGGTTTTTAAACTCAAACTTTTCCATGATTTAAAACATCCAAAAGCAAGCAGTTGAAGAACTGACCTTGACATTATAAAGGTCATCTATGAATTTCCCACAGCAAAAATCATGCTTAAATGTCAAAGGCAATACACTGCTTCTTTCATATCAGAAGTAAAAACAGATGTGTTCTCTTCGCACTTCTATTGGACACTATGCTGGAAATTCTACTGTGATCAGTTAGGTATAAACATAATATTAGATACAGGAAATATGACAATAAAGTAAAACTGCTTTTAGATGAAGTTATAACTAGGAATTTCAATAGAACACACTGCAATCATTAGACCTAATAAATCCAACAGTATTGCAGAAAGTAAATAGAATATAAAATAGATATTTCTAATAGGTATCTTATTAGAAAAAGTGCTGGCTATATAAGCAGAAGGTTATAAGTTTAAATTTCCAGATCCTATTAAAAAAATCTAGACATGTGTTGGAAGGGTGTAAGCTAGTGCTTTCACAAAATAGGAGAATCTCTGGCAATTCACCTGACAGCTAGTCTGATGTGCGCAGTTAAAAAAGAACAACAACAACAACAAAGAGACACTGTCTCAATCAATGTGAATGTTGAGATCCATATAAGGTTGTCCTCTTACCTCCACATATTAGCTATGACATAAGCATCTAAAATAAATCACAAAAATATGTGTACTCACACATATATATGTTATAGTTGTATGCATGCAAAATATAAAAATAAGTGCAATTCTATATTAAAATATATATTTCAATGGGTAAATGAATATTTCCATATATCTGTATTAAAATTTCTATGTTTCAATAACAATAATGAATAAATTTAACCAAACTTCTCTAAATTTATTTTATTGTAAAATATAAAGGATGTTTTCTTTCCAGCTTCTGCAATGACAACTCTGACACTAATTATTAATTAATCAATGCTTAGGCCATAAGCTTTTGTTTGTTCTCTGACTTACTCTTAAGCTATTATCCTTTTTATTCTAACGTGGGTTCAGTTACATGGCTATTTTCCTTTTCTTGCTTTATTACACCCATCTCCTCCAAGTTTCTAGTGCTATTCTCCCCTCTGTTCTATCCTGAGATTAAACTACCTCGTGGTTTATTTCTATCTCCTCTGCATTTCTAGGCAAATCTCTGATTAGTTACAAGAATTCTCTCTTTCCCTGATGGATGTGCAATCTCTTATATCCTTCCTCAGCTCATTGGCCATAAGCATTTTATATAGACAAGATGGTTTTTATAAGAAGGAAGAGAAATAGTTGGAACTTGAGAACATCATTCTGAGTGAGGTAACCCCCATTCCAAAAGGACATGCATGGTATGTACTCATAAGTGGATAGTAGTAGCCATAAAATACAGAATGCCCATCCTACACTCCACAGAACAAAAGAACCTGAACAAGAGGGAAGACACAGCAAAGATGCTTAAATCTCATTTAGTAGGGGAATAAAATAGGCTGATGGAGGAAGAAACATGGGTCAGAGAGGGGATAGAAAGGAGTATGGGGGGCATTTACATTTCAGGTCAGGTGTGGAGAAGTACAGGAGAGATGACCAGATGGCCATAAGAATGAATGGAAAAGAAAATCTATTTGAAGTTCCCAGTTATAAGTTTATAGATGTTTTAACTCCAAAATTCAAAGATACCTAGTCTAATTATCTAGTTTTTATTATTTACTCATTATACTTCGAAAATTATATTAAAAGTTTAAATGTCTTTATGAGTTTATATTCTGTAGCTGTGTCCAAGACTTCTGAGAAGACAATTGATGTGGGGGACTTGTTTGATTTAACTAATGGTTTCAGAGATTCAGTCCATAGCTTTAGTTTCATAGCCTTTAAGCAGTGGGAGCATGTAGATGAGGAAAGCTTTCAACTCTTAGTGGACAGAGAGGCAAATATGAGTGTGAGCTACCATGAAAGGCAACAAACTCAGGAACCTGGAAACTATGCTCAAAAACAAGGCTGTCTGAGGCCTTTTGAGGCATCATAGAGAGAGTTCATGGAGTTCAGGGAAGGTAGAGAAGTAGTAGGGCTCTCCAGGGTGACTAATTACTAACTCTAGTAGAACCGTTTTAACATTTTTAGAATGTACTACAAGGGCCAAAAAGGTGCTTAGTAGGAAAATTTGCTTGCCATCAATCTTTCCAACCTATGTTTAAGGCCTGTAACCCACGTGGTAGAAAAAAACTGACACCAGGTTGTTTTTCGATCTCCATGATCATGCTGTGTCAAGTATACACCCATAAATCCCACAAAATGAATAAATAATTATATGTAATTTTAAAATAAACAAAGCATGTACTGAGAAAGATAAAGAATTTCTTTTCTTTACATTTTATAGAAGTTTAATCCAAAATATTATTAGAAATAATTAACAATTCAACAAATGGAAATGTAGAACTTGTTGATAGATTAGAAGACTTGATGTTCTTTGAGAAGCAGTGTTGTGCAAATGAGTCCAAGGTAAACACCCTTCTATAAAATCCCCAGAACTATGTAATAGCCTAGAGATTATTCACTCTACAATTAATATAACATTATTCAAATAGTATAAATCATTTGAAAAAACAATATATCTGAACTTAAAATCTTAAAATTAAAATCCGTTGAGTAAGTTAGCATGGTTACTAACAAAAGCAAGTTTAGAATACCAGTGAAACAGGACACAATAACAGAATAAATACATTTATAAGAAATAAGCTCTTCAGAAGTAGCCAATGGGGAAAAAAACATGAAGTAGTAAACAAAATATATCATCCATGTTAAATGTTGAATGTTATTTATTGATATACAAAGGAGTCAAATATGATCTTTTGAAGATTAATTTACAAATAGTAACAAAATTTGTACCATCTACAGACATATAATAAAGCAAAATCTCCTGGAAAAGTGTAAGAGGAATAATCATCTGAAAAGAATACATATATAATTGGAGGAAATATGTTTTAAAACAGTTTTCTTTGTAGAAACTCATGTCAAGAATAAACAAAGGAAGTACATTAATGGCATTCATATTTATGTGTTAAACAACAGTTCCTTAATTGAATTCAAGTTCCACTCAACAGAAGTAAAATCATGCCTGGTACCAAAAGCTTAACTTACTACCTGGGGTTAGTGAAAGCATGTCTCTTGAGGAAAATGTACTACTCTTACATCACTAGTCTAGAAAAATACCTAAATGCATTCTAAAACATCCTTCTCCCAACACAAAAGTCTAACTGATATCTTATTTAAAGTAGCTTCTCTTTGCAACATACAGAAATTATCACAGAAAACCACAACTGGTCAAAATGCAGAGATGAGCTGATCATGGGATGTTTGGCTTCATTTGAATAAATGCGCAATACATCTTCTGCATAAGAGGTTCAGGGAACATCTCAAAAGACAGGATGGAAGAGCCAAGGATTGTAAGACCTAGAGAAGTAGAGAAAATGCTATAGAAGATATCTCATACAAATATCAGGAATATTTCCTACTGACGACTCAATAATATGGCTGCCAACACAAGACATGATCAATAACAACAGCCAATAGATATGGGAATGTGGAGCAGAAAATATCAGGGGGACACATACCCAAGATAAGAGCTATAGCATGTTAATGACAGCAAAGAGAGGGAGAATTAATCTTACCCAGGTCCAGGCATGAGTAATATGCATATTCATCAAAAACCAAATGGTGATTCCTATACCACATATAAACTAGAAACACTAAACACACTCATAAGTTTCTTCATATATGCACATTTATACTTTATACACACATATGTACAAAGATATACAAAAATATTTCTAACAATAATAATCAAGAAAAAATAGAAGTCCTGAACTTATAAGGAAATAAAGTTGTGTAGACAATTATATGAAGAACTAAAGGAAGGAACATAGAAAATAGCAGGGGAAGAAAAGGGAAGGAGAAAGTAATAAAACTATACTTCAGTTAATCATTTAAAAGCATATTAACAACCCAAAATTATAAATATAGACTTTAATTAAAAATGAGGAACATGATAGGCTGATTTTTTAATCACAGAATATATAGTTATTCATTAATATCAAGAAGAGGGTTTTGAGTATAGATTTATCCCAGCATTATCATAACCCAAATTAAAAAAAATATAAAAAGTATATTAATTTCATTATTCATGCATTAGATTCATGTCATGACTATAGTGAGATGTTTTAGATACCAACCCCAATGGCAGAAGAAATAAAACTCAATAATGACAAGAAGTGACAGGAGTGTAAGAAAAGAATTGTATACAATACTCATGGGAGTATAAAATCATTCAGCTGTTTTTAAAAGTTGTCTGAATATTCATAAAGGATTGAACAGAGAATTATTGTAGGTCTTAAAATTCTCTTCCTAGAAAAATTCTTAAGAGAAATAGCATTTCATGGCCACAACAAAATCTTTATATCCACAATTTTTGCAAAAGTCTAAAGACAGAAACAAACTAAATGCAATTCTTTGGCCAGAGGACAAATTCTTCATAGAAATAGAAAGAGCAATTTGCAAATTCATTTGAAATAATAAAAATCTAAGGATAGCAAGAACTAGTCTGAACAATAAAAGAACTTCTGGGGGAATCACCATTCCTGACCTCAAGTTGTACTACAAAGCAATAGTGATTAAAAAAAAAAAACCTGCATGTTCTTGGTACACAGACAGGCAGGAAAATCAATGGACTAGAATTGAAGACCCAGAAATGAACCTATACACCTATGGTCACTTGATCTTTGACAAAGGAGCTAAAACTGTCCAGTGGAAAAAGGACAACATTTTCAACAAATGGTGCTGGTTCAACTGAAGGTCAGCATTAGAAGAATGAAAATCAATCCATTCTTCTCTCATTGTACAAAGCACAAATCCAAGTGGATAAAGGACCTCCAAATAAAACCAGCTACACTGAAACTAATAGAAGAGAAGGTGGAAAAATCTTCAAATACTTGAACACAGGGGAAAATTTCACAGAACACTAATTGAACAGAACACTAATGGTTTATACTCTAAGATCAAGAATTTACAAATGGGACATCATAAAATTGCAAAGCTTATGTAAGGCAAAAGATACTGTCAATAGGACAAAAACGGCAACCAAAAGATTGGGAAAAGATCTTTACCAATCCTACATCCAATAGAGGGATAATATCTAATATATACAAAGAACTCAAGAAATTAGACTCCAGAAAACCAAATAACCATATTAAAATTGGGGTACAGAGCTAAACAAAGAATTCTCAACTGAGGAAACTCGAATAGTCAAGAAGCACCTAAAGAAATGTTCAACATCTTTAGCCATCAGGGAAATGCAAATCGAATCAACCCTGAGATTCCACCTCACACCAATCAGAATTGCTAAGATCAAAAACTCAGGTGACAGCAGATGCTGCTGAGGATGTGGAGAAAGAGAAACATTCCTCCATTGTCGGTCGGATTGCAAGTTGGTAAAACCACTGTGGAAATCAGTGTGGTGGTTCATCTGAAAATTGGACATAGCATTACCTGAGGACCCAGCTATACAACTCCTGGGCATATACCCAGAAGATGCTTCAACATACAACAAGGACACATGCTCCACTATGTTCATAGCAGCCTTATATATAGTAGCCAGAGCCTGGAAATAACCCAGATGCCCTTCAACAGAGGATGAATACAGAAAATGTGGTACATTTACACAATGGTGTATTACTCAGCTATTAAAAACAATGAATTCGTTAAATTCTTCGGCAAATAAATGGAACTAGAAAATATTATCCTGAGTGAGGTAACCCAACCACAAAAGGACACACATGGTATGCACTCACTGAAAGTTGCTTCTTACCCCTTAAGCCCACAATACTCAAGATACAACTCACAGACCAAATGAAGCTCATCAAGGAAGAATACCAAAGTGTAGGTGCTTCAGTCCTTCTTAGAAGGAGTAACAAAATATTCATGGGAGCAAATATGGAGACATAGTATGGAACAGAAACTGAAGTAAGGGCCTTCTGGAGACTGTTCCACCTGAGTATCTATCCCATGTGCAGTCACCAAAGATAGATGCTGATGTGGATGTTAGGAAGTACATGCTGACAGGAGCCTGATATAGCTATCTCCTTAGAGGTAAGCCAGAGCGTGACATATTCAGAGGTGGATGCTCACAGCTAACCATTGAACTGATCATGGGGTTCCCAATGGGAGAGTAAGAGAGAAGACTGAAGGAGCTGAAGGGGTTTGCAGCCCCATGGGGAGAGCAGCAATACCAACCAACCAGAGCTCCCAGGGTCGAAACCACCAGCTGGGAGCACATAGGGAGGGACCCATGGCTCCAGATGAATATTTAGGGGAGGATGGCCTTGTTGGTCATAGATGGGAAAGGAGAATTTTGGTTCCATGAAGTCTGGATGCTCCAGTGTTGGTGAATTTGAGGGCTGGGAGTTGGTAGTTGGTGTATGGGTGGGGACACATCCTCATAGAAGCAGGATGCAGGCTAGTGGGATTGGGAGTTCTTGGTGGGTGGGGTGGGCAATGGGGAAAGAAGAAAACATCTGAAATGTAAATAAAATATTCAATAAAAAAGAAAAAGAAAACAAAAAAGTTTTTTTAAAAAAAAGAATATAGAATTCGTAAACATCTCTTTCCAATCTGAACATGGCTATTTTGTCCTAATAACAGTGTCCATTGTTTTACAGAAGCTTTATATTTTAGGAGATCCCATTTGTATGTATTTAATCTTAGAGCATGGAACATTGTTGTTCTATTCAGGAAATTTTACCCAACGGAGAACCAAATGACCTTATTAAAAATGGCGTACAAAGCTAAACAAAGAGTTCTCTACTGAGGAATATTAAATGGCTAAGAAGCACCAAAGGCAATATTCAACATTCTTACTCATCAGGGAAATGCAAATTTAAACCACAGTTGAGGTACCACCTCACACCAGCCAGAATGGCTAAGATCAAAAACTCAGATGACAGCTGATACTGGCAAAGACGGGAAAAATAGAAATATACTTCCATTGCTGGTGGCATTTCAAGCTGGTACAACCACTCCAGAAATCATTCTGGTGTTTCCTCAGAAAATGAGACATAGTACTACCTGAGAGCTCAGCTATACCACTCCTGGGCATATACCCAAAGTATGCTCCATCGAATATCAAGGATGCATACCCTTCTTTGCTCATAGCAGCCTTATTTATAATATCCAGAAGCTGGAAACAACCCAGATGTCCCTAAACAGAGGAATAGATACAGAAAATGTGGTACATTTACACAAGGGTGTACTATGCAGATATTAAAAACAATGACTTCATGAAATTCACAGGCAAATGGATAGAACTAAAATTATCATCCTGAATGAACTTACCCAGACACAAAACAACACACATGGTATGTACTCACTGATAATTGTATATTAGGAAAAAAGCTCAGAGTACCCAATGATATAACTCACAGACTATATGAAGCTCAAGGAGAAAAACCAAAGAGTGGGTGCTTCATTCCTACTTATAAAGGGGGACAAAATAATCACCAAAAGTAGAGGGAGGGAGGAATTTGGGAAGGAGAGAGGAAGGAGAGGGGAAAAAGGGGGCAGGATCAGGTATAGGAGATGGGAAAGGTGTATAGAGGGTCAGGAAATTGAACAGAGGTATATAGCAGTGGAGGATAGGGAACTCTGGGTAGCCACCAGAAAGTTCCAATTCCAGAAAAGGAGAAAGTTTCAGGACCCAACAGAGATTGCATTAGCTGAAATACCCCACAAAGGGGAGAAAGAATATATAGAGACCATATTCAGAGGTCAGGCAAGGCCCCTGGTTGAGGGATGGGCCACCCACCATCTCAAAAATTTTAACCCAGAGTTGTTCTTGTCTAAAAGAACAAAAAGTGGAGCAGAGACTGAAGAAAAGGCAATCCAGAGACTGCCTCACCTGGGGATCCATCCCACATGCAGCCACCAAATCCAGACCCTTTTGCTGCTGCCAAGAAGTACCTGCTGACCGGAGCCTGTTATAGCTGTCGCCTGAGAAGCTCTGACAGAGCCTGACCAATACAGATATGGATGCTTGAGACCAACAATTAGACTGATCACAGGGATCCCAATGGAGGAGTTAAAGGAAAGACTGAAGGAGCTGAAAAAGTTTGCAACTCCATAGGAAGAACAACAATATCAACCAACTAGACCCCCCAGAGCTCCCAGAAACTAAGCCACCAGCCAAACAATACACACAGAGGCACCCATGGCTCCAGCTGCATATGCCTTATCTGGTATCAATGGAAGGGGAGGCCCTTGGTCCTGTAAAGGCTTGATCCCTCAGTATAGGGAAATGTTAGTGTGGTGAGGCAGAGTTGATGTGGGGGAAGCAGCCTCATAGAAGCAGAGGGCCAGGAGATTGGGATAGGGAATTTGTGGAAGGGAAACCAGGAAGTGGGATGACATTTGAAATGTAAATAAATAAAATAACCATTAAAAAATATTGAATGTGGTGTCTACTTTCACAGTCTTTATGTGGTGTTTACCTCTCTCAGTGTATTTTATGGTGTCATTTACTACTCATTTGCTTTGCATGCTACTCATACTACTCATATGAGTTGACACAAGATCAAGAAGGCCAGTTTGCTTTTCATTTCTTTTCAGTGATGACATTAGGAAAGACAATACTCTTCTAGACATGTTTCCCATAGACATAGAGAGCAAGGATGCTGCCAGACCACAAAAGACAATTTTTGTTTAATTCTATCCACTGGAACAGTCAAAACATATCAAAAATTTATGCCCCTGTAAGAAGGCTTATGTTATATATTACTGACACAGAAGAGGAGAATGGAAATACAGTATTAAAATAAGATCTAAGGCACCTTTTAAAATAGTAGTGGGACTAAAGGAAGTAAGAGATTGAAATCTCTTGATCTCTACCTCTCAGCATTACAGAGTAAACTACTCATGAATGGCTTTCCTGGGTCACATGTGTGACTCAGCTCTTTGCTCTTGACAATCCAATTGAATTCAGCTTTGTCAAAAATATACTTTTTTTTATAGTGTAATCCTTCTTAATATTTAAAATTTTATTGGTTACTTTTATTTACATGTGCAGAGATGGTGAAACATATTTTAAATAAGTTTCTTTTCTTTATTTTACTCATATCAGTTTAAATGACAGTGCTTAGGTTCCATCTGCAGATAGCATATTATACTTTTTATTTTCCTTTAAATTTTACTTTTATCACATGTTTTCAAGTTTGGTCCTAATGAGAGTAACTCTGAAATAGAAACTGTATTGACTTTAAATCTATAACATCTGAGTATTATAATAATTGGCTTGTTAATATCAAATGAATTTTCACTCAAATTTCACCAGAAATGAGGACTTATGCATAAGAAGTCTCTCAGTTCATGATTCAATACCAACTGTGTAAATTAATTTCTTCATTCTGATAAGCAAAGAACACTCAGAATATGGGCAAAATTACCTGCAAGAAGATTGAGTACACTCTTTCCTCCCCTCCTCACTTTCCCTCTCCAGCGACATCTTTCATACTATATGAAGAAGTACATAGAAATGTTGTACCTAAGGCTCAGGGAATATTATGGAAGAAGGGATGGACACTTTGCAAAAGCCAGAGATCAGAGAGTTTGTTTTGAGACTGTCTCTTAGTAATTTCAGAAGCTGTACCCATAAGCTTTCACAAGCATGAGTGCTCAAATGTGAACTGAACAAGGATTACAATGCTGTACATACAATCTGGATGGAGAAAAGTTCACAAGGAAAGCTAGGATAAGGAGAGGTGACATTCCTCAAGGAGAAGAAAGCCAGTTGTCCAATGCTAAAGGGTCAAACCCAAAGGAAACACAAAAATAAGCTTATATCAGGTGAAAAGGTTATATTTAAAAAATATATATCTAATATATCATATATATCATATACAAACATACACATATATACCATACATACAAACACATATACGTACACATACACATACACCCACACACATACACATACATAAATATATGCAATAGTAATTAGTGACAAAAAGATCATGGACTTAAAGGATAGTGGTGCGGAGTTACATGAGACTGTTATTAGACAGGAAAGGAGAAATGTGTTTAATTTATTTAATTTCAAAAATAAAAGAAATATATTCAAATAAGGAGATGTTAACATATGCCTGATGATTAATAAGTATATATACAATGAAATATTTATATATGTTTTATATACTTAATAAATATTAAGTTCTGATGAGTGCCAATATTTCATGAATTCTCAGTCATATTTCATTTAGAATACAGAGAACCTTATGTTGGGTTTGCATTTTTTTCTTTGAAAAACTGATCTTTAACCAAGAGAATGGGAAATAGAGCATACTATTTCATGTCATTGCATGATTTCTTGTTTTCATATATCTTTTGTAGAATTAATCTTATAAATATCTTTCTCATAATTCTCAGAAATATTCCTGGTGATCTCCAGGTACAACATTGCATTGACTTATCAATGGTCCTTTACAGCTAATTTAAAAATTGTAGTACTCAAGAATAGTGGTCTGTATTTTAAAATATGTCCATTACAAACATTTTAATAAGTAAAACTATAAAACAATACTGTCAATGTGCAGATTGATTTTAAATTTAAAAAGGAATGTAAATTCAATATTTCTCTATGTTAATGCTAATGACATAGATGTCTTCTTGTTTTGTTTCGGTTTTGGTTTTGTTTTTCTCTTGTTCTGTATAAAATATGTAGTTTGTCCTATTTAGCTCTTTACAATAGAGGATATTTTGAAAAGAAGATTTTGTTACAGTAGTATGTTCATTGAAATGTACATTTTCATTCAAATGTTTTCACCTTTAGTAAAAAATCAGAAAGAAGACACATTTCAAATGTCATCTCAAAGTGTTCATTTAGCAAAACATTATATGCAATTTGCTTTCCAAGAGTATAAATGATGAATATTTTTAATTAAATTTTAACCTTTCTTCCCATATTGTGGGGGTAGGGAGTAGGTACTAAAGAGCAAAAAAGAAACAACATATCATAGAAATCTTCCAAAGTAAGAATATTCACACAAAAGTGTTGATCTTTGAGTAACTGGGGAAACTAAAATGGAATTTTAATAAAATAATTTAGTAAATAAATAAACAAAATTTTAAAGCTGCTCAAGTCGAGATGTCACTAAACAAGATAAGTGCTTTTTACAAAGGAAGCAATTTCTGTGATACAGTTCTCCTAAGAACCATGTATTTCATCCAATATTTTCTTCCAGAGCCAATTTCACACACATATGAATACTATTTATAAAAGCATAGTTATATATACACATCTGTATTTGCACACAGATAGATGAGTAGCTTTTCTGATTCATTAGTGTCTCTAATAAAGTAATGTGTAATCATGTAGCTGAATTCAATGAGTATTCTATAAGGAGAGTAAACATTTTGTGAATACTACCCACTTAGGTGCCAGGGTGTGACTCTTAAAAATTAACTTTATCTATTCTAGCTAAAATAATGAATAAAATGCAGCCCTTTCTAGACTAGCAAATGAGCTTAAGTATGATTCTCTTATAATTAATTAAAAAGTCATAGCTCATGTATCATTTTTCCAGTGGGCTCCATAAAACATTACAGTAATCACCACACCTCTGCTTAGTAGCTCCTTCTTCCTGGGAGACTGATAAGAATCAAATAGGCTAGAGAGCAATCAGAACAAAGACAACACATTCCTGCTAGTATATTTAAAGCAAGAGAACAAAATTATTTCTATAAAAAATAGTCAAAATAAGTTTTTTCTTACCATCTTAAGCATCATCTTCCCTATATTTTATACATTATAATAGTTGTATATTTTTGTACACTAGGTGTACAATTATAAATTGAATAGAATTATTTATACATGTGTGTGAGAGAAAGCATTTATTTATCTTATAAAATAGTATGTTTTCATCTTATTTTGTAAAGCATCATGCTTTTCTTTTACATAGGGTTAATAATCATCGTAGGAAGATTCATTATTCACTGCCATTACACTCATAGAATACACCTTTTTTAAAAAAAATAAAATTAACACGTGCACTGAGTATGGTGGTGCACACATTTGATTATAGAACATTAGAGGCAGAGACGGGCAGATCTCTATGACTTTGTGGACAACCTTGCCTAAAAGTTCTTAGCTAGCCAGAGCTAAGTAGTGAGACCATGCATAAGAAAGGAAAGACTAAAAACCTCATCTAAATCTCTTGCCAACAATGGAATGCATGAAAGCAAAAAGTCTGCTTCATCTTAGCCACAACACTAATTATGATCTCTGATATCAGTGGGTACTCTAAACTGTGTATAAGATATTTATTCATAGTATAAAGTAGACACTCTGTACCAGCATTTCTCCAACTGTGGGTTCCAAACCCTTTGGAAAACCTCGATCCCCTCAAGTATTTATATTATAATTCATAACAGTAGAAAATAACAGATATGAAATAGCAACAAAATAATTTTATGATTGTGGGTCATCACAAGACAAACTGTATTAAAGAGTAGCATTACATCTTTTTAATTTTTTTTCTATGTTTTGGTTTTTCGAGACAGGGTTTCTCTGTGTAGCCCTGGCTGTCCTGGAACTCACTCTGTAGACCAGGCTGGCCTCAAACTCTGAAATCTGCCTGCCCCTGCCTCCCAAGTGCTAGGATTAAAGGCGTGCACCACCACCGCCCAGCACGTTACATCTTAAGGAAGGTTAAGAACTATTGCTCTACATTATTTATAAAAAAGACTATGTAAACAAGCTTGTTAAAGGGCATTTGGACATATAAGACTGGTTGAATAAAAATTGAATAAGGGTTTATTTTATGTTCCTTTGCAAAAAATGTAACATCATAATCAATGAAGATATTTTATACTAAAATCATTGTTTAGATTGGCTGTGATATGACCACTCAGACTTTCACTTATAATCTGTAATGTCTGCAAAATAAATCTAACAAAAATATGATTGTTATTTATTGAGGATTTCAAATTATTTGTAGGACAATGTGCTCGTTTGACAAGTACTCTACAGCATAACTGTGCTTCTAACTCTCTTCATTAACTTACTTGGTACAGAATATTTTAGATGAGAACTTTATTTCTTGGTGAGTGTTTGAGTTTGCTATACATTGTTTTTAAGTAATTCATAAGTAATTGGAAAATATCTGCTACTTATAAGCTTTATTTAAAGTACAAAAAATAGGTATATTAATAGGTACAGAGAATGAAATATTAGTTTCCAGGTACTGTGATTGAGAAGTTTGACAGTTTTTTCTCAATAACTAAGAAATTTCAAGATGAATACAAAGAAAACAGGGGATAATGACTGTAGATTTTAAAAAGACAAACACTAAAATAATAGATATATGAATGTCAATAATTTAATAATAACTAAAAGAAATCAATGAATTGATTTAAATATGGAAGGGATTGTCAGAAAGGATTTTTCAAACTAAAAATCCCCATTCTGTATTCTATCAAGAAAAACTATATTTCAATATAAAAATGCATTGAAAGTTTATAAAAAACTTATAAATTGTTGGTGACATAAATTAAGATATAAGTAGGTAGTATATTATATCATATATAATATATATTAATTTTATATTATAATATTAATATTAATATATAATATTATATATATTATAGGTAGTATATATAATATAAATATATATTTATCAATTTATTTTTTATATTGTATAGATAATAGCATTATTCAACGTCAAGGTTGTAGTATCAATTTTTTATATAATTTCCCTTTTCACTTACCTCTCTCTGATTCCTCCCTTGATTCTCCCATCCCTTCTCATAATCTCATGTTTGTCTTACTTGATATACCTCATGATATACTAATTATCATGCTGTGAAAATTAGCATTGCTCATGTGCATTTAAGCCTAACCCCTTAGTATTGGCTAACCTCTCCGGGGCCCCTCTCCTGGTGAAGACTCATTCTCCCTCTCTTAGAAGTCATCAGTTTTCCATTGTCTTCTACGAATGGCATTTCCTTGTCATGTGACAATTGTCTTTGGCATGTCAGCTGTTGTTGTGAAGCGTTTGGCTTGTTAGGCAACCATGTTTTGAAGTTTTTTGTTTTTGTCTTTCTGTTTATTTTGTGGGGGTAGTTTCTGGGCTTAGCTTTCCTGTTATAAGTAGAAAACACTATTATTCAATGTTTTATCCTATGTCTTTTTACTCTTATAACATTTTTCATGTCACCCTAGTCTCTGAGGATTCCTGAGGTTTAGGTATAGGGGTTCTGTTGTAGATGTACCAATTGATGTCAGTGTCCTCACGGTCAGTTGTTCTATGCATTGTGAACATATTGTTCAAGACAACATGTTTGTTGTACAGGATATATGTTATCTGGAACAAACATCCAACAAACTGCTTGGCTGATGAGGAGAAAGATCTATAGTTGTCTTTGGTATAAAGATAAGAATTAAATTTGCAGCTAAAGATTATATACTGCTCAGATTTATTTACTCATTTATTTATTCATTCATTTACTCATACATTTATTCATTTAGTTTTACTTATTCACTTTACATACTACTCACTGCCTGTCTCCCTGACAACCCCTCCACAATGCTTCTCCCATCCCTTCTCCTCTTCTCTTCTCTTCATAAAGGGACCCCTGAGTACTCCCTCAGCCTGGTATATCAAGTCTCTCTGATGCTAGGTGCATCCTCTTCCATTGAGACAAGAAAAGGCAGCCCAACTAAAAGAACATAACCAATGTACAGGCAAAAGCTTATAGAATACCCACCATACTCCAGTTGTTTGGGATGCATATGAAGACCAAGCTGCATATCTGCTACATATGTGTGAGAAGACCTGTGTCCAACCAGTATGTGTTCTCTGGCTCAGTCTTTGGGAGCCTCAAGGGTCCAGGTTAGTCGACTGTTGGTTTTCCTATGGAATTCTTATCCCCTTAGGGGCCCACAATCCTTCTTATTCTTCCATATGAGTATGCAAGCTCAATCCACTGTTTGGCTGTGGGTGTTTGCTTCTGTGTGAGTCAGCTGTTGGGTGGAGCCTCTCATAGGACAGCTCTGTTAGACTTCTGTCAGCAAGCATAACAGTATCATTATTGGTGTCAGGGATTAGTGCTTGCCCATTACATGGCTCTCAAGTTGGGCCAGTTATTTGTTGGATATTCCCTCAGTCTCTGGCCTATTCCCTGTCCATGTCCATGAATTTCTTGTGGACAGAATAAATTTTGGTTCCAAAATTTTGTGGGTGGATTTGTGTCCCTATTGTTCCTTTAGGGTTCCTGCCAGGCTACAGAAAGTGGCCTCTTCAGGTCCCATATCCCCAATGGTGATTCATCGCTAAGGACATTCCCATTGACTCTTAGGCACTTTACTTCCTTATTCTATGTCTCTGCTCTGTCATATGTGCGAGGAGACCTGTGTCCAACCAGTGTGTGTTCTCTGGCTTAGTCTCCAGGAGCCTCAAGCGTCCAGGTTAGTTGATCCTCCCCCTACTTCCATGCCCCTTTCAGTTGCAGATTTCCATTCGTTCTCATTGTCATCTGACCAACTCTCCCGTCTCTCTCCACACCTACTCCTGCATGCTTCCTATTCCCATCCATATTCCTTCCTTTTTCCTGTTCCCTCTCTCCATCTTTCTCTTATGACTATTTTATTCCTTCTTCTAAGTAAGATTCAAGCATCCTCGCTTGTGTCTTATTTCCTACTTAGCTATTGTTCTGTGGAGTATAACATGAATATTCTTTCTTTTATGGCTAATATCCACTTATAAGTGAGTACATGCTGTACATGAACTTTTGGGACTGGGTTACCTTACTCAGGATTATATTCTCAAGATCCATTCATTAGTCTGAAAGATTCACAATGTCTTTGTTTTTAATAGCTGAAAAGCGTTCCAATGTGTAGATGTACTACATTTTCTATATTCATTCTTCAGTTGAGGGACATCTAGATTGTTTACAGTTTCTGTTTACTATGAATAAACCTGCTATGAACATAGTTGAACAACTGTATTTATTTGTGTCATGGAGAACATCTTTTTGTTATATGCCAAGTAGTTATGTAGCTGGGTCTTGAAGTAGAACTATTTCCAGTTTTCCTGCTCAGATTTAAGTGGCAGTAGTATTTCTCTTCTGGGTTCGTTGTCTAATCAGTTACAGGTAGTGGGCTTGATTTACAGTAACAGACATTAATTAGCTTTTATTAAGAGGTCTTTGTGTTCAATTAGGTGCCTGTTCATCAATCCCTATGATGACTAATTTGAATTGATAGCTTGAAAACATCTAGATTTAAGTAAAACCCAAACATCTGGCCAGACCTGTGTGGAAACTTTCTTCTTTCATTTATTTGAGTTGGAAGACCCTTTAAAAATCTAAGTAGCTATGACTAATATATCCCCAGGATATAAATGCCACTGTTGTACTTTTAGTGAAGTCTTTCCATATGGGTCATGGTTGTTCATTGTAGATATCACAGATATTTGTACTATTGATTGCCTTGTGAATTCTTTGTGAACACGCATATCAACTTTGATCACTATGAAAGCTAGTCTAAGAATTAGGTGTCCAGGCCAGCTTAATTTGATTTCTACAATCTTTGACTAAAGCCTATGCTATCTTGAGCATAAGAACTTGCCTTCTATTGCTGGGAGTAAACCAATGGATATGGAAACAGTCTGCATTTTGAGAAGTTCCTTGGTTTCCATCGACAAACAATCTTAATCTGGGTTTCCTATGCAGGCTTAAGAAACTGAGTGTTTTTGTTACATAGACCATGTTGTTGGGTGAATATTGCCACTACAGATGCTGTAATTTCATTTCAAGTACATACCACACACTCACAACCCCTCCCCTCACACATACACATACCACACACCACATCTGTACATATTCATACATATACATACACTTAGATCTGTGTAATCTTAAGTAAAGATAAAACAATGATTCCCTTTGGCCTTCTCAAATGTCTTAGTATTATTTATTTCATTTTCCTTTTACTTCTCTATGGCCTTCCTCTAAAAGCCTAACTAAGACTCAACAAAACTGCCATGTTTTCAAATCTTCCCATTATAGCACCTGCTTCTAATGATTTCTCTTTCTAAACCCTTACTCCCCACCATACATACAGTTCGTTTTTGAGTTTCCTAATATTTTAGGTGATATATTCACATTTATGGATTTGGAGCTAGGTTCTATGTTTAAATAAGACAGTGGCATTTGTCTTTGTGTTTGTGAGTAATATCACTCATCACTGGATTTTCTACTATTTACATGAAAAACTATTATTTTATTTTTATTCAAAGCTTAATACAATTCTTTATCTGTGTGTACTTCATTTTGATCATTCATTTTCAATTGAGAGAAATAGTTTATTTTTGTTTATCAGCTGTTGTGGATAGATGAACAAGAATTATGACTCATGGAAAAATATAAAAATAATATATTTAAATGGTGAAAGGCTAGTTAAAAACTCATAAATAACATAGAAAACCATTGAAATAAGCTTTATTCTGTCTTTTCATGAATTGAAAGGAGTAAGGAGGAGTATGGGGGAGTGTTGAAAGGAATAAAGGGAGAAGTGTAATATAATTATACTTTTTCATTGGATATTTTATTTATTTACATTTCAGATGTCATCCCCTTTCACCATTTCCCCTCCCTAGAACCTCCATATCTCATCCCCCCACCTGCTTTTTGCTTTTATATCATTTTAATTAAATGCAAGTATTAAGGTAAGTTCTAGGTTGAGGAACTAGAAATACAATAGATATAAATAGTAAGGAACAAGCAAGACAATAAACACAAATAGTCAAAGAACAAGCAAGGCAATAAAGAAATTCTGTGAACTCTCCCTTGTTCACTGTTTTTTAAGGCTTATCAGGATGACCGAAATATATGAGCCATCTTCCTTATCCTACCCCAAAGTCATTTTCATGTCTGAAGCCTACTTCCTTGTTCTAACCTTAAATTTAGATTCCTGTCTGAAATTATATCTTTGTTTTAGCCTAATGTCAGATTTCTGCTTGAAGTCTACTTCCTTGTCCTTGGCCAATGTCATATTCCTGCAAAGCAGCCCATTTTCTTATCCCTAGCCCATGTCAGATTCTTGACAAGCAGCCTCAAAGGCTTTCCGCCTCTTCCCCTTTTTAATTTCACTGACAAGACTGAGCCTGTCTCAGGTATTTCTGATAAGAATGCCTTCCTGCCTTCCTTATCCATCATGGAATATGCATTATCCAAAGCCATGCACTTCTATCTTAGGTTGGTAAGGCTCTGTGCAGAATCTTACCTGTCTTTGGCTTTCCAGCCTGTTAATTTAATAACTCTGTCTGGGGGTCCATTTTCAGATTCAAGCCATGTACTTTGACTGCCAACATGTTGATGTTGTTAAAGAAAAGCTTTAACACAATGGGCAGGAATAAAAGTATTTACAGAACAAAAAAGGCCAGCATGATCAAGCTATATATGCCATTCTTCAAGCTTGACCAAGATAGAAATATTGACCTCAGGCTAAGGGTAATTTTATCAGCAGTATCTGCCATAACAACGCTCAGCAGAGCAGCATTCTTTAAACTCATAAGCTCACTATGCAAAGTTTAAACATCCAGAGAGGTGTTAGAATTATGCCAAATACACTGCAAGTGTCATTAAACATGTTCCTAATTATAATGACTACCACTGTAAATTTTAGAACTAACATGAATCCATTGTTATTTGGCATGACACTCAAGATGGCTCCTTACTCTTTAAAATGAAATAAAACAACTAAAAGTGAGTCTATACAAACAAAAAATGATAAGTTGGTTTTGGCCTGAGTTTTTATATCTATATCTACATCTACACCTACACCTATATCTAGATAGATAGATAAATAGATAGATAGATAGATAGATAGATAGATAGATAGATAGATAGATAGATACAGATAGATAGAGATAGAGGTAGAGGTAGAGGTAGAGGTAGAGATAGAGATGGATAAACAGGATATAGATATGCAAGCTTTGCTATTTTTTCATACAATATAATTTAATCAATATTTTTCAGCTCCAATTTCTCTCTGACATTTTCCACATTCATATCAACCAACTTTATTTCCTTTCTCTTCCACTTTCTATAAATAAATAAGCAGAAAACAAATTACGTTTTAGATCTTTGAGTGTTGTAAATATGAAATATATTTTTAAAACATTTTAAAAAGTGTAGATAAGATGCATAGATAAATTATGGCACAAGGTGCATTCCCACATAGAAAACATTTACTGGATGGATACCATGCTTAAATGATGCACATTAAAGCAGGGATTCTTCTCTTCTGGGAATGTACTTTAAAGGAAAGGTACTATCAATTCAAAACAAGCTTTGGTAAGTATGCACACACATGTTAGGCTATGTAATAAATATTGTGGGAAAACTATGCTAATTAAGGTCGAAGTCTACTACATCCAGATAGCCTCTGTGCTCAGAAGAGCAATGTGAGATATGCCCTTCCTTAGGGGGACTTCCCCTTTTCTGACCTTGTCTGGAAAATCTAAGCTACCAGCTGAGGAATGTCAAATGACATCAATTAGATTACAGGATTAATTTCCTGTCTGGTGATACCATCTCATCTAGCAATGAAATTTCTGAAATGGTTACCCATGCTAATGAGGCATTTCAGATATCGTAAGCCCCAGCTAATGATCTGTGCCCATCCTGGATATTCCTACCCTCAATCCCTCAAAATTTTATAAGCCTCAAATTGTGCTATATAAAGTTGATCTGCCTCATGATAGCTAGTTCCAGTGCTCTTATTCACAGGATGTACTCAAGGAACTTCTAAACTCCACTCAAGCTCTCTTGATTAGACAGAAGATGATCCATGAGAGCAGGGAGATCCACAAGATACTTGTTAAGGACAAGAAATACATGAGATATACAGGCTGGGAAAGTAGATAAATATTTTCAGATGTTATTAATGATACAAGTCTTACCAATTCTTAAGTAGAATTTGTGAATCTTAGTAAGTAGTTGACCCTCTAACTCTGTGCTAATCTTTGAAGTAATTAGTAAAATAATTTCTGTTATTTCCTTTGTGAACACTTTTGAATACTTTTCTGACTATTGACACCTTGAAATTTAATAATACTAATGAATAAAAATGGTAACAGTAATTTGATTTAGATATTTCAGTGCTTGTAAGACTTAGGTATCCTTAGCACTTGAATTCTTTACTCTTTGACAGAGCATGTTGCTGGGCACACTTGGGCACACTTGGACACCAAAATGCCACTACCATTTATTTGCTAAGAAATATCAATTGGTATAGTGTTTGTGACATGATTGTGTTTGTAATCTGATGAATATAGCTTGCCGGTTTCATCTGCACTGTCTTCTCTAGGGAGGAAATCTTCTCGGTAGAGACTAGTATTCGAAGAATGTAAAATGTTTCTGGTACCAGAGGTTTATCACAGTGCACTCCAGGGGGATTTATATAAAAGCAAATCTAAAGAGACTTTAGTAACTGGAAAGTCAAACATTTTCATCATGTGGGATAAAATAATTCCTTCTTCCCCTGAGTATGTTTATCCACCTAATACATGGTTTTTAAAACAGTCCACTGAGGAACAGCCTTGGAATGTTTCATTTTTAGGGAGAGGCTCATTTCAAAGAGAAAGAATCTTGAAACAGCTTATCACCAATTATCCAAGTAAAACATAGTATTTTATTGATTTTGAACTTATATATCTGGTCTTTTATTGTTCTCTACAACATACACCTCTACAGAATTTTTGATTCTCAAAACCTAACAACCCCATAATAATCCTGGTACATATACATCTAAAATTGTAGAATTCAATAAACCAGTGCTGTTAGACAAATCCATTTAATCACTCTATCTTTAAGAAAACAGACAACAAAAAACTAATTCAGTTCTATTAAATGTTACTTTTTCCCCTCCCAGTTAAAAAGACACTATCAAAAATGATTATATTTTTTTCTATTGTAGCTTTATTCTTCATCTTCTGTTCTTCCTTTACTTCTTTAATTCTTTCTCTGTCACATCTCATAATTTCATGATGCTTTTCTTTCTACCACTACTTTACTGTTTTAATTGCATTCTACATCTCTAGAAAGCTTCATACACGTAGACATGGGAGCTATAAAAATGGCTCAGCATTAAGAGCTTATGCTTCCAGTTATTTATATAGGGTTGAAGTCTCTCATGTTGTTTGGTAGTCTCAGTTCTCTTTATCATGTTCATTGTTCTCTTTGCTCTGCTTATTTTTAGGCAGTTATGTTGGTGAGGCTTTCTTTATCAGTATAGCTTCCAATGTTTCTATGAGATACAATCACAGAAATCTCCCTGATCCTTTGATTTTTGATATACATAAGGACACGTATTTGTAAGTATCTTAGGGTTTTACTACTGTGATTAGACACCATGTCTGTAGGCGGGAAGATGCTGATACTAATGTCTGGTTCTTTAATTGGTTCTTGATTTGGTCAATAAGGAGGCCGAGAGCCAATTGCTGGGTAAAAAAAAAAGGGACAGATAGGACGTCCAAGTCCCAGGATGAAAAGGAGATGTAGGGAAAGAGAAGAGGCTTTTTGGCCAAACTTTGGAATGAGTAGCACACAGTGATCATGTAAGATCTTGGGGAAGCCAGTATCAGAGGCCACTGCCACCTGTGGATTACAAAGGAGTTTGGTGAAGGCTAGCTGATGCATGCTACCTGATAAGTTTAAGGCAGGAGATTCTGTGCCCAGCAATTGTGTTAGTAGGAGAGTTATAAAGTAATAAAGTTGTCTGAGTGATTTTCATTCACAAAGATGGGTAGAGAGAGAAGCCAGGTTGGTGATGGCAGCATGGCAAAACTAAGCCTGGAGGAACAAAAGAGAAGTGGAGGGTGTTGAGGCTGGCTTACAGGTTCTGAGGTTCAGTCCGTTTTCATCAATGTGGAAGCATGGTAACATCCAGGGAGGCACGATACAAAAGAAGTTGAGAAGTTCTACATCTTCATGTAACGGCTGCTAGCAGAATACTGGCTCCAGAATGCTAGGATGAGGTTCCTAAAGCCCACTCCCACAAAGACACATCTACTCCAACAAGATCACACCTACTCATACAGGACCACACCTTCTAATAGTGCCACTCCCTGAGACAAGCATATACAAATTACTGTAAGTAACAGCAATTTCTCTATATATTTAGTAATTATATAATACATCACCTTATATTTGTTCCTGAATATGTACTTATGGAGGCTCTGTACAATCTGGTGAATCCCAAAGTAAACTCTTCAATACCCCTAAATATGACATAAACCTGGAAATATATCTCATCTTCGAGTCATTTCCCATCTTCACTCCCTACTGTAGAGTATTTGGTATGCTTTATTTCCCTTGAAGTTACTTTATACTTTTTGAGCCATGTATCAGTATGACAGATTTCTAGACTCGTATACTGAAGATGAAGAACAAGTTTGGTTCTGATTTACAGTGCTACATATTAAGGCTACCACTACCATATCTTAAGAGGTTCTCTTGCTGCATCATTCCAAAGGAGAAGTTATTATACAATGTTAAGTGTAGCAACAGAAGGAAAGTCAACCTTTAAGAATGAAACCAATACCACAAGGGATGGTACATTCTTCTTGACCCAATCATTTCATGAATGTTCTAATACTTAATATTGTTATTATGATGACTGTCTATATTTTAAATATAGATATATTTATACTTTTAATATATTCTTGAACATATATCTTACTATTCTTAAACCATTATTCTGTGCCTTTAATTATATACGTCAGTAATCTACAATGAAACAAAACACAAGATGTTGTAGGGTAATGATGGAGCAGAACCTGTGGTAATAGACAACCAATGAACCTGAGGTTCACACCACAGAGGATGCTCATGCCTGACACTGTCTGGATGGCCAAGAAATAGAAGCTGGACTACTCAGAGACCTAAGATGGAAGCAAATATTACTGAAAAAAAGCCAACAAAATGATTCATAATGATATTCTGCTGTGCCCATAGACCAAAGCCTAGTATAATTGTCATGTAGAGAGACTTCATTCAGTGACTGATGGAAATAGATCTAGGGAACCACAGATAAACAATAGGCAGAACTCAGGGAAACTGTAGTGGATGGGTTGAAAACAATAAAGGAGGCAGAGGGGTCAATGACTTGAAGAGGACACAGCCCACAGAACTAACTAAGCCGGAATCAGGATCTCACAGAGAATGAAGCTACTACCAACACAGACTCTGTATATATCTGACCTTGTATGTATATCCTCTGCTTATATGTTATGGTATGTAACTTGATCTTCTCATGAGATGTCTAAAGGGGAATCTGGGGCTGCCTTTGACTCTTTTACCAATTATGGAGATCCCTTTCCTTGACACGAGAGTGTGCCTAGCCTTATAGTATTTTCTTATGCTGTGTTCAGTTCATATCACTGGGACCTCTGTTTTTTCTAAAGGGAAACAGAGGAAGATTTGATCTGGGGGAGAGAAGAGGAGGGAGTGACTTCAAGGAATGGAGAAACCTGAAACAGTAGTTCAGATATAAAATATAAAACAATGATGATGATGGTGATGATGGTGATGTTGATGATGATGATGAAGAAGAAAATTGCTCTGTAGAATTTACATTTTATTAATCTCAGTTCTACCCTTGCCAA
This sequence comes from Grammomys surdaster, assembly GCF_004785775.1. Taxonomy (NCBI): domain Eukaryota; kingdom Metazoa; phylum Chordata; class Mammalia; order Rodentia; family Muridae; genus Grammomys; species Grammomys surdaster. The sequence goes on from NW_021604613.1 coordinate 5,900,426, forward strand.
TCATCCATGTTTTTTTCAAGTGCTATTTTTAGAAAATAAGACCATCTTTATGCATATGCAAATTATTAAGACATTTTCCACCAAAACATTCTTATATTCTCACACATTCATAGTGTTAACACTGAGCCTGTCTTCAGAAACTTTCACATACTTTCTTATATTTGATAATTTAAATTTTTATTTCTTCTTCATTTATATTTTTTCCAGTTACAATTTGTTGGCCTGCTTTTATTCCCATGGAAATTATTTTTCTCTAAAATACTCACCTCTTGTGTCTTCAAATAATGACAGAACATTTACTCACAAAGTCTCATTAACGTGAGCGCCTAAGCACAAGCTGAGAAGGACAAACATACAAATGTTAAAAGTTAACTGTGGAAAGCCCACAGCCTCTGACTTCTACAGTCAACTATTAGTAGCAAAATGATCTTCCTAAGGGAAGAGCTCAACAATTCAACTGGTTATCATCCAATTCTAAATTATCAATAATAAAAACAAATATATACATACTTGTAACATAATTCTGACTGAGCACATTATATTTATGTATTATTGTGTGTATGTGAGTATATGTGTGAGTGTGTGTCTAAGTGTGTGTGTGTGTGTGTGTAATAGCAAGTGATGAAATAGAGGCTATTAATTTGAAAGAGAACAAGAAAAGATATAGGAGGGTAAGGATTTTATAATTATCTTATCTAAAATAACTAAAAGAAATGATTAAAAGCACTCACATTCTGCTTTCATGTCTTTGTGTGTGTGTGTGTGTGTATAGAGGGAGTTGAACCACTGAACAAACCAGGATTGTCTGCATGAGCTTGAGTAGTAAATTATTTACTGACAGACAGGATTACAAACAGTAAGGAAAAGCTTGGTAAAGAAAGTGATTCCTTGCTGCATAGAAGCATTTAACTGCTAATAGTTCCTCAAGAATTGGTGAGGTCTTTGTGAAACTTTAAAGAATGAGAAATAGGGTAGTGGTAGAAAGATGGTTTAGCATCTAAGAGTACTTGCTGCTCTTCCAGTTAATCCAAATTTTACTTTCCAGTACACATAGCAGGCACCTTACAGTTTTTATATTCGTGGCTCGTTTTTTTCATTAATTGATATTGCATGGAAATATGTATGTGAATATATGCATATCATCTTCTCAGTTTATACAATGTTATAAAATTTATCTTTTCAATGCTGGCCATTTGGTATTGAACTTGTAAGTTCTTTCCTGGGGATGACTTTTTCTCAACATCACAACATTCATTAATTGCATTGTGTAGCTTGAGGCATTCTTATCAATAATTTAAAAAAAAAGTCCCAGCTGACTTTGGCTTTTTTTTTTGATGGTATCTCATGTTTAGTTAGTTATGTGAATGGAATTTTATCACTTTATCTTCTGATATTACTTTTCCCAATCACTTTCATTTGCCTCATTTCCAACCTTGCCATACTGCTGCTGGTTCTCTTTCAAATTGCTGGCCTCATTTCTCAATTATTGATAAATATGTATCATTCATATATCATTGATACATATGAATAATTCATATATCAATATATATGGAATAACATATATATGTGTGTATACATTCATAACTATCTAAAATGTACTAATATTATGTTTTATGACTAATCACTATTAAATAATCAGTTGGTGAGCTCTTTTCTGAGGAAGAGGATTTCTTCATCTCTCTGGATTTGTTAGTTGCCTGTAGTTTCTTGAGTAAGGTTGTGCTCTCCTGAGACTTACCGCAGCAATCTGTTGGTGTTGCTCTTGCTTAGGCCTTGTTTAGCAGCCATACCTTTGATATTTCTTTAAGATTTTGACTCAATATCTTAGCTCATTTTAATTTTCTTTATATGTGTCCTATTTAATATTAGCCATTTAGTTTTTCATATAATTGTATTTAAAAAAGTATATCATAGACAGTTAATGAATTCCTATGCCCCAGTGGGTGACCATTGAACTGTGCATATAGGGGAAACATTAATTAAACTTACTAAATTATTGCCAAAAACTAAAATTGGTGCATGAAGTTGAGATGAATTGTGTTTAGATAAGCTGTGAAAGTTGGAAATGTACAGTGGACAGTAGACAAATCATATTTCACTGTACATACACATGAACTTCTAAAAACATTTTAACTACTGACACCAAAAATTTAAGAATCTTTTGAAACAAACAGATACTGAAAAATTAAAGCAGTTATTAAAAGATTTCCACCATATATACTGTAAATGAAATTAAAAAAAGAGAATATTTACTTTGTGGCTATCTTCTCTATGATAAATATGTCACTTATACATTTTTAATTTTAGTCTCTTTTAAAATATTTTAGGCTTCAATATAATGAATATTTCCTCTATAGTAGGAATTTTCGGCATAAAAAGAAATATCAACATATAGAAAATCATAAAATTATCTGATTATATCAATTTTCACTATGCATGAATGAATCCATATCAGAAGAATGGCCAATATGCATTTATTCCTTGTATGATATCTTATGAATTATTGCTGAAGATAAAAAATATATATCAAAATTGAATGAAAAGAAAATTAATGAGCCTTCTTTTGGGGGGGACTAATATATGGATCATAAGACTAAAAAGATAAAGTCTTGACAAATTTACAGCATTGAAGGAGTTTGAAATAAAGGACTTTGTGCCAGGATTAAGGCTGACAAAAACAATAAAGGGAAGAAAAGTATTTCAACAAAAAGCACAGACAAAATATAGATTTACACCCTCAGGCATCAAGTCTGGGAAATGGCAGCCACAGACATATCAGTGTCATATGGTCAGTGTGAATGTGAGGATTCCTTTGGAGTCCATCAATCATTGAGTCTGTGTAGCAAAGATGCTGCTTAGACAGCAGCAATTGATCATTATTTGAATTTGTGGCCATAGTGACCAAGTACAGACTGGTTGTGTACACTGGATGGAAGAAACCCCAGGTAATACGTCACTAATTTCAGACATGTACATAAATTGGACAGTACCATCCTGAGACCTTGTCATTGCATGTAGGGATAAAGGACAGCAGAAGAAGAGCACAGTACTTGTACCTCCCATAATTCCTCTTAATTTTGTTTTATGTTTCTACATTTTGAGGAAATTTTTCTGAGATTTTATGTATTGTAGCTTTGTATCTTAGTAAGAATACAGAAATTACTGGTAGTTATGAATGAGAAATATTAATAAATATCAACTTCATTGTGAAAACCATCTAGTCAAAAGTTTTCTAGTTCATTTTTATAAGCAAAATACATGTGAAAGTGAGAGGAATTTAAATTTGGAATCATCATTATATAGCGGAAAGGAACCTTGCCTGAAACAATATTCCAAAGAAATAGACAAAGGTGATGTAAAGTGCAGATAGTACTTCTATGATTGATTTTATCTTTTTAAATTTGTGCACATGTTATCAAGTGAATAATAAAATAATGATTCTTCTTTTAATGTATTTTCAAGTAAGACTCTATTAATGACTTGATCATTTAATATGTTTCAGATAACTCAGTAAATTAAAAGTAAATGACACATATTATATGGGATATATATGGATAATTAGAGAAACAATATAGTCATCTCTTAACAAATATACATTTATTAAACAATTGAAGGAACATGAGTAGAAATACACAGAATTACAATAGCTACATATTTAGAGATATAAAATACCTGGTAATGACTATGATCAAAATTTCTTCCTCAGAAATCTTTGTATTCTTTCTTAAGAAATAAATGTACCTATGTAAATCCTTTTGAATATTCAATACATTAGTAACATTTTTTGCTAAATCGTTAACAAAAATAGTTGTCTTAACTCCTTGTGTCAATGCTATTGCAGAAGCAGTGGTGCTAGCAATTAATGAAATTAAAGCTGCTATACCAGCAATAATCAAGCCCGCTACCCTCTTGTTTCTGCTTAAAGCCTAATTCACTTCTTCCAGCACTTTCAAGCTTTTTTCAGAGAATCAAGTTTTTCTAATACTCAGGGCAGTAAGACAAAAGCTGGTTGATAGATCCCTGTAACAGACATGCCAGGTTTCAACACACTAACACAACTGGAAATTATGGAGTCAATGCAACTATAGGTATCTGGAGCAATGGACAATTCTCTATAATCTATTTGAATTATCTGAAGGAGGTTCAGGGTTCAAGAGTTAGGAGCCATCCCAAGTGTCATGACAAATATCATTGGAGTAGTGTTACTTCTAAAATTTACAATGATTTTCATTATAGTTAGAAAAAGGTTTAAAGACACCTGTAGGATATTTGGCATAATCCTAACACCTCTCAGAGTGTGTTAACTTTGCATAGTGAGATTATGAATTTGAAGAATGCTGCTCTGTTGAGCTTGGATGCTTCAGATAGGGCAATAAAATTATTCATGGACTGAGGTCAATATTTCCATTTTAGCCAAACCTCAGGAACAGTATATATAGCTTGATCAGCTAGCCCTTCTTGTCCTGGGAATACTTTTATTCCTGCCCATCATGTTAAGGCTTGTCTCTAACTATATCAACAGGCTGGTAGCTAAAGTACATAACTTGAAGCTGATAATGGGCTCCCAGACAGAGTTATTCATTTCACAGGCTGGCAAGCCAAGAACAGATAAGATTCAGCACAGAGCCATACCAACCTAAGACAGAAGTGCATTGCTTATGATAATGCATATTCCATGATGGGTAATGAAGGCATTCTTGTCATTATGACCTAAGACAGACAGACTCAGTCTGGTCCATGCAATAATATGGGAGATATGTGGAGAGCTTTTGGGGCTGCTTGGGAGGAATCTGTCATTGGCCAAGGACAAGGAAATGGACTGCAGGTAGGAATCTGACATTGGGCTGGAACAAAGAAGTAATTTCAGGCAGAAATCTGACATTAGGCTAGAACAAAGATGTAATTTTAGACAGGAATTTAAATTTTAAGTTAGAACAAGAAAGTAGGCTTCAGACATGAAAATTACTTTGGGCTAGGTCAGCGAAGTATGCTCATATATTTTGATCATCCTGGTAAACCCTTAGAAATAGTGATCACAGACGTGATCATGGGACTTTCTTTATTATTGTGCCTGTTCTTTGATGATCTGAGTTTATTGTCTTCCTTGTTCTTGGACTATTTGCATCAATTGTATTGCTAGTTCCTCAACCTAGAACAAACCTTATTACTTGCATGTAATTTAAACAGTATAAAGGCAAAAACGGAGGAGGAGGGATGGGATAGGGGATTAATGGGTGGGGGCAATGGGGAAGGGGGATGGCATCTGAAATGTAAATAAATAAAATATCAAATAAAAAAGAAAACAGAAAAAAGAAAGAAACATAATTAATTTTTGAAGTATGCTTTCATAGTAAACATTGATTTATCAAAAATATTAATACTTATAATTTAGAATATCATGAAGCTTATACTACTAATGATTTTATAAAATAAAGACAAACAAGTTACCTTTTGTAAGTTTATTATACCCTTAACACATGCAATCTAAATGCCTCTTAAATACAAGGTCTTAGTTGGTACCTCTAGTGAATTTTGAGAATAAAGTGAGTAAAAACTTACAGAATAGTAAGATTAGTAGTAATATTTATACAATATTTTATAACAGGAGGAACAAAAAACTATTATACACTTCTAAACTCAGGGCTCCCACTCTGATCTACTGCAATGGATATGGTGAGAGATCTTGTTCCAGAGCTGGTAATAAATACCTCCATGTGTTTACATCAGAATTGACTCTTTGGTGGTCTATATAGAGCCCTATCTAGAATTTCTCCTCATAAGTACTTTACACATGCATATCACCAGTGGGTATATTTTGTCCATCCAATATAAAGAATGAAGGCAGAAATCTCTTAGTAGGTAACTCTCCCATTCCTACCAGGCAACATACGAGTTCATGAAACTTCACTTTTACAAAAATTATGACAGTATCTTGGCTCGCTTCCTGTACCCTGTCCTCAGCCTCCCGTCTCATACAGCAGACCTGGCTTGATTCCAGGCCATCACAGATGGAAGGTCTTAGGCATCAGTCACTAGGTCCCTTCTCTTGTCCCTCTTATCCCAGGAGTAGTAAGGGTCATGTAACTATGGATATCTAATTTCTCTCAAATATATTGTTTGGCTCTTTTTTTTTTTTTTAAGAAAAAGACTTTTAATCACGTTTAAGTATTGTATTCCATCTGGTAAAAATAGATGGAATGATTTCCGAAAAATTCCAAAAATGGATAAAACAATTTTCACTAAAGGCTATGCAACCATTCATGACAAACATCACTTGCCCAAAAAGACGTTTACAGATTGTTTAGAACTCAAGTAGTTTCAGTAATAGATATTTAACATATTTTATTTAACTGCAGTAAAACTGAGTTAAGGAGAATACTATGTTTACTTGTAGCATAAAGTTTTACCAGCTGACAACACAGAAATTTATTTTTTTAGTTGTAGTATCTTAGTAATAAAGTGGGAAATTTCAAAAATTTACGGAGTTTATCTCAGAAGTCTGTTTATTGTCTATAGAGGGGGTGCTAAAAGGACCTCCCAAGGTATGGAAGAAAGAAATGTTAGAAAAAGACACATTTTGTGTATAGCAGTATATTAGGATAAAGAAGATTCTCATTTTAATGTTTGTAAAAAGTGTATTCCTCAACATGTATAAAAAGAAAAGACTTAAACAATTATAACATCAAAAGAACAATTTGCAATTTCATTTGGAATAATCAAAAACCCAGGATATCGAAAACTATTCTCAACAATAAAAGAACACCTAGAAGAATCAACATTCCTGACCTGTAGCTGTATTATAGAATAATAGTGATAAAAATTATATAGCATTGTTACAGAACAGGCAAGTAGATCAATGGCATAGAATTGAAGGCCCAGAAATGAACCCACACACTTATTGTCACTTGATCTTTGACAAAGGAGCTAAAACCATCCAGTGGAAAAAAAAAGACAGTATTTTCAACAAATGATGTTGAATCAGCTGGAGGTCAGCATGTAGAAGAAGGCAAATTGATTCATTCTTATCTCCTGGTACAAAGCTTAAGTCCAAGTGGAACAAGAACCTCCACATAAAACTAGATGCCCTGAAACTTATAAAAGAAAAAGTAGGGAAGATCATCGAACACATAGACACAGGGGCAAATTTCCTAAACAGAACACCAATGGCTTGTGCTCTAAGATCAACAATTGACAAATGGGACCTCATAAAATTTCAAAGCTTCTGTAAGACAAAGGACACTCTCATTAGGACGAAACAACAACAAATAGATTGGGAAAAGAATCTTTCCAAATCTACATCCAATAGAGGGCTATTATAAAATATTCACAAAGAACTCAGGAAGTTAGATTCTGGAGAATCAAATAACTGTATTAAAAATAAGGCACAGAGCTAAAGAAAGAATTTTCAACTGAAGAATATTGAATGGCCTAGAAGCACCTAAAGAAATATTCAACATCCTTAGCCATCAGAGAAATGCAAGTCAAAACAACCCTGAGATTCCACCTCACACCAATCAAAATGGCTAAGATCAAAAACTTAGGTGACAGCAGATGCTGGTTAGGATGTGGAGAAAGAGGAACACTCCTCCACTGCTGGTGGCATTACAAGCTGTAACAACTCTGGAAATCAATCTGGCAGTTCTTCAGAAAACTGGACATAGTATTTCCTGAGGACCCATCAATATCACTCTTGGGCATATACCCAAAAGATGCTACAACATATACCAAGGACACATGTTTCATTTCTATGAATGGAGAAGTTAGAGAAAGGACTGAAGAAGCTGAAGGAGTTTGCAACCCTGTCGGAAGAACGACAGTATCAAACAACCATATACCCCAGATCTCCCTGGGAATAAACTACCAACCAAAGAGTACACATGGAGTGACCCATATCACCAGCTGCATATGTACCAGAGGATGGCCTTGTTGGACTTCAATGAGGGGAGAGGTCCTTATCCTTGTAAAGTCTCAAATGCCCTAGAGTATGGGAATGGCATGGAAGGGAGGAGGAAGTTGGTGGGTAGCTGGGGAAGCACTCTCATAGAAGCAGGGCGATGAGGGGATGAAACAGGGGGTTACTGGTGGGGAAACTGGGAAAGAGGATAACACTTAAAATGGAAATAAAGAAAATATCCAATAAACAAAAAGAAAAAAAGAAATGTATAAGTGATGCCCATATAAACTTTCATTATCTGAAGACTTCATGAGGTATCATTATAGTTATTTTATAACTGGCTTGACTGGAAGTGCAGACCTGAAGGTGCTCTTTCAGTCATTTCTCCCACAAAAATCTCATACTAAATGTATTGAGCAGTTTATTCTGAGGGAGGTTATTGTGTTCATAGCTGAGTCTTCCCTTCGAATCATGGTTGGAGGCTGTAATTTTGTATTCAGAGATTCTTCAGTAGTGATTATTGATCTACGAGAATGTGGTCATTATGAGTAACATAACTTTCTTAATGGTCACAAATATAGTTTTTATATCTTGGTGAAAACTAGACAGGGATTCAGGAGGAATCTTAGTGATGTTAACTCCAAAAGTAGCATAGTTACATTTAGTTCTCTGATTACATTCACATTGTGAATTGAGACTTCGTGCTATGCAGCTACTCACTGAGCAGAACAAAACTAGAATGTCTATGCAAAATGTAATATATTGAGATTATATCTATTGATACACACACACACATACACACACTCACATAATACATTCATTCAATGATACAAATGAGGTAAACATTTAAAGATTATCATTATCTTCTTTGCATTGTTTGGTGTAATTTTTAAATTTATTAGATAATGAGGCTTAAGAGCCTACATATTTTTGTATATGTAGCAATCATCATTATATCTTTGGTAATCGTTTCCAAAACTTTAACACACATTGTACTTATTCACATCTAAATATATCTGTTTAAATAGAATGTAAATAAAGCAAATATAAATATTAATATAACACATTCAATCCATTTAATATCTGAGATGAAGTTTAGGGTGACATTTCTAGGTAATTAAAAATGAATAGAGAAAGTGATTCCACAAGGAAGCTTCATGAAGGTTGTCTGCTTGGGTTCCAAGAGTATATGATATTGGTCTTTCCAGGTTAAAAGCTTGATATGGTTCTTATTTTGAAATAATGAAGAATGGAAGAAATGAAGGAGGGGTGAGAGATAGAAGAAGAGAAGAAAGAAAAGAAAAAGAAGAAAGGGGGGATAGAATGTGTTTAATCAAATTTATGTGAAAATATATTAATAAGTGCATCACTGTTTTTTCAAATGAGTATGTTTTTTATTCAAGACTAATATAAAACAGTAAGAAATGTTTAGATTTGATGTTTCTCAGACACTATTTCTTGAGAGGTTACAAACCTGGCATATTATATAAGGATTAGTATCATAATAGCAAATATATGAAATTGTAGTTATACTTTTAAAACTAGGAGTAACAAAACTCTACCAAGGACAGAAACAACAATAAAATGTCCTACTCACTGGAACATTAGTCAGAAGATGTTCCTGAATGGATTTTTGTGAGAAGATTACTGGGTGCTTGGAAAAAACTCCAAGAAACACAGGCAAGAGTCTTGTAACCTCCATTTCTTCCAAAAAACATAGAATTGTTCTTGAATTTTGCTTTGATCCCCCTCCTAGGTATATTGGATAAAAGTGAGTTTACTTGTAATTCTTCATTAAACCTGACTAATTATATTTGTTTATATGACTTTAAGGAAAAATATATTTTTGTTATATGTGGCTTGCCTGCCATATGTGACTTGTCCTCATGATTAAACACTTTACTCATGTTACTCCTCTTAACTACAGGAGTATACATTGTCTGATGTTCTGAATAAAGTTGGCTATTGGACAAAATTTTAGTCTGTCACCCTTAACAACTCCATTCTTCTATGTGTTACTGCATACTGAGATGTGTCTAAAAATTGTGAAAAAAATAGATACATGGTAAAAAAAAATAATTAGCACAAGTTAACTACTTGTGTAGCCTTTGCATAGTGTCAGGGTTAATATATGAATTTCCAGAAATGGTCTGGTATCAATTGCAGAGAGTTCCTTGGTTATTGGTGGGAGCTGTACCACAATATGTTGATATTTTCACATTTGACTTCATGTGCAGATATAACAAAGAATGAGATTATTTGATGCAAACCTATTGGTCCAGATCCTATTCCAATGTACCCGTGAAGAGCTTACATCTAACAAAAACCTTGGCATTTAAGTATTGCAGTAAAGTACAAATTAAAATAATAGTTGAGAAAAATATAACTATTTGAAGATAATCTTATACCTCCAACTCAAATTTTTATTTACCCTAATATTTTCAAAAAGAAAAAAAGATTGCTTTCAAAAAACCTTAAAATTAAATGACTTTCCTAATTGACATGACTACAGACACAGATTTGTAGTCTTTAACATAAACATGAAATTAGAAACTCTGGAGAACTAACATATTGTGGTACAGCTCCCACCAATAACCAAGGAACTCTCTGCAATTGATACCCACATGCAAAGGCAAACAATAGTTTCCTCCAGTGGAGTCTCTTTGGGTATATTAAACACACTTTAGAACAGGCTAATATCCTAAAGCACATAACCAACACAAAAGAAATAAATGGTATTTTTTTTAGTCTGTCCACACTGTTTGAAAATTTGCTTCTGTCTTTTGTCTCTACATTATTGTTTCCAAGTCTGTTTGTTTGTTATATGGGTTTTGTCAGTTTGTACATGTGTGCTTTATCTGGTATTCATGCTGTTTGTCTTTCTTTCTTTTTTCTTTAATTATAGTTTCTGTCTACTTGTTTGCCTGTTTGTTTCCTTTCTTAAAAAGATATCTAAAAAGGCCTGAAGTTTGGTGCATGAGGAGGTGGAAAAGACCTAGGAAGAATACTAGCATGAGAAAACATGATTCAAATAAACTATAAGAAAATAAATATTTGTCAGTTGAAATGTCATCACAAAATAGGAGGCTGTTCTTTTAAAATTTAACCGCTGTTTTGAATTTGACAACACATTTAGTGTTTAAGTTGTCTTGGATTTTGGGGTTACCAAATTCACATTATATTATGTTACCAATTTTCGGGTTTTTCATGCTTTGTTGGGAAGTTTTGATAATGCTGACCTTTGTAATTATACTGCATTTACACAATTCACAAAAATAAATTTTAATAAAAATATTATTATTCATAAGTTCAGATATAGTTACAAAGAATAGAAAATATCTCCAATGTCCCTCTTCTTCTCTATCATTTTTTTTTTTTACTTTTCTGCACAACAAAGACTAGTTTGAGTAATTTTGGAATTTTGTCTAATAACAAACTCTCTCAAAGATGCTCTGCAAACAACAGTGGAAATTAGTAGTGCGAAGCAACCACAGTATCTCAGTACTGGGAGAACTGAGGAAGCCTAATTGGCAGTTCAAGCCCATGCTGGCTATAAAGCAAGGCTCAGCCTCACATCACTAAACAACGCATAAATCAAACAGCAATGACAGAATGGAGATACTGGATATATGCCCACATATAACTTATATTCCTCTTGGCTGTATAAAGTTTACTAACTAATTTCTTTACCTTCATGCTAAGACATTAAGCGCTCACTCTCCTTGAGTCAAAACTTTGCTGATAATAGAAATGTGACGATGAAGAAAATACTACATTTCCTATCCAAATATACAGTAAATCTGATTGTTAGCATCAGTGGGTAAATAATGAAACATTAAAAGAAAAAGAAAAAAAATTAAACTGAGCAGAGTAAAGACATAGTTGAAAGCAAAAGAGTTTTCTATGTTTTCTGAATGCCTGTCTGGATATTTATAGTAATATATTATGATAAAATATTTCTTTATCATAAATGAAAAAAATAAGAATATCAATGGTTCAAACCCCTAAACATAGCCAGAGAGTTTGGATAAAGCTAATTAATATCTACATTTGCACTTTTATTTGATGTGGATATTTCTGTGTATATGGAGGCAGAGTGACTTCAATGTGACAAGGTAATTATAAAATCAGCATTTTACATTACACATTTATTGTGCTTGTCACAGAGATAGAAAACTAACTTTTTCTAGAAACAATTTTCCTCATGCTATTCAATGTTTAATGTTTTAGCTTGTGATAGCTTTTATTTTTTTTTCTTTTTTATTGGGTATTTTATTTATTTACATTTCAGATGTCATCCCCTTTCCCCATTTCCCCTCCTTAGAACCCCCTATGCCATCCCCCCTCCTCCTTTATGCTTTTATACCATTTTGATTACATCCAAGTATTAAGGTCATTTCTAAGTTGAGGAAATAGCAATACAATAGATGAAAATGGTCAAGGAATGAGCAAGACAATAAACATGAATAGTCAAAGAACAAGCAAGGCATTACTCTCAATTATGTGAACACTCCTGTTATCACTATTTCTGAGGGTTTATCAGGAATATCAAAATATCTGATACAATTTCCCTGTTCTACCCCAAAGTTATTTTCATATCTGAAGCCCAATTCCTTGTTCTAACCTAAAATTTAGATTCCTGTCTGAAATTACTTCTTCGTTCTAGACTAGGATTTAGATTCCTGCCTGAAATTACATCTTTTTTTTCTAGGTTAATGTCAAATTCCTGCCTGAAGCCCACTTCCTTGTCCTTGACCAATGTCATACTCCTGCCAAGGAGCCCCTTTCCTTGTCCTTGGCCCATGTCAGATTCTTCCCAAGCAGCCTCAAAATCTCTCTACCTCTCTCCTTTAACTTTACATGGTGAAATTATGAATTTAAATAGTGCTGCTCTGCTGAACATTGATGTGGTAGATATTGTTGAAAAAATTACCCATGGCCTGAGGTCAGTATTTCTATTTTGGTCTAGCTTCAAGAATGTCATATATAGCTTGATCATGCTAGCCCTTTTTGTCCTGGGAATACTTTCATTACTGCTCATTGTGTTAAAGCTTGTCTTTAACAACATCAACATGTTGGCAGCCAAAGTACATGGCTTGAACCTGAAAATGGACTCCCAGACAGAGTTATTAAATTAACAGGCTGGCAAGCCAAGGACAGGTAAGATTCTGCACAGAGCCTTACCAACATAAGACAGAAGTGCATTACTTTTGATAATGCATATTCCATGACAGATAAGGAAGGCATTCTTGTCAGAAAGACCTAAGACAGGTTCAGTCTTGTTTATTTTTTTTAAATTAGTCATTCTATTTGTTTACATCTCAAATGATATCCTACTTCCCAGTTGCCCCTTCACAAACCTCCATCAAACCTCTGTCCTCTCCCAGCTCACCTTTGCCTCTATGAAGATGCTACCCTAACCACCCATCCTATCCTGCCCCATCGCTCCAGCATCTGCCTACACTGGGGCATCAAACCTCCTTAGGACTAAGGGCTTCACCTCACACTGATGTCAGACAAGTCTTCTCCATATTTATCTGGAGCCATGAATCCCTCTGTGTACACTCCTTGGTTGATGGTCTAGTCCCTGGAAGCACTGGGTGGTCTGGCCAGTTGACATTGTTCTACCTATGGGGTTGCAATCCACCTCCACTCTTCCAGACATCCAAGAGCTGCCGCATTGGGGTCTTCAAGCTCAGTCTGATGTTTGGCTCAAAGCATCCACATCTATATTGATCAGTTGCTGGGAGAACCTCCCAAGGAACATCCACATCAGATTCCTGTCAGCAAGTACCTCTTGGCAACATCAACAGTGTCAGGGCTTGGTGTGTGCAGACAGGATGGATCCCCAGTAGCAGGAGGGTGGGGGTAGGTGTTCCTTGATGGCCATTCTTTCAGTCTCTGCTACATTTTTGTCTCTGTCTTTCCTTTGGACAGGAACATTTCTGGGTTTAAAAACTTTGAGATTGGTGGGTGTCCCCATCCCTCCACCAGGGGCTATGCCTATCTACTGGAAGTGGTCTCTACAGATTATATCTCCTCTTTACTGTGCATTTTGGCTAAAGTCATCCCCAGTGGGTCCTGAGAGCTTCTTGCTTTCCAGGCATTTGGGACACTTCAGTGGCTACAACAAGTTCCTCATCCCACACTGCTACATATTTTTATTTGATTTTCTGACCCTCTGTACCTCTCTCTCATCCACTCCAATACTTGAGACTGTTTCCCCTTATTTCATTCTCCTTTTCTTTCCCTCCAAGATCCCCCTCCCTCCACTTTCCTTGACTATTCTGTTCCCCCTTCAGTGTAGGACTGAAGCATCCACACCCTGGTCTTCCTTCCTCCTAAGCTCCATATAGTCTGCGGGTTATATCATGGACACTGTGAACTTTTAGGTTAATATTTGCTTATCAGTGAGTGCATACCATGTGTGTTCTTTTGTGTCTGGGTTACCTCAGTTAGGATGATATTTTCTAGTTCCATCTATTTGCCTAAGAAATCCATGAAATCATTGTTTTTAATAACTGAGTACTACTCCATTGTGTAAATGTACCACATTTTCTGTATCTATTCTTCTTTTGAGGGACATCTGGGTTGTTTCCAGCTTCTGGCTATGATAAATAAGGCTGCTCTGAACATAGTGGAACATGTGTCCTTGATACATCGTTAGAGTGTCTTTTGGGTATGTTGGTGTTAATTTTTAAAAAATGCTGCTGCTTGGGCCGACCATTTAAGAACGGGAGCTCTGATTAGCTCTGACACTATGTTCTGCGGCCAGAGGCCATGTGCGAGCCACAGCTAGAAATGGCCAGAGCCCATGAGTGCCCTGCAGCTAGAAACAGCCAGCCAGAAACACCAGCCCTTCCACCCACAAGACGCCAGCATGGGAGATGGCTCAGCGAATCTTTCACACTGTCTCTCTAAGGCTGTGCTGTGTCCAAATCATCCTGCCATCCACGGGACCCAGTAGGAAATGAGACTCTAATGCTTAAATATTAATCAAAGGCTTTATATATTTGTTAATGCTCAATAACAATATGCCCACATAATTATAGATGTTTCCCAATTAACTAGCCTAGATATAAGTTGTTACCAAGGATTGATCCTGCTACAAGCATGGTCATCCATCGTGCCTCCTGTATCTTCCTCCTCTAGCTTGCCTTGCTCCTCCTCTTCCTTCTCCTTTTCCTCCTTTACTACTCCTCTTTCTCTCCTTACTCCTCCCACCTTCGTTCTTCCCACCTTGCAGGGAAAAATATCCTGCTACTTGGATATATGCCCAGGAGTGGTATAGCTGGGTCTTCAGGAAGAACTATTTCCTGTTTTTCAGGAACTGTCAAATTAATTTCCAAAGTGGTTTTACCAACTTGTAGTCACACAAGCAATGGAGAAGTATTCCTCTTTCTCTACATCCTCCTCAGCATCTGCTGTCACCTGTGTTTTGATCTTAGTGTTTTTGTTCTGATTGGTTTGAGATGGAATCTCAGGATTGTTTTGATTCCATTTCCCTCATGACTAAGTATGTTGAACATTTCTTTTAGTGCTTCTCAGCCATAAGAGATTCTTCAGTTGAGGATTCGCTGTTTAGCTCTGCATTCTATTTTTTAATGGGGTTATTTGGTTCTCTATTTGGTTCTTTGGAGTCTAACTTCAAGGATTTCTTGTATATTTGGGATATTATGCCTTTGTATATTTTGTATATCAGATGTAGGATTGATAAAGATCTTTTACCAATCTGTAGGTTGTAGTTTTGTCCTATTAACAGTGTCCTTTGCCTTACAGAAGCTTTTCAATTTTATGAGGTCTCATTTGTTGATTGTTGATCTTAGAGAATAAGCCATTGGTGTTTTGTTCAGGAAAACTCTCCCTATGTCCATAAGTTTTGACTCTTCCCCACATTCTCTTTTATTAGATTAAGTGTATCTGGTATTATCTGGAGGTCTTTGATCTACTTGGACTTGAGTTCTATACAAGAAGATAAGAACTGATCAATTTGCATTCTTCTAAATGCTGACTGCCAGTTGAACTAGCACCATTTATTGAAAATGATTTTTCCATTGGATAGTTTTGGCTTCTTGTCAAAAATCAGGTGACCATAGTCATATGGGTTTAATTCTGGATCTTCAATTCTATCCCATTGATCTACCTGTCTCTGTACTAATACCATGTTTTGGTTACTATTGCTCTATAGTATAGGTTGAGGTCAGGAATGAATTTTTCCCCCAGAAGTTCTTTATTGTTAAGAATAGTTTTCACTATCCTGTTTTTTTTTTTTTTTTGTTACTCCAAATGAATTTGAGAATTGTTTTTTCTATCTCTATGAAGAATTGAGTTGCAATTTTGATGGGGATTATATTGAATTTTTATACTGCTTTTGGTAAGATGGCTATTTTTACTGTATTATTCATGACAATCCATGAGCATGGGAGATGTTTCCATCTTCTGATGTCTTCTTCAATTTTCTTTTTTCTTTAGGGACTTGCAGTTCTTATCATACAGATCTTTTAGTTGCTTGGTAAGAGTCACCCCAAGATATTTTATATTATTTTTGACTGTTGTGAAGGGTGTTGTTTCCTAACCCATTTATCTTTTGAGTATATGAAGGCTACTGATTTGACTGAGTTAATTTTATATCCAGGCACATTGCTGAAGTTCTTTATTAACTGTAGGAGTTGGGGTCACTTATGTATACTATCATATCATTGGCAAATAGTGATATTTTTACTTCCTCCTTCCCAATTTGTATCCCTTTGATCTTTTGTTGTCTAATTGCTCTGGCTAGAACTTTGAGTATTGAATAAATAGGGAATGAGTTGGTAACCTTGTCTTGTCCATGATTTTAAAGTTTTTTTTTTAAAAAAACCCTCAAAACCACACAATTTATAAGCACAACTAATCATTCTCTGTCAGTTTTAAAGGCCAAACCTGAGGGATTTCAGCATTCCCTATGATGAATTAATTGGTCAGTGAATTCCTCACTGATTTCCAGTTCTTATGTAGAATTATTCTTAATTTATCTCCCTCCAAAATTCAACTGTAACATTAAAACCAATTGTAAAAATTAAATGAAACTATATTTTGGAGCCAACTATTATCAAGCCAAGAAAAAATAAGCATAGGATGAGTTAGTTGCCTTTTGTATTGTAAGAGAAATGTGTGATAATGAAAACAATGCTGTAGGCTCATGCTTCAAAGAAAAGTTTCATTGCATTGTATTTGTACAGTCAAAACAGCTGGTATTCTTCTTGCTTTTTGTTTAAAAGTTTCCTTTTCTCCCTAACAGGAACACCTAAAACAACAGTGTTCATGCTTTTCAACCCAAAATTTGTTTCGCTTTTAGTTTAAATGTCTCCTTTTCTCTCTAACTCATGATATATGTCTAACATTTTCTTTTTCAAATTATTAAGACATCTTCAAGGTTCAAAAGTGATCTTATCTACTTCCAAAGGTTAAATCAATGATGCTGATCACTATTTTTTAAACCTTAATTAACAACTAGTTTCCTTTTACATATAAATTGTTGCTGCCTATCAAAGATACATAATTAACACGATGTTTTTCTTCCTCAACAATCCAAAACAGACTCAAAGGTGCCTTCAAAGACTAAAATTTCCTCAAACATCTTTGCTTTTCTAAGATCTCAATGACACACCATGATATACTTGCTCCCAAGTAGCCTAATGCTTACTACACACCCTTTACAGAATTCCCCTTCCAAGGTGCTGCTCTCCTGTTGTGATTATTCTACAGTTGCTCCCGAAAGTCTGACAGAGACCTCATGAAACGGCAGGCATTTGGCCACATCCCCAGAACCCAGAGTCCTGACACGAAGTCTAGTCTCCATAGACCTACATTGTTCAGTCATTTATTTATTTATTTATTTACTTATTTATTGACACAATCATGTGTGGGTTTATTTTCTTTTTTATTGGGTATTTTATTTGTTTACATTTCAGATGTTGCCCCTTTTTCTATTTCCCCTCCCTAGAATTCCCCCATCCCATCCTCCCTCCTCCTTTTTGCTTTTATACCATTTTAATTACATGCAAATATTAAGGTCATTTCTAGGTTGAGGGACTAGCAATACAATAGATACAAGTACTCAAGGAACAAGCAAGACAATAAACACAAACAGTCAAAGAACAAGCAAGGCAACAAACAAAATTCTGTAAAAACTCCCATGATCACCATTTCTAAGGGCTTATCAGGATGACCAAAATATGTGGGCCAACTTCCTTATCCTAGCCCAAAGTCATTTTCTTGTCTAAAGCCTACTTCCTTGTTCTAGCCCAAATTTAGACTCCTGTTTGAAATTATTTTTTTGTTCTAGCCTAAGATTTAGATTCCTGCCTGAAATTACTTCTTTGTTCTAGGTCATAAGGGAAATGCAAATCAAAATAACCCTGAGATTCTACCTCACATCAGTCAGAATGGCTAAGATTAAAAATTCAGATGACAGCAGATGCTGGCAAGGGTGTAGTCAACTCTTAATACTGTCTTTCCATTGATCTTTGAGTGTCATAAGAGACTAGTTGCCAAAAATGACCTTGTACAGTACAAATCGTACAGGGCAGCAGTACTGCTCCAGGTTTCAAAGATGGCTATCTTTAAGTTCCTTGTAATTTATGTCATTTATTCGCAGAGTGACATTGAAAAGTATGAGATTCAAATGTTAATTGTTATATGTTGACATTTACCCTTTTCTGCTTTGGCTATAGTGCCATCTTATTACATAGTATTCCCTTTTCTATTCTAGCTTCACTTTCTTATTTTTACTGTCAATTTTTCTCTTTTCCTAGCTCAACGAGCTTCTTGAATTGAAAATGGAACCAATATCCTTCCATATGGTTCCCTTCATATATATTTGTTTTATTTTTAAAATTAAGGTTCTGTCTTATGATAAAATCAGACACATTTTTTGCAGACTTGTGTTTATTCCTCATTTTACGTACAGATATCTAAGTGATTTGTGCAGCTTGATATTCTGTCTGTAACTTATATTAATCCCAATAACACCAACATATTAGATAACAGTATAGACTCCAGCTGTACCTTAAATCAACATCCCAGGGAAACCTCAACTTTCATTTTATATTTCATCTCAGTATGTGGTGTGTTTTCACCATTTTATCTGTAGTTTTTCAGAAAGAAGCCCCATTATATGACATCTTAAACTTTCCATATCAATTAGTTTGTACCTCAGATGAACTTTTACTTCAAGAATCTGCTAACTTAAGAAGTGTTGTCTTTTTAAAATCCTGAACATAAATGGAATATTAGCATGCATCAGTTACCTGCTTTCTTCTCACAATTTTTTTTCTAGAAAAGTATGCCAAACAGTTATCTCCACTCCTATCAAAAACCATACTTGTTGCACTCCTGATTTAGTCCTTTATCCTTTGGACTTCAGTGTTTATATCTCTTGTCTTAGATAACAAAATTTCCATTTTCAATATCATAACAACCTATAAAATAAATGTTGTCCTGGAAGTAGGCTCTTCCTACAACTTAACTCATCTAGCAATGTACATATTCATATTCCATTAATTCAAATAATCTTAAAGATATTTATATATAATTTTAAATATGGATTTAAATATTTAATATATAAATATATATTTATAGTATGAATACATAAATATAATTGTATATATATGTGTGTGTGTGTGTGTGTGTGTCTGTGTCTGTGTGTCTGTGTGTGTGTGTGTGTGTGTGTGTGTATAGTGAGTGTAGTGTATGTTAAACTGATTTCTCTGCATTGTCATGGATTGAAATCAAAGTCCAGGATCTTACCTTGATCTACAGGTCATCCTTTAGTGAGACAGTATTTATAGATAGTGCCAGAATAATGAGAAAGATAAAGAAGATAAAAATATAAAAGATAAAAATTGGGATCAAAATGTCTTCCATGACATTTCTTTATGGAAAACAGGTTTATTAAATGCAACATCTTATATACTGATTTGTATTAAAAATATTGGCCAAGATTAATAGAAAGTTAAGTCAGTAATATTGTCTTCCATTATGTAATGGCTTCTAATCACAGTGACCATGTACACTAACACAGACAGACAAACTTTGATACACATACTAACATACCAACAAAACAAAGTAAATTTTTAAAAATGCTTAGATGCTTGATGTACAAAGTCACATTTAGTGCATACAATGACAGAGAAATAACTAAAGACACAGTTTAAAGGCTCCTGCCTTTACCTCTGTCATTGAAAAATCTCTCAAGATCTAATATTTAGAGAACATCTCAGATTATAAATAAAGTATATGTAAAGGAATACAGAAAACAAGGCACACTGGATGAAAAGATTTTCAGCATACCATTGTGGCTTCAAACGCTGAGAAATGTATTATTAAAGAGCTAGGAAACTGTACATGTTCACTGATTCTCTAGTATGAACTTTAATTGTATTCTACCTAAGCTTGTCCTTGGTATCTTGAATGTTGAAGGGACAGCATTATTTGATTCTTCTCTAGAGAAGAAATTTCAGCACTGTGTATGACAAGAAGTGATACGTAGTTTGGATTTTCTCCTTCATAGGAAAAAAAACATAGCACTATCTCAGAAAGGGGAAGTGATTTGATAATTTGAGAATTAAGTTGATCAATTGAGTATTCACATAGTGAAGGTAATACAGAGAGAAGGTTAAGTGTAGAAAATATGAGATAAAAGATGTTTACTTCTCCAAATCAAAAAAAGGCAGGCATGAGGTTTTGTTTTGTTTTTTGATGTCTTTTATGCTCTTCACTCATTTGAATTTCACAAAAAAAACTTCTATTAGATATAGGAAGCACTCATTTTCCAAGAAATCTGAAAAAACATAGCACTTTGTTTTTTATTTTCTGTGACTTGATGGTGTTACATCAAAAGAAAACCCATTAGAAGAACATGAAATAAACTATTATAGTGCCTTGCTATGACTCTTTGTTAGTTTAATGGGGAATATTAAAAACATTGTATCATTTTAAATGAAATTATTTGAAACAAATTATAATTTAGTTCCTGAGTGTCCATTCAAATGGTCATTCAAAATTTTTCAGAAGCGATTATTCTTTGACAGTACCATTAAAATATTAAAACTATGTAGATAACACAAGGCAAACAGGTTCTTCCATGTTTAAAGGATATGATATACTTGGTTTATTTAAAACCAGCAGACATTTAAAGCCAATGAGAACATTCACAAAATGTACTTATTCATTTTCCTAAGAGCACATTTTTATAATTAAAAATGATTTTTCTTTAGTATCAGCTTGATAAAACTATATTACTTTATTGTTTTTATCTTACAAAATAGCAAAAATAATTAGATGACTATATAATTTTTGTTCCAAAATTGAAAATATTAGTTGTTTTATTTTTGATTTTTGGAGACAGGGTATCCCAGTGGAGTCTTGGATTTCCTAGAATTATCTTTGAAAAGAAGCCTGGCCAGGAATTCACAATGATCTACCTGCCTTTGCTTCCAATGACCTTGGATTAAAGTTATGTGCCACCACTGTCTAGGATAAGTGGGTTTCTTTATTAATTATTATTTGTTATTTAGATTACATATTTTAGTTTATGTGTATGAAAATTTCTACTCACATGTATGCATATCATACTTGTTTTTGAAGAAATCAGAAGAAGGCATCGATCTGAACTTAGAACTTACAAAGAGGAACCACAGTTTGGGGCTGGGAATGGAACCTAGGTCCTCTGTGAGAGCAGTAAGTGTTCTGAGTCACTGTACCTTAACCTCAGCTTCTATAATTATTTTTATTATTAGTGTCAATCTGTATTTCTATTCAAGGGACTGACAAAACAACACCAATAACAACAACAACAACACACACACATATGATTTATTTATTTATTTATTTATTTATTTATTTATTTATTTTAAATTCTCTCCATGGGTTTCTTTAATTATGCATAGTACCCTTAGTTGTCAAGAGAGGGCATTAGGACACCAGTTCTCCAGGAACTAGAATTACAGAACTAGTACATGGGTGCTAGGAATCCAATTGCAAGAGCAGCCAGTTCTTTGACTGCTGTGACATCTCTCTTTTACCAGTGGCTCCATCAATTTGTAAACTTCAATTTACATATCAATTTTTGCATATAATGAATCAGTCTTGGCAACTTTGACTTTGTATTTTACTATATCAACTGAGCTGTGTTGAATGAAAACAAATTAAAGATTTATATATTACTAACTTAAATTTTTAATACCAACCACAGAGCTGGGCACTAGATCCTGTGAATGGACTCCATACAAGTTGTCTATGATGTCTAAATCTTGCACAGACTTATATTAACATTTCTTTCCCCCTCTATTCCATATTAAGTAATGTTTCATTATTTAATAATAAGTCCTTTTAATGTCACTGTATATCATCCACATGCTTTTGATAATGCCATCATTAGTAGGAATATTACTCACTGACATGTATATACTTGAATTCATACAGTGCCCCAGAATATCATTATAGTACCCATGCAAATCATCATGTACTCAAGGGCTTAGTGAAATAAATCAACATACTGTAAAAAATTCATCAGCAATTCTAAGTCCTTCAGTGGTCAGAGACAACATTCATAATTAAATTGAAACTCTACAAAGTTTCCACCTCAGTTTCATCCCTGTTTGTTTTGCTACAACTTCTTCAATTTCCATCCATTTTTTTATAGGTTGTAATTCTTCAACTGCTGACCCAAATATGTATTTAAGCTTTGCACAATTCCCTGTCTAAAACTTCCCTTTATCTTTTATTACATTAATCTTGTATGTTATTTCTTAAAGTGTCCACAAAGTACTTAATTATTTCTAAAATGATAACAGGATTTAATTTAGATGATTATATAGTATTGTGTCCATAATGGTGAGCAACAATATTTTTTTTTTGTCGTGAAATACCTGCCTAGTGCTTTCTGTAATGGTGCTCTTCCCCTGTCTCCCAAATGACCTTTTATATTGGTAAGAAAATGTTCAATTCCATAAGTATAATATCAGTATATCTTTCAGAATTTTCAAGAATTGATAGTGCTTTATTTTCAATTCTTGAATTAATGTACGCATTCTCACACAACAGCTGACATAACAATATAAATAATAATGTAAAAATTGAATGATGGTATTTTACATTAATTAACCATCATGACAATAAAGAATTATATGCAAATGAACTTCTATTATTAATACTTTATTTTATTATTTATTATTTTGAGTATGTGAATTTAATGTGAGACTTAAATTTAAGAGGTTTGCTTGCTTTTCTTTAATTAATTAATTAATTGGTTCATTTAACTATAGCAGTGAATAGTTGATCTGTTCTAAGATCCTTCACTGAGGGGGGACTGAGCCTCTACCCATCTGCCAGAGCTCTCTAGACTAATGAATGAAAAACATAAACATCAGCTGAAATTTTAATATGCCTAATTAGCTCAATGACTGGGCACTTTTCAATCTCCCTGTAGCTAGCACACACCTACCTCTAATATTCCTGAATTAATCTTTGCTCTCTGCTGTCCAAGACCCAGTCAACTACCCTGATTCTTACTTGTCTGCAGGCCTTTTAGTCTAATTTTTCTGCTTTTCCATCATGGCATTCCTGTTTGTTATCCTCTCCCCTTGGTCCCTTGCCCTCACAATCTAAAGTCCCACCTCTTTCTCGCTGCCTAACCATTGGCTGTACTGCAATTTTTATTACCACCAAAAGCCAACTGGGGGAAACCACCCTCCGCATCTGAAAGTATGGCTTTTGAGAGCTGAGTTAAGACAAAGCATTAGGACCAATTCCCAGTATCTCACACTTTCTGTGCAATAAAAAAGGCTCTTCTCTCAGGCATAAATTGAGCATAACCATAACAATTATGTAAATTACAAAGTATGGTATTCAATTAACATCCAATACATCATATTTGTCAACTAGATAAAGTACTCTACCATTTATCCAGACTTAAAGTTTTTACAATTCTATATCTGAATTATGTTCTGACTTTAACTTGTATTACCATCTGAAAAAAATCCTTTCTATATCATCTTCCACATTGCTATAAAAACTTTAAGTTTGATTATGAGTCTATAATTAGTCTTCTCTCCATTCAGAAATCTGAGAATGAATTAAATATTATCTGAATATATAGGAAGCACAAAACATAGCTTCCAAAATTTAACCAAATTGTAGAGACAGTTGACTAACTGGATAATCCCCTATTCTTCAAAATGTGGTAACTTCTAGATTCCTGGCCCAGAATCAAATAAAGCAGGGCCTATTAAAGACTAGTTTACTTTGTATTGGCAGAGCTAAACTGTTGGCTATTCCACGTTGTGTGATCTTTCCAGGACAGTATTTTTTTGTCTGTAGATGAATAGGGCAATTTTTGTCTAGAAGCTATCTTACCATAACTGGAGCAACTAGATATGGA
Source organism: Grammomys surdaster (assembly GCF_004785775.1). Classification (NCBI taxonomy): domain Eukaryota; kingdom Metazoa; phylum Chordata; class Mammalia; order Rodentia; family Muridae; genus Grammomys; species Grammomys surdaster. Next base: position 5,924,743 of record NW_021604613.1, read on the forward strand.
AGTTTTGATGCTAAATTTCTTCTTTGAACCAAGAATGGGGTACTACTGTGAGGAGCAGATGTATCTCTAGTTAAACTATCCTTAATAAACAATTAATATTAAATGTCATATTCTGTGGATTTCTGATGTTTTTGATCTATCTGATGTTTTTGTATCTATCTATGTAAAGTATATCTGAATTGTTAAACCTTGACTACTTTTAGCTATTTCTATTTGAATATTGAAGAAAGCACCTTAATACAATTAGATCAGAATCTCACATAACCTTGAATTTAGTGTCTGGCCCTTAACTTGTGTTACTTAATTATCCTAAACAGTTTGTAATAGCAGTTATTAAAAAGACTGGGTCAAAGCCTTGTACTCTTAAATGAATTGCATAGGCACAATACTTATCTAATAGTAATAATACTATTTTAATTTATGTATCAATATAAGAAATCTATACTAATGGAAACCTTAAATCTTGATGAATCTATAAATTATGTACCAATGTAAAAATTATAACTTTAACTTACATCAAATATAAAGATTTCTACCATAGTAGAATTGTGCTTATACAATGCTTTAAGAATAAATTTAGTGATTTATCTCATTTATTTTCTACCTGTTCAATACTATGACCATCCCCAAATGATCTCTTAAATGCTAATCTATCTATGACTTAAAAACTAAACATAACCAGACACCCAAATTCAAGGAATTAGGATGATGATGCTCCACAACTTCTTCCTGTTGAATAGAGGTGAGGAAAAATTCTTTAAAGGGCATGGGAGAAGTAGGAAAATTAGAAAATTTGGTTAGATTTAAGAAATCTAGCCTTAGCATCTGTAGTCCATTCTTTGCCTGCTTAGAAGATTTAGGACATGACAGAAGTTCTGACTGGATCTATCTGAAAGGTTGGATGAAACGAGGTCATGTGCAATCACCAGCTATTTCTGAAGCGGCTTTAGAAGCCATTCTCTGGAAACATCTTCAGGAGGCAGGAGGTTGGAACAGAAGGTCATATCAGTCTCCATGAGGATAATTCTTGCCAGAGGTGTACACGCTGAAATATATGAATCTCACATGAAAATTTTAGTACTATTAAGATAATTGTATAGATTGTGCAAGGTACACAGATCAGTTAAGGATGAATTTTGTTCTTTAAGCAGGTGAAAGACAATTATCCTTTTATGAATTGATTTGATCAATAACCAATTGTAATAAATCTTTATACATGTCATATGAACAAGAACATGAAGAATCTCAAAGATTCCATAGCCAATAAGATTTATTGTATAAATTTGCTGAAGTTTTGGCTTGAGACATTTTTAAGTCTAACCAGATCAAGTTACTTGTCCTGTTTGTTTCTAATTTTTTTTTCTATAGCCAAGATCTTCAGGAGGTCTTCCCCTGTCATATCTGATTCATGTCACTCTAGAAGCGGTGTAAAGCCTTTTCTCCTTTCTTCTCAACACAAATACAGATCCTCTCCCAAAATAGCATGTTCTTGGTCTACTAACCAGAAATCATTAAAGGTATAGATGAAATTGATTTAATAGCGTGACCTCTCTCACAGAGGATTTTTAATATCATTTATACCACCAAACTTATGATCACCTTCATTTTGATAAATGAAACAATTCAAAAAATTTAAACAATCTAAACAAATATTATATATTTGGATAGGCCTCCTCCATTATCTCCTGTTTTGTTCTTACATGATTAATTTTTAAGATCAAAGCATAAATTTCTAATGTCTCAGATAGGTTAAGCTCCATATCCCCTGCTTTTTGACCTATAAATTAAGATCAAAAGCCTCAAAGTGTTTATTCATCTATGCATTTACTTTTAGTTAAATTCCCTTCTACAAACTGTATAAGCCTATTTCCAGGCTCTATTTTTGTCATACCAGAATGAATAATCTCAAAAATCCCATGTAGATCATTTTAGAAGATTCCAAGTCCAGCCCTGGCAGAGACCTTTTAAATTTTCTTTTATTGAACTTTTCTCATTCTTTTTATTTTCTTTCCTTGCCTTTATTTCCTATATTAGAGATAAAAGGCCTGGATTTTTCAATTCCATGTATACTTAAGAACATTTAAGGAATCACCGTTATACTCTTCTCTAGCCTTAAAACAATTAAATTTTATTTCTCTATCCTTTGACTATTTGTTTGTAAGAAGCAGTCAGCTTCTACCATCTGACTCTCTCTCTGCCTTGGAACACTTCAGGGGTTCCCAACACTTCTGAGCTCAAGTTCTCTGAGGTAGCTAGAAACCTTTCAGAATGGGCCCAGGTAAATCCTCTCCAATAGCTGTGATCCTTTGTTCTAGTTTTGTGGCTTGCATGACAACCATGTGACTTAGCTTAGCTTGCTGAGAAACCAGTTCTCCCCTCCTCCTAATCTTACATCACAGCACTTGTGTAATCAATTCAGAAATTTCCAATTAATTTTTAAAAGTGAGTTCTTGCCTACCATATTGTGTCATCAGTAGTAGTGAATAGGTTAATCCCCTTGAGTTCCAACGTCATCTGCTTGTTACACCTACCCAAGAACTTTGGATTCGGGAATTAAAGACACACACACACACACACACACACCAGCTTAAACTTTAATACACCTAACTAGCTCAATGGTGGGCACTTCTTTTTTAAAAAAAATAGATATTTTCTTTATTTACATTTCAAATGTTATCCCTTTCCCAGTTTCCCAAACAGAAACCCCTATCACATCCCCCCTCCACCTGCTACTATGAAAGTGCTCCCCTATCTACTCACACACATTCCTGCCTCCCTACCCTGGCATTCCCCTACACTGGAGCGTCAGGAGTCTTCCTCCATTGATGCCCTACAAAGCCATCCTCTGCTACATATGTGGCTGGAGCCATGGATCACTCCGCTTGTACTCTTTGGTTGGTGGAATACTGCCTGGGAGCTCTAAGGGGTCTGGTTGGTTGTTGTTCTTCCTATGAGGTTGCAAACCCCTTCAGCTCCTTCAGTCCTCTCCTTAACTCCTCCACTGGGGACCCACTGCTCAGGCCAATGGTTGGCTGCGAACATGCACCTCAGTATTTGTCAGGCTCTGGCAGAACCTCTCAGAAGACAGCTGTATCAGGCTCCTGTCAGCATGCACTTCTTGGCATTCATAATAATGTCTGCTTTTCGTGACTGTATCTGGGATGCATCCCCAGGTGGGGCAGTCTCTGAATGCCTTTTCCTTCAGTCTGCTATACACTTTGTCTCCATGTTTGCTCCCCTGAGCTTTTTGTTTCCCCTTCTAAGAACGACCAAAGCACCCACATTCTAATAAAAGAGAAAGTAGGTAAGAGCCTCAAACACATGGGCACAGGGGAAATTTTCCTGAACAGAACACCAATGGCTTATGCTCTAAGATCAAGAATCGATAAATGGGATCTTATAAAATTGCAAAGCTTATGTAAGGCAAAGGATACTGCCAATAGGACAAAACAGCAACCAATAGATAGGGAAAAGATCTTTACTAATTCTACATCTGATAGAGGGCTAATATAAAATACATACAAAGAACTCAACAAGTTAGACTCCAGAGAATCAAATAACCCTATTAAAATGGGTACAGAGCTAAATAAATTATTCTCAACTAAGGAATACCAAATGGGCAAGAAGCGCCTAAAGAAATGTTCAACATCCTTAGTCATTAGAGAAATGCAAATCAAAGCAACCCTGAGATTCCATCTCACACCAGCATGGCTAAGACCTAAAACTTAGGTGACAGTAGATACTGGCTAGGATGTGGAGAAAGAGGAACACTCCTCCATTTCTGGTGTAACTGCATGTTGGTACAACCATTCCAGAAATCAGTCTGGTCGTTCCTCAGAAAATTGGACATAGTACTACCTAAGGACCCAGATATACCACTCCTGGGAATATACCCAAAAGATGCTCCAACATATAATAAGGACACATGCTCTACTATGTTCACAGCAGCCTTATTTATGACAGTCATAAGCTAGAAAGAACCCAGATATCTTTCAACAGAGGAATGGATACAGAAAATGTGGTACATTTACACAATGGAGTGCTACTCAACTATTACAATGACTTCATGGAATTCTTAGGCAAATGGATGGAACTAGAAGATAGTATTCTGAGTAAGGTAACCCGATGACAAAAGAACACACATGGCATGCACTCATGGATAAGTGAAAATTAGCCCCAAAGCTCAGAATACCCAAGATACAATTCACAGACCACATGGCAGGCACTTCTAAACCTCTGGTTTTCCCAAATTAATATTTTCTAGCACTATATTTTATCACTGCTGCCCCTGATCCACTTAGGGGAGTGTCCCCTGTGGCCACTTACAATGATTCTTACATGATCCTTGGCCTTTTAATCTGATCTTTCTGCTTCTTCCTCATGGAGAATCTGTCCTTCCCCCTCAGGCCCTTGCCTGCATAATCTAAAAGTCCTTCCTGAATCTCTCTGCCCAGTCACTGGCTGTATGCCAAATTTTTACTACCAGTCTGAAGCAGGAACCTTCAGTATCTGAAAAGTTTTGGGAGTTTTGTCTCACAGTTTTGGGAGTTAAATTAAGACAAAGCGTTAAAACCAGTTCCTAACATTTAACCTTTAAGATTTATTTCTTCATGTGTGGGGGTCTGTGTATGTATACTTTACAGAAGAACAGGATTCTGTGGAGAGGAGCTGTTGATTTGAGCCACTCAACATTGGATGCTTGGAATCACATTCAGGTTAATTTCAAGAATATTATGTCCTCTCCAACCCCAGCACAAATTTCTTAATTCATTCTCTCTCTCTCTCTCTCTCTCTCTCTCTCTCTCTCTCTCTCTCTCTCTC